>NC_091005.1:17393500-17722500 GCF_041146395.1 Eulemur rufifrons
GGTTCTTTTGGGAAATGGAAAAAAAAAACAAATATATTCCAAAGTTTTGGGGCATAATATTCAGTATATAAAAGTTAGGTCAATTTATTTTATTTTTGTTACTGTTGTTCAAGTCCTCCATACACTCCTAATTTTTGTTTGCTTTTTAATCAGACACTGGGATCAATTAAAATATCATACAGTTTAATGATGGATTTTCTATTCTGCCTTTTAGTTCTACTAATTATTTTGCCACTTATATTTTGCTATGTATATTATTTACATACAGATTTAAAATTATTACATCTCTCTTGTGAACTAAACTTTTTATTGATGTGACATGTTCCTTTTTACCTCAAGATATATAAAAACATTTTCCAGTTTCCTATTATATAGTGTATTTATAATATAAACTTTTCTATTCTTTTACTTTGTGTCCTTATATTTAAGGTGTCTCTTCTTAAGAGCATGTGGTTGGGATTTGTTCTATCATTCAGTCTCACAGTCCATATACATAATATTATTACTATTTGAATTTTTGAGTTTAAATTATTGTTCATTTTTATAACCCCTCCCTATTCTTTTTTGCTCTTCTCATACCATAAGTTAAAAATGTATATTTTATTATCCCTTTCCTGTCTATAAGTTTATAAGTTCATAAGTTATGCATTCGTTGAAAATTATTTTAGTGATTTCCCTACAGATGCAGATTTATACCACATGTATATCTGGCTTATCAAAATTAACATAGATAAAATTTTCCTTACTTCCCAGAGAAAATAAGGTTCTTAGTATACATTAACTTCATGTGTTATTGTTTTTAGATATATAAATTCTTCATATTATATATTTTAAACTTCACAGTGCCTTATTTATTTATTTATTTTTTATTTCAGCATCTTACAGGGGTATAAATCCCATAATTAAAAATAATTTTTTTTTAAAAAAGAGTTAATGAGATAACCAAAATTATTGACTGTCTAAAACATTAACAATAAGGCGAAACAGTCAATAATTTTTGTTGTCTCATTAACTCTTCTTTTTAAAAAATTATTTTTAATTATGAGTACATAGTAGTTGTATATAGGGTACATGTGATGTTTTGATAAAGGCTTGCAATGTGATTTAATCAAATCAGGGCAATTAGGGTATTTATTACCTCAGG
Source organism: Eulemur rufifrons (assembly GCF_041146395.1). Taxonomy (NCBI): domain Eukaryota; kingdom Metazoa; phylum Chordata; class Mammalia; order Primates; family Lemuridae; genus Eulemur; species Eulemur rufifrons. The sequence continues at coordinate 17,394,645 of NC_091005.1, forward strand.
CATTTATCATTTCTTTGTGTTAGAAACATTCCAGTTCCACTCTTTTAGTTATATTAAAGTATACCCTAACTTATTGTTGATTATGGTCACTTTGTTGGTATTATCAAATATTGTTCATTTTATCTAACTAACTATATTTTTGCACCCATTAACCATCCCTACTTTATCCTCCCCTCCATGCTACCCTTTCTAGCCTTTGGTAACTATAATTCTATTCTCTCTGTCCATGAGATCAATTGTTTTAATATTTAACTCCTACATATGAGTGAGAACATGTGAGATTTGTCTTTCTATGCTTGGCTTATTTCACTTAACATAATGTTCTCCAGTTCTATCCATATGGTTGCAAATGATAGGATTTCATTCTTTTTGTGGCTCTATAATATTCCATTGGTATATGTACCACAATCTCTTTATCTACTCATCCATTGATGGACACTTAGGTTGATTCCAAATTTTGGCTATTGTAAATAATGCTGCAAAAAACATGGGAATGCAGATATCTTTTCAGTATACTGAATTTCCTTCTTTTGCATATAGACCTAGCAGTGGGATTGCTGGGTCATAATTTTAGTTTTTTGGTTCTATTTGCTGGTTCTATTTTTAGTTTTCTGAGGAACCTCCATGCTATTCTTCATAGTGGTTGCACTATTTGCATTCCCACCAGCAGTGCAGGAGGGTTCCCATTTCTCCACATCCTTGCCAGCATTCATTATTGCCTGTTTTTTTTTTTTTTTCCAGTTTCACCTGTTTACCATCATTTATTTATTTCAAAGTATTATGGGGGTACCAATGCTTTTGGTTACAGGGATTGCTTTTGTAATGCTTGAGTCAGGGTTATAAATGTGCCTGTCACCTAAGTAGTGCCTGTTAGGTAGATTTTCACCCAACCTCTCCTCTTTCCTTCCCCTGATTGATTTCCATTGAGTTATACTTCTCTCTATGTATGTTCATCAGTTAGTTTCAATTGAATAGTGAGTACATGCTGTGTTTGTTTTCTCATTCTTTAGGTACTTCACTTAGGATAATGGTCTCCAGTTCCATCTGGATTGTTGCAAAAGGCATTAAGTCATCCTTCTTCATGGCTGGATAGTATTCCGTGGTATACATATACCACATTGTTAATCTATTCACGAATTGATGGGCATTGCCTGTTTTTTTTTTTTTTTTTTTTTTTATGAAAGCCACTTTAACTGGGTTGAGATGATATCTTACTGTAGTGTTGATTTTCATTTCTCTGATGACTAATGACATTGGCCATTTTTTCATAGAACTGTGGACCATTTGTATGTCTTCTTTTGAGAAATGTCTGTTCAGATCCTTTGCCTAATTTTTTATAAGATTATTTTATTTTTTTCCTATTGATTTGTTGGAGCTCCTTATATATTCTCATTATTAATCCCTCGTCAGATGGGTAGTTTGCAAATATTTTCTCCCATTGTATGGGTTGTCTCTTCACTTTGTTGATTGTTTGCTTTGCTGTGCAGAAGCTTTTTAGCTTGATGTGATCCCATTTGTCCAATTTGCTCCTTGCTCAGACCAATGTCCTGAAGCATTTCCCTATGTTTTCTTTTATTAATAGTAGTTTCATAGTTTCTCTCAGTAGCTCTTTGATGTCTTCACACATAAATTTTTAATTTGTTTTTGTTAAAAACAACAAAAGTTTTTCTTATTGTTTTCAATTAGGAAGTTCTTCTCAGAGTAAGGTTGGTCATTATCAAAACCAGAGTTCTTATTTTTTCTTTATATGTAACAGAAATTTTATAAAACTTATTTATTAAACAAATGTACAAAAGTATAATTTTATTTTTAATTTCTTACTCTTAAATCTGTGAGGCAAAGATATTTGGTGACCCATAAAAATTTTAATCAACTCATCTATCTATTACTGTTCACCAAAATTCTGACTTATGTCCCACGTTAATTTTATGTGCATAGTTAATTTTATGGGCTTAAAATGTAATGATTTTTAAAAAAGAATTATTAAACATTGGACCTGAAGAAAGCTTAGACTGTCACTAAATCTCTCCATTTTATGGATATGGTAACTGTAATTAAGAGCAATGGCAGCAGCAAGAATATCAGCTATGCTGAAATACGTAGGATTATACTTGTCTATATACTACATGGTATTTATTTGATTGTTTAGTTTATGAGCCACGCTTACTCTGTATACTTGTATTATCTAGTCTAAGTTCATGTCTCAAGGACACTTTACTTCTAAGATCAATATGACCATATGAAGGTTTTATTACTATTGTCTGACCAATGTCCCCAATAGATTATTCCATGATTTATCTGCACACAAATTATAGATCCTTGCCATGCAGAAGGAAATGGTTCCCCTTGTTAAAGCAAAACCTAATTGATTAACCATTGCATGTAATCAGGTGACCAATATGGAGAGATAAGATCAAAGTAATTTTAGTATTTGCCTGTGACAAGAACCAGAGTAAATGAGTGAGAAGATATTATTCATAGTCTAATATTTTATATTTAATACTTTAATTCATCTTACTCAGGTTTGCGTAAAGAACTTTAAAATAAGAATTTTCTGAAAAATCATGTCACTTTAGTCATAGAATAGAAAATAAAAATAGGTGAAATACTTTTTATAGATAATATAACATTTAGACACCATATCAAGAGAAATTATTTTGGAAATGAAGTCCTAGTTCTAGAATCCAGACATATTATGTTCATCTTCCAACGTGATAGGAATCTAATATATTTTCCTCTGCTATACACTTTACTATCATATACTATCTGCTAAATTTTATAACATTCTGTAACATTTTATATAAAGTTTATCAGTTTTTTCATATAAATATGTATTACTAAAGATATTTACCATTTTTATCTCAAATAACCTTATTCTGAGATAGGAAACACAATTTTCTTTATCTTTAACCAAACTAATTTATACTTAAATTCGATTCTATTGAGTATGGTATAGTAATTCTAATTCAATTTAATGTTTCAGTATTAAGTATTCTACATTTATTTTGGTTTATTATATCTTGATTATTAAACATTAGTTGGCATAAAGAAAATATTAAAATGAAAAGACTGAGAAGCATATGCCCTATAAAAATTTCTATGTTTGAGGAACAGGTTTTCAGATAAACATAGGCAGTTGGTTTATAAGCATTAAACTAATTTTAGCACCCTTTGAATGAACAAAAAAAATGGTACTGGTTTCTGAAAATAGGATAAGCATATCTCATGTAACTTGATTTTAATATTATGTTCAGCTTTTTTCACTGTTACTAATATGTGTTGCTCGCAATTCACAAGTCATTATATAATGCCATATAAATTTAATATGCCCTGAAGGGAATTTGCTCTAGGGACATATTAAGAAGGCTAAATATGATTTTGAAAGTTATAAAGTATGCTTTCCAATTTAGTGTTATTCAGTCAGACCTAATTTATATTTCAGCATAAATTAGAAATAAAATAGTCAGAGTTTGCCTGGTTAATGTCCAAGGCAAGGAAGGACTTCCAGCAAATTCTTTAATGTATGCCTAATTGATACTTCTATTGATAAAAAACTGACAGTGTTATTAGTATCCCTGAGTAAAAGCTGCTTTTAATAGTTATAAGTGTGTTTGCAAAAATCATATGTTGTGCTTTGGATCAGTAACCTTATCTCAGCCAACTTTTTCTTTTTTTTTTCTTTTTTTTTTTTTTTTTTTGAGACAGAGTCTCACTTTGTTGCCCAGGCTAGAGTGAGTGCCATGGCGTCAGCCTAGCTCACAGCAACCTCAAACTCCTGAGCTCAAGGGATCCTCCTGTCTCAGCCTCCCGAGTAGCTGGGACTACAGGCATGCACCACCATACCCGGCTAATTTTTTCTATATATATTTTTAGCTGTCCATATAATTTCTTTCTATTTTTAGTAGAGATGGGGTCTCGCTCTTGCTCAGGCTGGTCTCGAACTCCTGAGCTCAAACGATCCGCCCACCTCGGCCTCCCAGAGTGCTAGGATTACAGGCGTGAGCCACCGCGCCCGGCCCAACTTTTTCTTTCATTGGCATTGTGTCTCAATATAGGCCTATGACTATGTTAATAAGAGAAGTTTCACTGTAGTCTGATTCAATACCTAATTATTACCCCACCTGTGGCTATTAGCTAGGAATTAGTCTTTAAGCATGTGCACCACACCCTAAGCAGTCCAATGACAAAAATACACTTTGTGGACCGTGGTATATTTAAGGAATCTGTGTAATGTAGCTTAGGTTGTGAAGACAGAGATGCCTAGATTTTTAAGTTACTAGTTGTCTAACACTACTTGTGTGAATTTTTAAATAGAATTATTGATATAGAATTTATATACCATAAATTTTACTCACCTTAAATGTATAATAATTTTTAATAAATCTACAGTTTTGCAAATAACAACATAATTTCATTATTTCTATCTCTCCAGAAAGATTCCTCATGCCCATTTGGAGTGAGTCTCAAGTCTCACTCCCAGCCCTAGGGAAAAAAAGAAGCTGCTTTCTTTATAGAATTTCCTTTCCTGGACATTTCTTATAAGTGGAAATGTGTAATGTATAATCTTCTTTGTCTGCCTTTTTTTACTTGACATAATATTTTTGAATTTCACTCATATTTTGCATGTACAAGTAGTTTATTAATTGTTATTGCTAAGCAGTATTTTTTACTGCATGGACATACCACATTTTATTTATCTATTCATCGGTAGATAGACATGTGAATTGTTTCCACTTTTTATTATGATTAATAATGCTGCTAGAAGCCTTCAGTTACAAATTTTTGGGTGGACTTTCATTTATCTTGATTAAATTCCTAGAAGTGGAATTGATGAGTTATATGGGAAATGTATATTTAAGTTTTTAGGAAACCACCAAAATGTTTTACATTTTACATGATATTAGAAAGTAGTAATATCATTTTAATTCCTACTAGAAATATGTGAGCATTCTATTTACTCCACATCCTTTCTAAAACTTGTTATGGTCTGCTTTTTTTTGTTATAGCCATTTGTGTTGGTGTGAAGTGGTATCACATTGTGGTATTATTATAACTTACATTTCCCTAGTGACTAATGATGTCAGCTGTCTTTTATGTGCTTAATAAATATTTATATATCTTTTTTGGTAAATGTATATTCTATACTTTTGTCCTTTTTTAATTAGGTTGTTTTCTTATTTCTTAGTTTTAAGAATTCTTTATAGTTTCTTAACATGGATTTCTCCTACTCTAAGACTTGTCTTTTTATTATTTTTGTTCTTCTCAAAGTGCTGGGATTACAGGCATGAGCCACCCAGCCAATGATTTTAGTAGTTTTTTTTTTTTTAATTTTAACTTCATACTAAAGTTATAAGTAATTACATACTGCCATTACAGCATTAGAGTATTCTGAATTTGAGTGTGTAATTACTTTTACCAGTCTTATACTTTTATATGTTTTTATGCTACTAATTAGCATCCTTTTCTTTCAGCTTGAAAAACTCCCTTTAGCATTTCTTGTAAGACAAATTTGGTGGTTATGAACTCTCTCAGTTTTTATTCATCTGGGATAATCTTTATCTTTTCTTCATTTCTGAAGGAAAGCTTTGCCAGGTGCAGTATTCTTAGTTGGCACTTTTGCTTCAGCACTTTGAATATATCATTCCACTCTCTCTGACCTGTCAGGTTTCTGCTGAGAAATCTATTGCTAGCTGTATTGACATTCCGTTATATGTTACTTCTTTTCCCTTGCTGCATTCAAGAACCTCTTTTTGTCTTTGATTTTTGACAGTTTGATTATGTCTTGCATAGCCTTGTTTGGATTGAATCTAATTGGAGACTTTTGACCTTCCTGTACCTGGATAATGATAATTTTTCTCCAGGTTGGCAAAGTTTTCTGATTTTTTTTAAAAAGTAACTTTCTATACCTTTGTTTCTCTCTTCTCTTTCTTGAACTCCTGTGACTGAAAATTTGCTCTTTTGATGCTGTCCCCAAAGTCCCATAAGTTTCTTAATTCCTTTTCCTTTTTTCTCTTCTGATTGTATATCTTCAAATAACCTGTTTTTTAGTTCAAAGATTCTTTCTTGTGCTTCATCAATTCTAATTTTTGATGCTTACTATTGCATTTTAAAAATTTTGTTCATTGTATTTTTCATCTCTGGATTGTCTATTTTATTTAAATATCCCTGTTAAATTTCTTGTGCTGGTCATTTATTATTTCCCACATTTTGTTGAATTGTTTCTCTCTATTTCATTAATGTTCCCTGAGCTTCCTTAAAACAATTATTTTAAATTCTTTGTCAGGCAATTCATATATCTCCAGTTCTTTAGGGTTGGTTACTGGCAGTTTATTTTGTCTGCTGATATCATTTTTCCCTGATTATTCTTGATCCTGTGGCTATGGGCCAATGTCAGCACATACAAAGAAGTAGGTACTAATTCTAGTATTTGTAGACTTGCTTTGTCTGGGAAAGCCGTTCAATTGTCAGCCTGTCCAGATATTCTGGTAGACCGTTTGCCGTGGTCCATGCACAGACTTGCTGCTGGAATCCTTGGGCTGGCTGGCCTGGTGCTTGGATCAGCAGGTGGGTGGGCCTGGATCCTGGATCCACTTGGGCAGACCTGTTGATTGGGTCTGATAGGGTGGGTCTGGAGCCTGTATTTCCAAAGGCTGGTTGAAATTCCATGTTTTCAGGGGCCAGCATTGTGCTGGGGTAGACCCAAAGCCTGGAGCCATTGGGGGTGGCATGAGCCTGGGGCTGCTGGGGCCAGCCTGAAGCCCAGGGCCACTAGGACCAGCTTGTCACTGAGGACTATTTAGAGGCTGAGACCACTGAAGTCAGCCTGACAGTGGTGCAAACTGAGATTGTATCTGCTTTGCAAACCTGAAGCCTGGTGTTGCAGGATTTAGCCTGGCACTGGAGAAAACCTAGAGGCTCAGATCCTAGAGGTACCAGTCTGTAGTCTGGGACCACGAGAGCCTGCCTGGTGCTGAGTTATTCTTTAGCAGGCCCAGTGTTGGGGTCCAAGGCAAAGTTCTGTGCTCACTTCCCTCTTTTTCCCCCAAGCAGAGGGTATGTTTCTCCACACCGTGCTGCCTTGGGTTGTGGAAGAGGTAATGTAGATAATGTAAAACTGTCCTTCCTATCCTCTTGAATACAGGTTTTCTTATTTCTGTGCTATACCAAGGGACTATGATCTCCCACTTGGTTCCCTTAGTTTTTCTGAAGAAATTTTTGTGCATAAATAGTTGTTAAAATTAATGTTTCTGTCAGGGGATAATCACTGAGGATTCTTATTCTACCATCTTGCTCTGCCCCTTCCTTATGTATTCTAATATATGATTGTTCAAACTAAAACAGTTATAATCACTATTTAATGTTAGGCAATGGGTGTGTCAGATCTTAGGATTTATTAAAGATATTTTTATTTGTAATATTTACTGTCTCATTTTCCATTAGATAGTTCATAAGAATGAATACAATGAGGTGACAGAAAAAATATTTTCATGATAAATAAGAATCACTGTGGTTGTCTTTAGAGTTAATGTATAGTTTGGACCGATCTTCTTCAAATTCAAGTGCATGATGAATTACATTGATTGCATTTTCATGAAGATACCTACATTCAGAGAGATGGCCTCACAGGAGCTATAAAATGCTGTACTTGGATGGCTTTGAAAAAAATAAAATACAATTATTTGAAAACTGATGTGTTGAGAGGCTTAGAATATATTGGGTTTTAAAGGCCTTAACCCACTCTAATTCTTCATCAAGGAAAATCAATCACAGGATGAGAACATGAATTAGATATCCCTAAATGTCATAACATTTATATATTGGATTTTATTTTTACTTCATTAAGAAACCAAATAGGATTGTAATTAAAGAAAACGATAGCATATGGTAGAGAGACTGTTTATGGTTTTCCCAACTTTATACACCATTAGAAATTCTATGCTGTGAAAGACAAGCCAAGCGAAATATAAGCATAATTGATTAGAAACTTACTCCACTTTTAAATCACAGGGAAATCTACTTTTATTTAATTTGAAATCTGTTACACAACTGTGTTTGAAATTGAGTGCCCTAAAATTTCCCATGAAATTTGAAAGGGGATGAAAATGAATGAGGGAGCAAGGGCTTGAAAAGTCCCCTAACAATATTAAATAATATTATAGACTTCCTTAGTGTAGATGTATCTTGAAATTACATTGTTATAACTTCTTAAAAAGCAAGTTAATCTCCCTGTTCAAGGGAGTGATTCAGTAAAAATTGTTTGATTGCCTACTGTGTGTCAGGTGCTGGGTAATATTCTGAGCAAACAGAAGCAAGAGAGTTGACTGGTGTCCTCATTGAGTAGACTGGGAAAAGGGACAAGCAAACTAACATTTACAATATCTGTGACAAATGCTATTAATATCTGGTCAGAGAAGAGTGGTTTGGGGCTAGACCAACACACTATCTTAAAAGTCACTTTGGATTACCTACAAATTGTCAGGCCTCAACTTTACTTTCCCCTCCCATCCCAGTTTTCTGGTTTACCTACAATAACTACAGTTGTCCTTATAATTATTAATATATTTGATAAGTATAGACATAAGTATCTCTCCCTGAAGTCCATAATAATTTTTATGTAAGTTAGTATTCTGTGGCTACGAAACAATAGAAGAATGAGTTATCTTTAAATCTCAGCATTCCCTGTTTTCACTCAGGCTTGAACCAGCACCACAAAATTTGTATTTGTATGCTTTGCGTGTTATGTTGTGATGGTAAGTGTGACATGGTGTGCTATGTGGTGTGATGTAATGTGATGCATGATATTTTGGAAATGGCATCGTATAGCATGTTGTGTTGTTTGGTTGGCATAATATGGTCTATTGGGGATGGTAGGTGTGGGGTGTGTGATGAGGTGTGATAAAGTGTGTGCTGTGCACTGTGGTGCAGTATTGTGTGATGGGGATGGTAAGTGTGGGGGTGTTGTGGGGTGTGGTTTTTGGCGTGGCATGTAATGCAGTAGGAGTGGTCAATGTGGTATATAGGTGGTGTGTTCTGAGACATGGTTGCATGTCATATAAAATATGGTGCATTGAGGATGATAGGTCTGGAAATGTGAGATGTGGTGTATTTTATGGTACAATTTTGAAGTTCCATGTTTCTGAAGTCCTGCAAACATGAAAGGAAGTGTAAATTCTTGCAAATTAACAAGAAACACAGGTTAAACTCATACAGTATTTTTTATGTGTACTTGCTAAGTTTCAGTATATCCTTCCAATGCTCAGTACAACATCATCTGCATATAGAAGGCTTGTGAGACTCAAGGTTGGGGGTTGGGTGTTCTAAGATGAATAAGATAAATCCAGTAGCATCCTACAGGACCTCCAATCTAGGAAGAGTATAAATATGCCACCAATGTGTTACTTTTATTATCGTGACAGCAAGCATGAGATTTCTATTTAGGGAAGGCAATATTCTAAAATATCCTGATCAGCAGCTTGAGTGAGGAGGTGCAATCACCAGGACTTGAGTATCCACAACACTGCAATCACATTGGGAGCCACTCCATATGAGAAAATCAGATTACTTTCTATTATTTTCACTTTTTCTTTCTGTTTGGAAAGAGGGGAAAAATATAAATGAGAGAGACATGGAGAAAAAGGACCCAGTGAGATTATTTTGTGTGAGGGCTGGTGGTGGTGGTGGGTAGCTAGCCAAAATTTTAAGCGGTTCTTCATGTTTAAAATCAAATGGTGTACATTTCTATCATATAAAAACACCCTCAGATTTAGTAACCTCAGGATGATGTGTGGAGAGATAACTGGCAGAGAGTGATGTGATAGAAAATAGAATTCTGGAAATGTCAAAGAAGACTTCGGGCAGAGGGGATCCAAGAAAGAAGCCCTTAGTGTCTTTGCAGACATTTGAGGTTCTCTGCTACCCCAGGATGTGGTTTTGGGCTCATGTGCTTATCTTAAGGGGCACAGAAGACCCAGCTGAAATCTGAGTTATACTTATGAGGCCTATTCTTCAAATTATAAAGGAGGAAGAAACAAATTTATGTGGGAGAGTGCAATTTGTCATTTCAGTGGAGGGATAAAGGATGAGTAAGTGACACCATGAGGATGCTGTCATTGGCAAGAAAAACTGTGTGCCTCATTGACATAGAGGGAAAATGAAATTGAGAAAAACATGTAATTTTCTCACATAGTAAGTAAGACAAGTTGGATGTGGGACAAGATGGAGCTAAAACTTATCTCCTTCTTTTCTTTCACATAAAATCATTGCTCCAATATGCCTCCTCTGCTCACTGCTACATGGATATGTCTCTCTTTCTCCAATTGCCTCTCCTTTGTCCTGAACTCTAAATTCCATGATCTTTTCCACTAACTTTTGACAATCTCTACTATGGAATTTTAGGGACAGAGGAGATGTTGGTCAGCCAGGGGTTGTGGGGGAAGAACAAAAATGGTATAGCAATGCACACTGTATTGAATCTATACATATATCAAAGCATCATATTGTATACCTTAATTATATACAACTGTATTTTTCAATTATACTTCAATAAAGCTGGAAAAAATAAATATTTAAACAGCAACAATAACAAAGAAAGAAAACAGAAATCCTAGTCCTACAACTGCAAGGAGATGAATTATGCCAACATCCTGAGAGTGCTTAGAAGTAGATATTTCCCCATTTGAGCCTCTGATGAGACCATGGCCCTGGATGACACCTGAATTATAGCCTGGTCTGACCCTGAAGCAGGTAACTCAGGTAAGCTGTGACTGAACTTTTGACCTATAGAAACTGTCAGATAGCAAAGGAGTTTAGTTTTAAGCTTCTAAATTTGTGGTAGTGTGTTATGCAACAAAGTAAATGAATACACTCACTAATTTTATGGAAAAAGCAAAACTGGACTGAATTATGATCCACAAAGATCTCAGTTGTCTGAAATAATAGATCGAGGCTTTCTGTGATAGAAATGTCTTCTGTAGTCAGAGACTCTGGGTTGGGATCTTGCATCCAATACTTACTACTAGGTGACTTTGAGGAAGTATTTAACCTTTTTGGCTTTCAGTTTCATCAGTTGTAAAGTGGAGGAATTAATGGTACCTGTTGTAGTCGGCTCTGGCTGCCATAACAAAGTACCATAGACAGGGTGACTTAAACAACAGAAATGTATTTTCTTATGGTTTTGGAGGCCAGAAGTCTAAGGTCAAGATTCTGGCTGATTGGGTCTCCTGTGAAAGCCTATCTTCCTGGCCTGCAGATGTTCCCCTTCACACAATGTTCTCACATGACTTTCCTTGGAGCATACATGTGGAGAGAAAGAGCTCTCCAGTGTCTCTTCTTAAAAGGACACTAATTTATCAGATCAGAGCCCCATCCATATGACCTCATTTAACCATAATTACTTCCTTATTCCAAATGCAGCCACACTTGGGGTTAGGGCTTCAATGTATGAATTTAGGGGGGACACATACCTTCAGTCCCTAATAGTACCTTTCCTCATAGAGTTTCATGCACTTCATAAATGATCTATAATATGTAAATCTATAGCATACAAAAAATGCCATTATAAAATAAGGAAAATGATGATCAGATCAATAGAAAATTTGTCAAAGGATCCCTAAAATTATCTAAAAAGATCACTGATGTCCCTAATAATAAATGTGGATAAAAATCATGACATTATTTTTGACTATCAAACTTGCAAAGATTAAAGTAATTAAAGGTTCTCAGCAATGACAAAATGTGGGAAATAAATACTCTCAAACGTGTTGCTGATTTAACAGTTTCTCAAAATTTAAAATGTGCATATAATGTGAGCATATAAGATGTCTGTTAGCATGTTGTTAGTGGTAGCAATATGTTAAACTCATCTAAATGTTCCATTAAAGGACAGTAGTTAAATAAATTACTATTCATAAAAGTAGTTTGAAAAAAAGCAGATAGATCTATTTGTATTGATTTTAAAATAAGGCCATTATATAGTATTAAGTGAAAAAAGTTAGTTGCAAGTCATTTTCTTGTAGTACATATGATGATTTTTCTTTACCAATGTACTTACATTATATATATATATATATATATGTATGTGTGTATATATATCATTGAGAACAGTAAAGATATCTGGGTCCTGAGATTTGGGGATGATTTTTATTTTTTGAAATTTTCTGGTTTTTTTTAATTAATAAAACTTTTTCAAATAAAGTTTTTAAAAAGTAGACTGACTCATGTTTCATAAAAACTTCTGTACAACTAAAAAGTAAGTATGCCTCTTTAAAATATAATCCTTGAGATTTTAATTTTGTTTTTAGCCAAATAAAAGAAAGTTAATCACCCTTGTAACTGTGCTGAAGCTTGCCAGTATAACTGTACTTGATTATTTAGTTTCTCTATTCTTCAGTTGGATGCAATACTTTTTCTTTTCTTTTCTTTTCTTTTCTTTTCTTTTCTTTTTTTACAGGCAGGTCTTACTATATTGCTAAAGCTGGCCTTGAACTTGGGGGCTATAGTGATCATCCTGCCTCAGCCTCCTGAGTAGCTGGGATTAAAGGCACATACTACTGTGCTGAGCTTACTTTTTCATTTTTAACAATATCTGTGCAGTTTATGGTTCATTCCAATTGGTTTAATGCGTAATGTTCTATTGTTCTACCTCTTTACAAAAGAGGGATACAAACTTTAAGAATCATTGCTTTGCTGACATTAAATCAGTCACTTTTTGCAAATAGAAAAATAAAAGAAGTCAGACTATTCTTTAGGTAATTTTGTACTTGACTCTGTTACAGAGCTGTAATTCTCTCAAGCATAGAGGAGATCTGTCTGTTTGATTATGTATATAAAACCTAAATAACATTCCCTCTCTCATCTTACCATTATTCTTTTATCAGTGCTTTCCTCTATTACTACATTAAGAAACAAATTATACCATGATTATATTTGATGAACATGTTCAAGTCACTATGTATGTAGTCACTGTGAATTTTATACCCAATCAGTCCTTTCTTTTTCATTCCTTTTTCTCTAAGGTCTATTCTCCCTTTATAGGATATAATCATAATCTAGAGTTTGTTGCTACAAAATAATATATTTATCTAACTCAAAAGGGAAATCCTGAAAAGGCCATATGTTACTGGTCCTGAGAAAACATGATTTATGATGAGACAACACTGTTTAAATGATTAGGAAAATAATTTGGGAAAATAACTCAATCTGCACTTATAAGCCTCGGTACTTAGTATGAAATAAACACGTCTCTGAGTCATGCTGACTATAATGCTCTATTATACCTTCTTCCTTCATGATAATGAAACATTCTTGGTTCTCTCTGACTCCTGGTGCCTGTTCAGATTCTGCAGTGAACTGGGTACAAATGACCTGCAGCTTCGGTTTGAGATACACAAGTTCTGTTCAAATGTCTTGGCAAATAGATATGGCATTTGAGGCAATTGCCTACGTAATTAAGGCACCAACACATTTTGCCTTTAAAACTATCAACGCTCTGATGTCTGCATTGACCAAATTGACCTTTACCTTTGCTGCCTGAGAAAATAACTTTTGTAACATACAGTAAGGGGAAAAAGAAGACATTTGGAGGTGGAATTTAATCTTACGACTACAATCAATATCTATTTTCCTCTGCTCTCTTTCATGTTATTAGTTATATTTTCAATTGGGAAAATATTTGAGGTCCCTTAAAATGATCCTTGGTAGAATTTTTAGTAAGTTACCAGCATCCTGTCCTAGTCATGAGCCTCAATAATGAGGAAGATTGTCTATGCATCTCTCATCTTTTTTGTTTTGAACATAATCTACATTGCAGTTTGCCTTTATAAAGTAGCCTGAAACACAAACCCTGAAATTGTTGACATAAAGGGGGTTACTTTGTCTTAAGTTTCCATGCTGAATGAAAAAAAATGTTGCTTTTCCCCCCAGTAATAATACTAAACTTTGAAAATCACTCTTCTTTTTCTAATAGCACCTAAGTTGACATAACAGTACATATTGTTGAAATTCAGTGCCTGGTTGAATAGAAATTGAATTTTCCCTTAATTTGCATTTATTATTCCACCTCCAATAGTCTTTTACAATGTTAACTCTGCTCTGAGTACACTAAGATTTATCAACCTTCTCAGAGATGGGACGCGTCACCTCGTTCACTGTATTTTATCTGTAAACAAAATGACATGATGTGTCAGTAAACCACTCCATAAGGATATCAGTGTGTGAATTTGATTGTAATGATAGTAAAAACATAGAATTATACATTAGTAAGATTATGGTGGACACTTTTTGAGGTCCAAGAAAGGTATTTTGTGTTTGATAAACATAATCCCATTGATGATGGGTTTTAGTATACTATCATCAGGATACTAAAATTAAATCTTTATTCATTCATCTGTTTTTAAAAATATCTTCTAGATTGATTGAGATATAATTGACACATAAAAATTGTATGTATTTAAAGTGTACAAACTGATGTTTTGAGAGAGAGAGAGATATGTATATATACATACTGTGAAATAATTACCACAATCAAGCTAATTAGCATATTCATCACCTTTCGTCACTACCTTTCTTTTTGTGTGCATGTGATGAGAACATTTAAGACCTACTCTCTTATTTTATGTTTATAATACAGTATTATTATCTATGGTCACTATGTTGTACATTAGATCTCCAGAATTTATTTATTCTGCATAACTGAAACTTGGGACACTATGATGAACCACCATTCTACTCTGCTTCTATGAGTTCACATTTTTTAGATTCTACATATAAGTGAGCTCATGCAGTATGTGTCTTTCTGTGCCTGGCTTATTTCACTTAGTATACTGTCCTCTGGGTTCATCTGTGTTGCTGCAAATGACAGGATTTTCTTCTTTTTTAAGGCTGAATAATATGCCATCATATGTGTATATCATAATTTCTTTACCCACTCATCTATCCATGGACATTTGAGGTGTTTTCATGCCTGGCTGTTGCGAATAATACTGCAGAGAGGACAAACAGAATAAGGAGGGAGAAGAGGAAAAAATCATTGATGTTGGAAGGCATTGTTTTGCCCATGAGAAGTTATAATAGAATGATGAGAATCATACATACATAGATAAAAATTAAGTTTGTGGTAACAGAGGAATGAATGGTGGTGTAGTTGTTAAGAGATAGTGTATCATATTTAAGGCATTTGATGGTGAAGGGAAACACTGAGACAGCTTGAGGAGGGGGTGTGATGTGTGTGCATAACTTAAAGGACTCTGTTTTGGTTTTGTTTGTTTTGTTTAGGATCAAAAATAAATTCAAATTTCTAAAATATTGAATATCATTTGTAGTTATATTTGTATTCAGTGTTCTTCAGATATTTAAGGTCCTTTGCATACCTTTGATAAAGTTGGCCATGAGCACAGCTTATATATTAAAGAGGAGCGAGTTCATGACCGCTGAGTGCTCAGGGAGGAGGCTTCTCCGAAGGCCTCCTCTGAGAGGCAAAGCGTCTCCCTCTGGCAGAGCTTACAAACGTAGTCAAAAATAGACCTCTTCTGTTCTTAGAAAAATGCTCATAGAGAGATGTTTATAAGAGAATTTTGAAAATGTTCTATTGAAGATGTACTTAGGTAAGAACATGTCAAACTCTTGGAAATTCAATGTAAATATCCATTTTTCTCCACTCATATGAGGGATAAGAAGTGAGTGAAATGGAAATAGAACATATTATTCTGGCTCATTTTTTTTCTTTTACTATATTAACTTTCACTCCTAGTCTTTTCTGATGAAATCATGATTTTTTAAAAATTACCTTTCCAACACAAAAATCACTTTGTAAATAAGATCTGAACATTCAGGTCACAGAGGAAAACATGAGAAAAATAAAGCAATTGTATCTTCTTATTCTTCTTAGCTTTGAAGATCCCATTGGTTTAATAATCCTCAAAGCATATTTAGGTTCACTGCATATCAAGGCCAAATAATGTTGTTTGCCAATTATTACATTAATAAGAAATCTGGTATTAACTTACAAATGAAGTACATTCTTTCTTTGAATGAGTAGAATTAAGTTGGAGGTGATTTTGATGTTATTGAAAGGCCTTAGTCACACTATTTAAGCTATTTGTCCAAATCTTTTCATGAGAATGCCTAAGGGATGTCTTTCCAACCCCCATTACTACACATTTGGGAAAATATTAGATCTTAATAGCAAGACATGTGGGTACATTTTCTACTGGCATTTTTTTAAAATCTGGAATTTAATTTAAGGATTTAATCTAATTTTCTCTTGAATTGCTCATTTCTTTGCACAGTGATGAAGTATGTGCTGTCTCATCTAAGAAAACTTCCTAATTCTTCAGTACTGTGCGAATACATAAACCTATATTCAAATAAAAATTAAAAAAGAGTTGCAGTTAGCAGAGGATTTCTCTTACCACATCATTTTTATTGCAGATAAAATTTAAGCCTGGATATAGAAGGAAACATAATCCAGATGCAAAGATATTTAGAAAAGATAATAAGAGAAGATAATAATAATTACTGGGGTTTATTGAGCTAATACCATCTGCCAGGCATGCTCAAATGATGTGCATTTATTATATTATTTATTTCTCCCAGGAATTATATACGATAGATACTAGCATTATCCCTAAAGGCACGGAGAAGTTAAGTAGCTTGTAGTCACATAGCTGGTGAGAATGGAATATAGAATCTAGACTCAAGCAGTCTGACGTCAGAGCTGTATCTCATTCTCATCCAAATAACTTATTTCATTGTTCAACAGCTGTTAGCACCCAAAATTGGTTTTCACATGTGATGTAACATTTTGGAAATTAACAAAAATGGAGAAATATCTGGTTACCTACTAGCTGTAGTATTTTACATAAATCCGTCTCACAAGTTTATTTCAGTAGACTCAGTACATCCATGTAAACTTTAAGGCAGGGTTTTCTTGTGTTTTATTGAATATTGTAAGCATTCTTTCTTTATTGTAATTCAAATTATTAATAAAAATTTTGAACAGAACAAGGATGGACAGAGTCCCCTATCATAAAATGTAAATGTCACTCATGGTGGAAATCATTTTGGCAGCTTTGGGGGAATGGTAGATAAATTAAAATGTAAAGCCATTAAAGAGTATGGAGTCCACATTTCACCATTTTGTCAGTTCAAAATGAAAAGTTTTGTCAAATGTCTTGGTTAAATTCAAATACTTACATGTTTCAGGAGTGAACTTTTAAAAGGACTAAGAAAGTGCTTCTGCCAGCCACTAAAAAATCTCTGACATCCCACTTTTGCCATTAGAGAATATTTAAAAGTGTATAAAAATTAATGCACCATAGAAGCAAGAATGTTTTGGAAGGTTATTTTTTTCCTTTGAGAGTAGGAGCAGAGGAGTGACCCTACTCATCATGACTTTCTGCTAGAAACCATAATATACCGAGGGAAATGGTTTCTTCTCACCATGCAGAAAGGCTATCATTCAGGGACAAAGTGCAGATGAGCAGGCTTTCAAGAAGTACACAGACCTCAATTTGGATGATATCAGGAAAAAAATTGTAAATTTTGTGTTAGTGAGAGCACAGCAGAGAGAGAGAACTAGTTGGTGCATGAAGATTTCAGGAGCTGAGCAAAGAAGCAAGAGAAACAAAGTCCATAGGAAAGTATGCAGAAAATGTGTGCAAGGGGAGGTACAAAAAAGAGACAATTTCAAATGAATGAGAGCGAAAGTAAAAGCATGAACTCTTATGTAATTGAGTTAGCCAAGATGGCGACAGAGTGCAAAAATGCTGACCCAGCTAATTTGAGCTAAGAGATCTTTCAGCTCCTAAAATAAATTCCCAGCAGCATCGTCTGCCTATAAATTGTTGCCTACTTTTCATTTAATTACTCAATGCATTTGTTTAGAAGTTTACCTAGAGAGTCATAAAATAATTCGTTAAAAAAAATGAACTTTGTTCAGAGTTCTGGTTGAATTATTTGGTAGAAGCAAAAATACCAGCCAGGCATGGTGGTACATGCCTCTAGTCCCGGCTACTCTGGAGACTGAGGTGGAAGGATTGCTTGAGACCAAGAGTTGGAGGCTGTGGTGAGCTATCCTCGTACCCACAGCACTCAAGCCTGGGCTACAGAGCAAGACTCTGTCTCTAAAATAAATAAATACATACATACATAAAACAAAAACAGTGGAAAATCCTATGTACAGTGTTTCTTCTCCCTGGACTGATATCCAACCCCAGATGAGTGTCAAGAACTGAATCTCTCTGGTGTCATACTTATGGTGGAAGGAAATAATTGCAGAGTATATAATCTGTGCTCATCAAAGGAATCATTAGTTAGATATAGGCAGTTATTTTCATTTAAATGAAAAAATTTTCTTATTGCATATATTTTTCCTGTTTTTAAATCATGCTGGCGTCTCCAGCTAAAAAGACTAGTAGTAACAAGATTTTACATACACGTTCACACACATGCATGTTTATTTGGGATTTTTAAAATAAGCATAATCCAAGAGATAAGGTTGAAAATATTTCACTGACTGATGGAAAATACCATAAATATTTTAAAAAATTTTGCAGATGCTATTCTAAATATTATTCATTAAATAACATGCTATATGTGTTTCCTTCCATTATCAGCACAAAGTGCTAATGTCTATTAGAGAGGGAGGTAGCAGTCTCTTAGTAACAATATGCTAAAACAATTATTTCTTGATAATGATATTTTATATTTAGTAATCTCCTCTTCTTCACTTTCTGAAATACATTTTATTAAGATGTCATAGATTTTCTGTAAATTGAATTAACTGATCTTACTCATGTGATATAATGTCAGCAAAAAATTAGCATACTGTAAGATTTATTTTATATTAATGCTGGTTCAAAATTATACTGCACCTTTTGGCAACATGAAATTCCTTGCAAATACTTAGTTCATCATAAGTCATAAGACAGAAATTATTTCAAATGTTTAATTGCCCATTTTTTTCTTATGCTAATCTTACATTTACTTATGCTAGATACAGCCAAATTAAATAGCAGAGATAAGTATTTAGCACACTCTTTCTGTACAAGACATTATGGTCTGTTTATGATTCTTCATTTCAGTCTTGTGTGAGATTATTTTTTAATATTCACAAATGAAAGAAGAAAGATCCAAATAGATAGCTTATTTGGTTTATTGTAGGGTCCAGTAGTCTAGTATTCCTGAAGCAGGAAACTTGTACTACAAATTTTGCAGATTACAGTCAGGTAAAAAATGAGCACTGGGGAAATCTTTAAGAAGAAAAGAATCTACAAATGCAGAACATCCCTCCTGTAGGGTGTGGGGTATCAAGTAGAGGAGAGGAGACAGTACCATTGGGTTGATCTTGGTTTTCAAACTCTTTTCATGTATCTGTGCCTCCGAAGATATTGTTGTTGTTGTTGAATTGTTTATTTTAAACACTAATTGGAGGAGCTTGTCATTGTTTACTCTATACCAGCCTGAGTCACTGTTTAGCTTCTTGAGAATGCAAGGGCTTTAGAGTTAGTCCACCTGGATTTAATGAGCCAGGTGTGTGACCATAGATAAACAGGAAAACTTCCCTAAATCAGTTTTTCCCCTGGTGAGTGGGATCATAATGACATTCACCTCTTGCATTTATTGTCATTAGATAATTATACAGAGTACTTAGCACAGGGTCTGCATCCTATTATAAACTTAGCAAATTTCAGTCCTGTTGAAAAGCTGGACATCCACAGTGATTACTCCAATTTTTCTCTATCTTAATGATAGTGTTGTGTTTTCTTCATCAGAGTGATTCCTGGGTTTGGTACAACAGGTAGAAACAGGGCTGAACTAATGTTAAAGAATTTCAGGTGTTTTCCTTATTTCATGCAATCATTTGGTACACAGAGCCTAAGATGACTCACTTCATAGCAATCATGGTCATTGAGGTACATCCTTGCTTCAGTCAGACCATCCTCATGTCAAAGATTTTAACTGATACACATCATAAAAAATGTGTCACACAGAAAATATTATTTTCTATCATGGAAAAATAAAGTCAGCATGTGCAAGACTATAAATTTGGATAAAACAGCTGCAATTGTTTTTTTTTTTTATACTTACTCTTAGGTGGGTAGCTGGGGGGCATGGAGTTTAATAATCCCTTTCATTACTTCAGAAGTAAGACTTTGAATTTGAATTATCATTTTGGAGATATTTTGATAAATAAAAATTTCAAAACAGGTTGGAGTCTTATAAATCTCAGAATCTGTCATATAAAAATCATCATGTAATATCCACCAATTTCTATTTAAGAACAATTACAATTAAATATAAAAAATCTATGGTACATTTCAGTAACTGAACCCCTGAATTTTTGAAATGGACAATCATCATTTCCAGTGCTTATTACAGCCGGATTTTGCCACAGTTGTTGACTCTAAAGTTCGTTTGATGTGACAGTTAGAATCCCGAAGGTCAAGTGGAGAGAGCAATGGGTCATTGTGGGCAAGTCATGAATAGATGGGTCTCTGGAATTACATTGGCTTTTATCTTCGGGAAATTTAGGTCCAAGACCACTTTGAAACTTATGTTTTAAATTCCTATATTTATAATGATATATGAGAGGGAAAGAACATTGCTATATCTTCCAAATTTTTTTTAATACTTTGTGCCTAAAATTAGTTGTTAGATTACATAAAGGATTACATTAGTTTTACACATTTATTAATATATTTCCTCCATATTTTAACCTATTCTCAAACATACTATTTACCAGAATGTGGTTAAGGAATAGAGTGTAGACATCTTTTCTTCATGGTAATTTATAGCCTATACATAATGTAAACAACTAAAAAACTAAAAAGGTTGACAAAATAAGAAAGCATAAGAATACATGCAAAATAGAGTGGGGCTATAGATTAGTGAGATAAATTTTCCATCTTTGCCTCCAATAAACTATTAATCAGCTTAACAATGAGAAGAAGAATTGGTTAGGGTATCTGGAAGTGATGGACTTTCTATCATACCTTTGGAGGAGGTGCTGTTTCTACAGCAGATACTTTTATGGACATCTAGGTTAGCTCTATGACTCGCCACAGGAAGATGTCCTCCTGAAAGGAATTGGGCTTCAACAGGGCTGCCACACTGCACCACACCAAGGATGATGTGGTTTGTATATTTGTCCCCTCTAAATCTCATGTTGAAATTTGATCCCCAATGTTGGAGGTGGGGCCAAGTGGGAGGTGTTTAGTTCATGGGGTCAGACCCCTCATGAATGGCTTTGTGCCCTCCCTGTAGTGAGTTCTCACTCTATTATTTCAAGTGAAATCTGGTTGTTTAGAAGAGCGAGTGAGTGTGGGCACCGCCCCCTCTCTCTCTTGCTCCCTTTCCCCTTCTGCTATGAGTGGAGGCTTCCTGAAGCTCTCACCAGAAGCAGATGCCGGACTGTGTTTCTTGTACAGCCTTGCAGAACTGTGAGCCAAATAAACCTCTTTTCTTTATAAATTATCCAGCCTTAGATATTCCTTTATAGTAATGCAAAATGAACTAAGACAAGGGGCTTGACTGAACTACTGAAATGGCATAGCATGAAAGAACACCTGAATTGAGAAATATGGCCAAAGTAGTGTGAAATAAAATCAATAAAATCAATCAGGAGATCACAAAGCATGTATTCTGGGCTACGAAGCAGAACATTTCCCCTCAGCTGTAGAGAAATTAAACCGAGCCACTTACACTGTGAACAAGAACCAGCAATTCACACATTTGTTTTGAAAGAGTGGTTAGGAATTTCTTCTCAGTGTTCAGCCACTTTATAATGTACCCTAGATATAATAGACTGAAGAAGAAGGAAGGAAATGTATATTTTTTTGAGCACTTTGAAGAGTAAGTTTTGTGCAAGACTCCTTATATGATCCTCGTGGTTGTGCTGAGTGATAATTATTCATATTCACAGTTCAGGTAAATGAGGCTCAGAGACACTGAGTAATTGCAACACATTAGAGGCAGAGGCAGAATTCATAGCCAGGGCCCTTTAACTATGATCCCGTGCTCATCTCAAAACATCTTGTTCCATGAAAAGCAAACACTCCCCTATATGTCAGCAGGAAGCAGCCAAACTAAGACAGAACCAAAAATTAATTTGTGAATTTAACTGCATTAGGATGCAAAATATAGACTATGCTCTTTTATGTAACCAGTAATTCCTGGCAAGTCTCCAATATTCCTGACCTTGTCTCCCTTTCTCAGATTCTCCTCTTCATTCATCTCTTACCTGCTGGTGTTTGTTCCTCGTGATTCTGTCCTGGATATTTTAGATTAAACCCACACCCTCTTCCCAGGCACTCTCATTCCTTCCATGGATGCACTTGTCATAATTCTCTTAACCAAACTTTGCCTCAACTATGTGCTGGCTTCACTGATGCTCACTATTCATCAGTAAAACATGTTCATTGATCCCCACAGTCTGTTAAACCATTGTGCCTGGTAGCCTGCATTTTCCACTTTTCCTTCTTCCAGTAGAGTTATATGCTTATCTAGGTCAGTGGTTTTTGTTCCCTATTTAGGCCAGTTGGACATATTATTATTGTGTGTATTTTAGTTATATAATTGTGCTAATTGAAATAGATTTGTCAAAGGTAGAGTTGTTTCTATAAAAATCAAGTTGAAAACATTGGAGAGATTTAGTAGAGGAAGTTACTTAAAAATTTTTGCTGTTTGAGTAGTAAATGGACATCAGAGACTCAGAAGAGGGGAGAGTGAGAGGGAGTTGAGGGATGAAAAATAACCTATTGGGGACAATGTACACTATGTGGGTGACAGGTATACTAAAAGCCCAGACTTCACTGTTACATTATTCATTCACGTAACCAAAAACCACTTGTACCCTCTATTAAAATAATAATAAAAAAACCCTTCTTTATTCCAGTATTGGTTTTCTCATTCCCTGGCTAGAAGATCTTGGATAAGTTATTTAACATGTATGATCCTCTCAGCATTAAAATGAAGACGATGATATCTGCCTGAAAGTTGTCGTGGAAGAGAATGCATATGAAAGCATTTTATAAACTGCAAATGTTAGTAGATCTATTATAACATCATAGAGAATGCAAAATTCACATATTTTTCAAGTACAGCTATTTGGGATTTTCTAGAATTTTCTTAAGTTAGATTTCTAGTATAATAACTCTTACTAAATTTTGCTTTCTGTTAATATGGTTGGACTACAAGAAAGATATTAAAAGAAATAATCCAGTGGAAAAAAATTTTTCTGTTGATTTAAAGGTACAAAGGAGTAAGAAAGAATAATAAAAATTTAGAATTCTGTACTCAGATATTTTTCACAAGTGTTTTTATGTTCTTATTCCACTTTAAAAACCCAAAACCAGAAACAATTAAGTAATGCGTTGTGAGTAAAGTTAATGCAAGAAAGCTAACGGGAAACAAAAAGCAGTATACCTGTTCTGAAAGACTGGAAAATCTTTTGTGTTTTTTAAGTTGAAATGTTTAAAGTATATGACTATTTCATGCTCTTACCTTTAGCTAACTTTTGTTAAACAAAAGTTGTTTAACCATTATGCAGTTAATCAAACAGGAAAATTAGGGGAGGTTAATGAAAGGAGTATTTGCAAAGGGTAGGCAGGGCTTAGGAAAATCAATGAAGAATAATGCAGTGCCACAGACTTAGCAACAGAGAGGGAATCTTTTCTTCCCCTGTACTTGAGGAGACTCAGGGATAGCAGTTACAAGGAAAGGAGATATGGCCTTTGTTTATGGGCCAACTGAAGGGACCCAACAAAGGAGAAGCCAGAAAATAAAGCCACCAACCTCCTCTCCTCCTGCCTCTAATCTCTTGCTAATTCCCACTACTGGGGAGATTAATAGGACATGTGTAGCATAGTCCATCACTTTTATCTTTTATATCCACTCGATTGTTTTATGGGTAGAAAATTTATGCACTCAACACAGTGAATTCCCAAGTAACATTTTAGGGAAATACCAATTAGGATATATTCTTATCTTTAAATCTAAAATATTAATGACTCCATTGCTATTTATATAAGATAGCAGGGGCAAAAAAAAGGGGTGAGCAATTAATAACAACAAAACATCATTGGTACAGTCCCCATTTCTGTAGGTATCACAAAGCGAAAGTCAACAATCAGAATTTTATTCCCCTACCATTCATTCTTTGTTTTACTTTTCTGTCTATCGCCACCTTGGCTTAACAGTGTTCTTTCTCTGGAGTGGTAGCCAAACTTTGGTTTCTAAAAAAAAAAAAAAAAATCCCAAATCTTTGGTGGTCCTGTTCTTCGTGGAGTTGCCTGAGTCTGTCATTGACCAGGACGATTGGACAATGGTGTACTAAGAGGCATCCATTGAATCTCTTGGATTCCAGACATATTTATTTGTACATACCCATCCTCACCATTGTGTAGCAGCAACACAATTTCCCCTTAGTAATAAAATCAGTCTTCTTGGTCCCTTTTTCACCCTGTTAGTTCAGCACATGAGGACCCCAGAATGGCCAGGGACCTGACTCATAATTTAACTCTATCAATACCTGACTGTAGTCGTTGGTGGAAACATTACTCTCTCGGACACTAGGACTTTCAAACATCTTCAATTATAGTGTTACCAGACAAAGAAACAAAAATTTATCAAGTATATTTCTTGGTATAATAGTGAGAGGGACACTCCTACCTCCATCTCTTAATTTTCAGTCCCATGGATCCCTGCACAGTATGATGATTGCTGGTATAAGGCATATACCACATTCTGTTGGACTTCCCCTGATCATGCAAGGCATTGTCTCCCAACCAGCTTCTGAGACTAGAGTATGTAGTAAACTCAGTGACATATATGGGAGTGAGCCTGTTGTTGAACCTTTCCTGGTCAGAGGCAACGTTGTATGGGACGAAATGGTAATGGGCAAGTCATTCTTTAAGTCCAGGGATGATGGCACATGGCTACAACTCTTCAACCTTCAAAATCAGTCCTGAGGCAGGTCATGGTGTCTAGCTATATTCAATCTGAGACTATAGGAGATGAGGTGTTCCTTCAAAGCTGCCGTCAAGATTTTCTGATTTTCCACTCGCTTTCTAAGTTGGACACTCTCGGTCTTTGTTTCTTTTTCTCCGTGGTAAAAAGAGCTCTCGAAAGCAGCCATCTGGCACTCTTTTCATTATAATTACTAATTCCACCTTAGCAGCTAAGTGCTGTGGCCATGTGATCTCTCGTACCTTGGTTTCACCGGCATCTCATCCCAGGTCATCATCAGGGAAAACTTGAGTAAACATGATGCCACCTCATTCTGTGGCTTAATGTGGTACTACGTTCCCATGACAAAAGGCTTTCTGTGTACCCCTCAAAAATATGAGCAACTCAGTTTCAGAATCCCATTTGAAAGTATGCTTCCTGGGACCATTTCTGGTGCCAACTACTGTATCTGCCAAGGTTCTTGCAAGGAGCAGAGAGCACATAAATGGGGGTAACTATGGAGAATTTGATAAAGGGATTGTTTACCAAAGTGTGGACAGGATTTAATGACACCAAGAAAGGATAGCATGACATAAGAGGAGGCAACTATAGGAAGCCTTTACTCTCTGCAACCTGTAACTTTTACTCTTCTGAAGAAGCAAGGGGAGGCAGCAACTTCCAAGAGAGGGTGGCTGCATGGAAATAGCTACTTCCTCTCTTTGCTTCCAGTTTTCCATGTGACAGAGGCTCATCTCTTTTAATTGGGAGGGGAGTGGAGGAGAAAAGACAAACCTTTTCGTTTTGTCCTTATCCATAGAAATAAACTGGTATTCTTTTGTGTGTGTGTTTATGTGAGTGCATGCATATATATGAATATGTACTATCATGTCAATGACAGACCACATATATGATGGTGGTCCTATAAGATTATAACGGAGCTGAAAAATTCCTGTTGCCTAGTGACATCATAGCTGTTATAATGTCATAGCACAATTTATTTATTCATTTATTTATTTATTCTTTTGAGATAGAGTGTCGCTCTGTTGCCTGGGCTAGAGTGCAGTAGCATCATCATAGCTCACTGCAACCTCAAACTTCTGGGCTCAAGTGATCCTCCTGTCTCAGCCTCCCAAGTAGCTGGGACTACAGGCATGCACCACCATGCCCGGCTAATTTTTTCTATTTTTAGGGGAAATGGGGTCTCGCTCTTGGTTGGATTGGTCTCAAACTGCTGACCTCAAGTGATCTTCCCGCCTTGGCCTCTTAGAGTGCTAGGATTACAGAGGTGAGCCACTGTGCCCAGACCACAATTTAGTTTTTATAAATTTAGTATAGCCTAAGTGTACAGTGTTTATAAAGTCTACAGCAGCATACAGTAATGTCCTAGGCCTTCATGTTGACTGACCGTTCACTCACTGACTCATCCAGAGCAACTTCTTGCCTTGGTAACTACCCTACACAGGTATACTGTTTTTTTATCTTTTACACCATATTTTTTGCTGTACCTTTTCTATGTTTAGATATATTTACATATACAAATGCCATTGTGTTACAATTGCCTACACTATTCAGTACAGTAACATGCTGTATGGGTTTGTAGCCTAGAAGCAATAGGCTATATTGTATAGCCTAGGTGTGTAGTCGGGCTACACCATCTAGGTTTGGGTAAATATACTTTCTGATATTTGCAAAATGATGAACTCCCCTATTGATGCATTTCTCAGAACGTTTTCCCATTATTAAGTGATGTGACTGTATTTTCAAAAACTAGCATTTTCAGCAGTTTTTAAGCTCTCCCTATAAATACAGAAACAAAAATAAAAACTTATACATTCTCCAAGAAACACTGAGACATTGAAAAGAGGCTAAATCAATGACGTTGTCATTTACATATAGAAAATAATATGGGTTGATTATTGGTACATGCTAAAAAATCTGTAAGAAAATATTTCATAGGATACCTGGAATACTATGAAGAGTTTTGTAATTTTCTCATGGATAATTATAATCAATTTATGATTCTTTATTTTTGTATAGAGACCTGTCATTGAATTGTGTTCTACATGTACACATAGAAAAAAATACACAATAGGGGGGGTGGGGAAAAAATATGAAACTATTGTTTTTAACTTGCACTGTTCACTTAATAATTTATCATGAATAAAAAAAAAAGTGTGGAAAAAAAATAAAATAAAAAAAAAAAAAAGTTTTTTAAATAATAAAAAAGAAAAAGGGGAAGAAAAAAAAAAAAAGAAAAAAATACACAATATATGCATGTGAATAATTTATAATTCTCTAATTGGAATATTATTAAGTAGAATAGAATGAATAATTTGTCATCAGCAGTAGCCTGTATTTTTGTAACTATGAAGACTGTTTATAATATAAATCATACTAGCAGATGTTTTTAATGAGAGTCGCTCCTGTAAAGCTCTTTGCCAGAAACACACATACAGATACACACATTTTTTAACTATATGTATTATCAATTTAAGTTGACATGAAAATTTACATTGTAAATTTGCTAATGGAAGGCAATCTTTGAGATAAGCAAAACAAAGCATGGACTACAATTTGACCAAAACAGGCTGTTCCAAAACTGTAAGATCAATCACAGTTTTCCTTGAAAATCATTGCTAAATCTGATGTATAAAGTTACATTTTATTTTTACATATTTTAATTTCTTGGTTTAATTACTCTGCCTTACTCTGGCTATAAAAACAACTTGATGAGTTATTTTTATTTATAGTGCTTCCATTCAGTGTGCTTATAATTATATTTCAATGCATTGGAAATTTGCAATCATCTATTTCAGGGCCTTTAAGTTTTTTTTTGAAATTAAGCTTTTGCTAAAGGTTAAAGAACTGTTTTTAAAGATAAAATACTGTTTGCTAAGTTGATCAATAGGAAATTTGCACATATGTGTATTATAAAATTATTGCCAATGGATGAAGTTACAATTTTTATTTGGCAAAGTCATTCAGTTTCAGAATCATTAGATATTTCTTGAGTACCTTCTGTGTGCCACACATTGACACCTTCAGTTAGCGCTAAGAAATGTATAAATTAAGTCTACTCTCATTTAGTAGGCACCTGTGAGCACTGTAACCATCCAGCTATATAAAGATACATTTCAGATTCTTTAACTTGGCTCAGAAGACCTCCCATGGCCTCCTCCTCCAGCCTCAGTCTGATCGCTCTCTTGTGACAGCTGTATTCATCTAATTTCAATTCCTCAAAATGCCTTGCTGTCTTTGGCTTCTGATCTTCTCCCATGCTTGTCCTTCTGCCTCCCTTGATCTCCGTTCCTGCCCCTGCATTGTCATCTTTCCACTGAATCAAGTCCAAATCACCTTTCAGGCACCAGCCTAAATTTCATCTTATGCATTTAATGATGCCCAACAAGTGTTTACTAGACATTTTGTTATCTGGTCTCACCTTTCCAGGGTAGGTGATCTTGCTACATGTATGTTCTTATTGCCCCTTCAAATTCTATCACAGCACTAATCAACTGTTACCATAATTTCTTATTCAATGCACCTGTCTCTCTTATAGGCTATTAGCTTGAAAAAGGCAAGGCAATGACTATCTTGTTTCTCCTTTAAATTCTGCCACCTGTCACCAAAACTTCCCTGTAATAGATGCTCATAAACATTTGAGTAAATGAATCACTTAACAAATCAGACTCATCATGGATCACAAAATATTTTAATGAGTCACATAGAAGAGACAAGGAATGTAAGTGAGGCAGAGCCTTCAGCTTGTTGCAAATAACACAGCATGCTGGGGCTTTAGATCTGGAGGAGCAGTTCAGAATGTGGAGACTGTCAAAGATTGTGAAGAAGTTGCGTTCTTACACAATGTGAGACTGGTGTGGCCATTGGACTCTTCAGAGGGACAGACCTTAGCATTTCACTGTTCTAGAGCATGCATTTGTATCATCATTTCAAAGCTAATGCATTAAATAGTTTTCACGTTGAAAGAACTCCCAACAAAGCATTAGCAGTCTGCACACCCCATTCATAGCACAGCAGTCCAGGGGCTGCTGAAGATAGCGTGGCTCGTGCAGTTGATCTTTCTGCGTGGAAGTCTCTCCAGTCAGTGTTCGGAGTGCATATTTTTTACACTAATGAAATCGCAAATTATAAAGAGCCCTAAGGTTAGAAGTGACCCACGCAATGATAGAAATGTAGCAGTGAAAGATATATATGCGAATGAAGTAATTGTTAATTTGGTAACTATAATTTCCCACTTGCTTTAAATGAGATTTTCCTTGCTCACAATCAGCATGTGAACCAGCCCCCCTGCAGGGGCACTGACAGGCTCAGAGTTTCTCTGTCTGCACGTGGTTCCTCACATTTTTAAACATTCCTTTGCATTCCTGCCATCCCCCAACTCCTTATGCCATGCACTTTCATTTCTAAATCCGGTTGTTTTTGTCAACATTGTGAGAATGACAAATCATATCCTGTAGATTGTCAGATTTATTTATTCACAACAGACTCTGTAAAAGGTCTCTAAAGTCTAGGGATGAAGGAGGCAACAGCACTTGCCAGAAGAATAGTTAATCAAATTAAATTGGGGCTTTTAAGTCTTAATGTAGGACCCCACCAGGTAATGCTGAGCAAGCCATCACCTTCTGCAAGGGCCGTAGGCAGCAGGCACGTCACAAGACTGATCTGTCTGCCAGGAGCTCAGGACGGGGACTCTGCCTGTCATTTTCATTTCCTTATAAAAATCAGCCATTGATGCTTCAAGGAAGAGAATACCAATTAGACCATTTGGAGGATGAAGGTAATTTAGTGGGTTAAGAAACAAAAATATTATCATCAATTCTGTTGCTTACAGCAAATTAGCAGGTGGCCCAGAGAATGAGAGAGGTGATGAATGTTGCACATTCATGAGCCCAGCTCCCCAAGGTGTGACAAGAAGACTCGTTCGTCATTGAAAGCAGGCATAGCTTTTGGACGTGTCAACACTTGTTTTTAAGAGTGTGGGAACAACTCTTGCTTTAATCTGAATCAGAGCTGAAGCTGGACTATAATTTTCTTCCTTATTTAGGTTACCTTTAACTCACAATTCAAAACTGTATTATATTGACTAGAAAGTGCAGACATCAAGCCAAACAATTATTCATATACATTTTTCTGACAGGAATAAAGCCATCCTATACTTTACCTTTATGAGTGACAATTCGAAGAGGTTTATAGATGATCTGATCACCTTCACTAGTTTATATAAATGCAATATGAGGAGGGATTTATGTTGCCAAATTGGACTGGGTGAATTTTTGAGTTTTCATAAAGTGTTGTGCAAACTGTTCTGTGTTCTTACTCTACAATTCAGATTTCTCAGCACAAGGCCTCTATTGGATTTATTTCATCTGGGTAGGAAATTGATTGAAAGAACTG
This sequence comes from Eulemur rufifrons, assembly GCF_041146395.1. Lineage (NCBI taxonomy): Eukaryota > Metazoa > Chordata > Mammalia > Primates > Lemuridae > Eulemur > Eulemur rufifrons. The sequence goes on from NC_091005.1 coordinate 17,424,999, forward strand.
AATAAGGGACTCAGTCCGTGTAAAATGTGGGGATCAGTGAGCAGAAACAGGCTTCAAAGTGACTTGCCTTATCGGAAGCCAAAAATGATAAATCTGCAATAATTAAAATAGGGTGTTGCTGGCATAAATAGATCAATGAAACAATTTACATAGTCTTTAAAGAGACTCTGATGTGATGCATATAATAAAATGAAAAGGAATACATTATTCACAAATTATTGAGATAATTAAGCCAGGCCGGGTGGCTAGCCTCTGAAGTTCCAGCTCCTTGGGAGGCTGAGGTAGCAGAATAGCTTGAGACCAGGAGTTCAAGGCTGCAGTGTGTTATGATTGTGCCTATGAATAATCACTGCACTCCAGCCTGGGCAACATAGCGAGACACCATCTCTAAAAATAAAAAAGCAGTTAAACCCTGCATGTTTTTACTCATATGTGGAAGCTAAAAAAATGTTGATCTCACAGAAGTGAAAAATAGAACAGAGAATAGTAGAGGCTGGGAGCGGTGGGAAGGGTGTTAGGGAGAGATTTGTTAAAGGATACAAAATTACAGTTAGATAGGAGGAATAAGTTTTAGTGTTCTATATCACCATAGGAGGACTATAGTTAACAGTAACATATAGTTTCAAGTAGCCAGAAGGAGCATATTGAATGGTCCCAACACAAAGAAATAAGTGTATGAGATGATGGATACGATATGCTAATTATTCTGATGTGATCACTGTATATTGTATGTATCACATCACTTGGTACCCAATAAATGTGTACAATTACTGTGTCAAATTAAAAATTAAAAAATAAAAAGATACTGGGATAAGCCAGTTAGGACTCAGAAATGACCTTGCGTGATTTGTAAACATAAGTGAAACTTAACTTGAGCTATTTTTTGTAAATGCCCATTGTCTTAGTCTGTTTGTGCCACTTGAACAGAATCCCGGAAACTAGGTGATTTATAAGGAACAGAGATTTGTTTCTCACAGTTCTGGGCTGGGGAGTTTTAGATCAAGGTGCCAGCATCTGGTGTCTGGTGAGGGTCTTCTCGCTGTGTCCTCATGGGGCAGAAGCATGGGAGAGCGTGAAACCACACCCACAAGCCCTTTATGTAGCAGCGTTAATCCGTTGATGAGGGTGGAGCCCTCATGACCTAAGCACCCCTTATGAGGCCTCACCTCCCAACACTGTAACATTAGGAGTTAAGTTTTCAACACATGAATTTTGGGGGACACATTCAGACCATAGAGTCTATATTAAAGAAAAACAGAACTTAAGCACAACCAATCCGAAGCAGACAACAAACTTATCCAACTAGTGACTTTCCAATGATTAGAACAAATAACACAACTGCATAACTGTAAACCAGTCAAATATTTTCTGTGCTCTACTTCCTTGTTGGTCCTATAAAGCCTCTCCCTTGCATTCCCTTGGTGGAGAATCTGAACCACTTCTGATTTGGAGCTGCCTAATTCATGAATTGATGTTTCCTCAAGTAAACTCTTTAGAATATTATTATACCTTAGTTTACCTTTTTAACAAAACAAACACACAGATACTCTTAGAATTTTTATCAAACTACATGTGAAAAAAATCTGAACTTTTAAAAAATCGATACTTAAATCATAGCTATCACAAAAAAAAAGAAAGAATCTACAAATGTCTTACACTACTGAATAAGAAGGTATTTCTGATATTTGAAAAAATCTCCAGAAGAAATAATATAATAAACCCGAGTATATTTAGCCACACACAATGTATCTTCCATACATCAAAGGCATCATGAAAAAGTAAATATCAATGGCAAACTAAGAAAAATATTTATAACATTTGTGACAATAATAGTAGAGAGATATTTAAAAATATACATATGTCACGTGAATCTGGAGAAAGAACATTAAAAAGAAAAGAAAATAGGAAAAAGGTGTGGATGGATATTTTAAGGGAAAATGAAATACTGATAATTACTAAACTTTTTTAAGAAAAGATAAATTCACCAGTAATGAAAAAATGCATATTAATTAAATACCAGGCTATTGTGAGTACTCAAAATCTTTCTGCCAATTGATTAAGTGCCTAATGAGACAGAAAGGAGAGAGCATATTTACTACCCTGGATCTCTTGTTGTCAGCTGAGCTGGTTTCTGTGTCCTTTCCATGGCCAGAGCTGCTGCAAGGTGTCACTGTCTATTTAGCAACTTCACCAGGTTTCAGACAACCAGTTGGCCTTTTGCCCCTATAGAAAAGATGTAGTATATCTTTCTTGTGTTGGTGGCCTCAGAGCACTGCACCATGCCCTGTTGGTTGTGCTTAACATTTTCCCACGTCTTTGTATAGAGCGTCTAAATTGCCCTATTCAGTTTGATATTAGTTTCCTGTTAAAATACATTAGGCTAAATAACAAAAAACTTTTTGTTACAAGAACTGGACATTATTCTGTGAAAATTATATATTAGCCAGTCTCCCAAAATAAGGAAGTTCCACCATTTTATATATTTTTGTTCTCACGAACACTACCAAAACAAACAGAACATAAGCTACATAATTGAACTTCACAACACTGACAGGGGAGAGCACCATTAAACTGGGAATCTTGTAAAAACACTAATTAACACTAACCCTGACTCTAACCCTAATCCTATGCGTTATGTGCTCTTTTCTCTCAGTGAATGGACCTGTTTTCCAAAGAGAGAACTCTGTAAGCAAATGTTTAGAACATGTTCAAAGAACAGGAATGTCTCTTAACAAACAGGAAAAAAATTATTAAGTTAACATCTATCAATTGAGGAAAATTCTCCTTGAGAGAACAATCATAAAAAAGAAAACTGTATAACAACAGTTAAAATGGAGTTACATGTACTCATAAAAGCATTTAAGAATGTGAGAAACTACCTTGGTTCGTAAGTTCAGAAACTAAGATAGAAATGAACAGTAACAAAAATGAAGAAAACCCAGGAATAAAGACAGTTGACAAAGGAAAGAAATGGGGGGGGGGGCAAAATGATGTCAGAAATAAATAATAAAATATAAGATGTCCAAAGAAGAATAGATTGAAATTGAATTTTAATTATGAGTATTGAAAAAAGACAGGATAGCAACCAAGAGAATAAAAATGAGATTTAAAAAAAGGACTGAAAAAGGTAAAGTGGAAAGTAGTGAAAAATGAGACTCAGGAAAAGGAGTAATATTCATATTATCTCAGTTCCTGAAGGGCAAGAAAACCAACAGAACAGAAATAATATTTAAAATTGTAATCCAAAAAAACCTTTTCACACACGCAGACACTTTTGTACATACGTGTATGTGCATGTATACAGACATATTATGTGTTATGTATATATACATAATATGTACATGTTTTATATATGTGTATATATTCATAATACATACACACATATACACACACATATATATTCATGTATCCACCTGCATGCACAGATATACACACGTCTTTTAAAGTCAGTATCGCCTGACTAGCTCAGTTGGTAGAGCATAAGACACTTAAAGTCAGTATCATCTTATTTAATGAGAAAGAGTAGTGATGTTTCCACTAAGAACAAGGCAGTATGCCCACAATCTCTACTACTATTCAGCACATTAATGCAAGTATTAACCAATGCAATTAATCAAGAGAAATGACTGAGTGGCACAAAAATAGGAAATGAATTTTATTTGCAGCTGACATGAATATATATCTGGAAAACTCTAAAAAAATCAATAACAAAACTAACTGAAAAAAATTCAGTAAGTTGTTTAGATATGTAAGTAACGTGAAATTAATAGAACCAGTTAGGGGACAAGTTGAGGAAAAGTTTAAAACATTTCTGAAAGGCACAAAAGTAGACTTCAACAAATGGAAACCATCCCTTGTTATTGTTTATAGATAGGGCAACCCAACATTACAAAGATGTTAGTAATGCCTAAGTTATTTTCTAAATTTTAATTCATACTGGCCAGAAAGAAAAATAATAGTAATCATTTTTCATGGAGTTAAACCAATTGATACTAAGGTTCATACGGGAAAAAAAACTACAATAGCAATGAAATAATAAAAAAGAAAAACGATGGAACATACCATTCCAGATATGACTATAAATTCTTCATAACTCAAATAATTTGGTACTGATACATGGATTGACAAATGGATTTGTGGAGTACAATAGAGACAAGAATTAGACCCATCTACATATGGAGATTTAGGATATGATAAAGGCTATGGATGAACTTAAAATAAATAATGCTTGGAAACTAAGGAGACAGTAACAAAAAGATAAAATTAATTACGTAATTAATAGTAAAATACATTATTCCCCAAAAATGTGAATCAAAAGAGCAAAAGGAATAAATTATAGCATCACATAAAATATAATTTAGAATAAAATATTACAAAAGAAAGAGAATGATGTTGCTTATAGATAACTGTTATGGAAAGTCAAGAAGTAAACATTAGTATATAACATTATAGGCACTAAATATAGGAAGAAACAACAAAAATTGCTAACAAGTTAAATTTATTATAGTTAAAAAAAAGCTGACAGTTAGAAATAAGGATAAGGATCTTTTAAACATTATTAATACCCTTTATTTAATAAATAAGCATACAACTTTGCATCTACAATATGTTGAGCACTACCTACACTTACAGAAAAAATGAAATAGCTTTCTATTTTCATTAAGATTTAAGGTAGAAACTACATACATAACTTATGAAGTATGTGTATACACATATTTCATGCATATTATGCAGATAAAAATGAAAGCATATTCTAAAATATGTCAAATATGTCAATATTAAATATAATATCAATATTATGTAAAGAAATCCCTCTTTTATTCATGTTCTCATTAAAAGTATAATAAAATACATTTTAACAAACAATAACATGTGACTTTAAATTTCTTTTGGGAAATATTTTTATTTTTAGACATCCGATTAAATAATTTTCGCAAGATGAATTTCAAAATGCATTATTTTATTCTTGAATGAATATAGGTTTTTTTGATCATCAAATTATATCATTAAGCATTTTGCTATTGATTCTATTATGCTTCAGTTGTAATTTATTTTAAATGTTTTTTTTAAATGAAGGAAACTAGAAAAGTAATCACCATTTGGACATTTTGTTGTTATTGTGTTGTTGTTTTTTGGGGGAGATGCAAAGTCTTGAGAATGTGAGATCTCACCCAAGTTGCAAAGAGCACATCTAGCCCCCAGATATTAGTATTTAAACACAATTCTAACAAAATGAGAACCACTGCACCGTGAAGAAATGGCTGATTCCAGGCCTGAAACAAAATAAGTATGATATGAGCCCTGCAACATGTTTTTGTATTAGAAAATAAGGAATTGCTAAAAAAAGTTATGTAACATATTAAAAGACTGAAAAGACAGCATAATGAGACCTACAGCCCTACCTACTACCATTAATTTAGATGGTGGCTTTGTCTTTGTAAATATGAAATGTTATCTGACGTGATAAACAATCTATGTAATATTCTTATAGATTCTCTGGTGTTTACAATTATTCCAAAATAAAAATTTTAATAATCTGGGCTCTTCAATTTTTAATTCCTGTGAATTAATTTATACGTGTTTTAGAGGGATAGGAGCGGGAATAAAAAAGGCACAATGTTTTAGCTTTCTTAGAATCAGGTATATTTGCATATTGTTTTACAAATCAAGTAGCCATATTAGGTAATAATTACTATATCTTTTATACTAAGGGTCAATAGGCTAGTTAATTTGTCTAAGATATTGCAGTTTATGAAGATCACCAAAGGTAATCTTATCAATATAATGTATCAAATATAAAATACAGTTCCATCTGTTGATTTTTTAACTAACTTTTGACCCATCAATATAATCCATAGACAATTATTAAAATCTTATTAGAAATTGTGTCAACTAATAAATTAAATATTCAAGCCATCTTTCATGTTAAACAAAGTGAGTTTCTAAATCTCTCTATATAATAATTGGTTAAGAAAATTTTCCACCTAGATTCCTTAGAATAAGATTAATACATTCTAAATAAACAGAATAGAAACCAAGCACAATTACAAAATAAAAACTTTCACAAGTGCATCTCACAGGCCAGTTAAATTAGTATTAAATAAAATTTTAATAAAATGTGATATTAAGAACTTATCTACATAATCTATATTTAAGTGGGCATTAGCATGGCTATCTCATTCTTTATAAAATTATGTTAAATAATCATTTTGTTCCCAGAAAATATACCACCTGCTGCTTCAACTCTTAAATGCTCATTTATAACTCTAAAAGACAGACATTTGCCTGTGGTGAAAAGCCCAATCTGTTAATTACTACCATTAATTTGGATGGTGGCTTTGCCTTTGTAAGTATGAAATATTAGCAGATGTGATAAACAATGCATTTTAAATCTAAAAATAAAAATACAAATGCTTTTTACATTTTTATTTAAATTTTTATTTAAATATGTCTATGCATCAGTATGTCTATTTATATAAATTTGTGTGCAAATACAAATTTTCTCAATGTTTTTTCTTTCTATATAGATTCTTATACATACACATTCTTTCTCTCATAGGGTAATATAGTCACTGTCTTTCACAATGTCTTCAAAGGCTTAAAAATGGATATGCTTTAACTATAAAAGTACAGTTACACTTCAAGCTTAAAATTAAGAATCAACTGATTCTTAGATAAGTAAAAACAAACGCTACTAGAAAGAAATTTTTTTGGAAAGACTGTGGCAGAGGAACTCTAAGTGACTCCCCATGATCTCCTTCTCCTAGTGGTCATCGCTTTGTGTGGTCCTAGCCCCTTGAGTTTGAGTAGGACCTTTGACTTTGTTTCTAAGCAATAGAAGATGGCAGAGGTGATGGATGTGGTGTCACACATGGGATGCCCCACTCCCATGATTACATTACGTTATATCAGACCTGCCCTGTTAGCACACTTGCTGTAGAGACTGTTCTTGCTGGCTGGCTGAAGTATGTCACCACGTTGGTAAAGTCCACATGGCAAAGAACTGTAGGTTGCCTCTAGGAAGTGGGGGTGGCCTCTAGCAACTGTGAAAAGCTTCCAGGAGATGAAGGCAGCCTTCAGCTGACAGCCAGCAAGAAGCCAAGACATTCAGTTCTACAGACACCAGACAATTAATTCTGCTTTTAGTCCCAGTGAGAGTAGAAGTTTATTCTTTCCTGTTCTGGCCTCCAGATGAGAACACAGCCTAGCCTGCACCTTGATTTCAGCCTTGTGAAATCCTAAGCCGACCCACAGGAACCCTGAGATAATAAATGTGTGTGTGTGTGTGTGTGTGTGTGTCTGTGTGGTTTTCTAATAGCTAATTTTGTGGTCATTTGTTACCCAGCAATATAAAACTAATATGGAGAACTTACTTTCATTTTCTGTAATGTTCCCTGAAGACTTTTGAAATTAGAGAATGTTAGTGTGGCTAAAAAGAAAACAATGCAGATTTTAGCTGCAAACTATTAATCTGAAAACTTCTTGGAATGTTAAAATATTAAATATAATTAAAGAGGTTTCTGTTAATTAGATTTCTGCTAAAAGATTAGGAAAAAACAAACTAAAGAATATAGCTCATTCGAAAGTAATTCCAAAGAAGGTTTAAATTCTTAATAATAATTTTTGGAAAATTGTTAATTTTCATACTTAGTTAATAGAGTATTAGACAATCACTGACATGGCTTTAACCAGAAAGAACTCAAGTTTAGTATCCATGAACCCACTGTAGATAAATAGACTGATAGATATTATTAAAAAATATAAACGTTATTTCAATAAGACATGTAACTTACGCTTCACAATTTCCCACTGAAATAATGAGAAAACACAGAAAACTGGCTCCCTCTTCCTGCATGGTATTGTAACTCTTTAGGAAAAATAAGGATTGCTTAGGATTAAATGCTATTTTTGGTATTTATTCACAACCTAGTTACGTGATCTTAGAGCAAAATACTACTCTATGCAAATAAATCTTCCTTAAAATATGTTCTTGGAAAGTGAATATTAATTCTTTCTTATGAATAATTACTCCCTTTAACCTTTAAACTTTTCTCTAGGCATGTTAGAGACTTTACAACAGGAGATACTGATAACAATTTGTGTTCATTTTTTACATCCTCAATGATTCATTAAGCATCTTTAAAAGTCTTCTTATTTCTGGGTTCATTCCTCAACCTTATCCAGTGAATTATTCTAAGGGGTTCTCAGCATCTTCAAATGATGTACCTTCTCCAGAGGAGCTCTAAGATAATGCAATGTGAGTTTTTTCCTCTGTAGTGTTGGAAAAAGAGCATATTTATTTAAAATATCCCAGCTACTGAGTGCTTGTCTTAATAGTTCATCAGATATCTTCCTCTGACTGATAGCACTGTGGTGGCAATTAACTTCTTCAACTGTGAAGGTCGTTGGCTCACAGAGGCTTGTGGGATAACCAAGTCAAAGGGCGGCAGCTTACTCTGAGACCTTGTAAAATTGATAATGATTAGTAGAAACTAAAGAGGAGTGTGATCCTCAGGACACCTATAATATTAACAGTTTGTGTAAATATTGGTGACCCTATTTTCCCCCCAGCTGTGTGTAAAAATTAGTGGGTACTCTCTGTTGGACACATTAATGCTTCTATGTGGTTTTCTTTGATGGATGTTGATGATGGGAAATCATCTCTCAAAAACCTCTTTAGAATATATGGCTATAATTTGCCAGCACTACTCTTGGAAAAGTCATGTAAATGTTAATCCTTTGTAACTCTAAGAAAAGAAAGAGTACATTATAATTAGCTTATACTGACCCTTACAAAGAGGTTACTTAAATGTATTTTACAAATGCTGAATCTTAGACTCAGCTAGGTAGATTTCCATTTAAATCCCTTTCCTTTTGAGTGGCATTGTATATCTTTTTCATATCCCAATGTTAATAGAGTATTTAAAAAATTGCCATATATTCCTTTAGGTCCAAAATATTTTCCGTAAGAGAAAAAACAAAGGAACAGCCTCATAGAGTCTGTGAATTCAGTAAACCTGTCATTATCAGGAAAAGAAAATGTGATATTGAGGTACATCATGTCAACCAAACACTTGTGTGGATATAACCCAAACTTACTCAGGTAGACATCTAAACTCACCTACCTACGAGAATGAGGGTAGATAGAATAGATGCAGCTAGCTAAAGCCCATAAGAGTAAAATCTGTTTTGCTAGTGATCTACCCTGTGGATTCCGTGGGCACTAGATATCGAGACTTCAATTCAAATTGATTTTATAACTGAAACAAATTTATAAAGTTTAGTTGTTTTCCTCTTTCATCAAATCAGCAAATTCAGAGACTTTAAAAATAAATGTGATTTTATCAATGATGGATAATTTATAAAATCTAGAATATAATGAATTATAACATCACATATGCTTGCTTTACTCTTAAACATGGGCATTTAATAATGTCATAATGGATGATTTTATTTGTTTATACGTAATTAGAAAATGTATTATTAGGAAAATTACAAGGTTTGAATTGTAATTACAGCATACATGCAATAACACACTGTGGCTAAATCACATAAAATTATTTAAAAATAATAAGAAATCCCTATTCACTGAAACAAGAAACATATACAGAATGCTTTATGTAGTTCTAAACATTGAATTTGGAATTTAGCCTAATTTGCAAAACATAAAAACATACCATGTATTTCCATTGTCATAAAAGTTTTTTTTTAATTTGGTACAAAATATCTAGGAGTTATCCCATTAAAATATACTAAATTTAAATATTACCCTCCAAATATTTAATGATTTGAAAATATTAATAAAATCCCTTGTACAAATGGAAAGCTGAATCTCAGTTTGAGACACAATAAAAACCAAAATCATAAAAGTTTTTTTTTTAATTTGGTACAAAATATCTAGGAGTTATCCCATTAAAATATACTAAGTTTAAATATTACCCTCCAAATATTTAATGATTTGGAAATATTAATAAAATCCCTTGTACAAATGGAAAGCTGAATCTCAATTTGAGACACAATAAAAGCCAAAAATTATTACTCTTTTGAAATATTCTTTGGAAAATAGCAGCAGTGTATTTTAAGGAATATTGCCCATGTGATATACTCTTTTCTTAAAAAAAAAACCCAAATTGTCACAAATGGCAAAACAATAACTTTTTTAACAATTTAATGTTTTTAAGATTGATAAATTCAAAGGCCAAGAAACCAATTAATTTAATTAGTATTTCTAAAATAGCAAACAAAAATATATGAAATATTTATATATGAATATAATATATGAAACAATATATGAATATAATATATGAAGCAATAACTTCAAAAAAGTTATTGTACATACAAATGTCCACCAAACATAAAAAATATCTTATATTTGAAGAGCTGCCATAATAAAAAATATAATTTTTTACATTAACCCTGCCCAATGCTGATGTAAGTGTAATTAATGTGATTATTCTGAGAAGTCATCATGTCCTGTATGACAAAGCCTTAAAAATGTTTGTATCTTGTGATGCAACAACTATGTGGAATACACACTTACATGGTTATCTTTGTGAGAGGAGAAATTATCAATGATTGCTTTTAACTTCTTTTGTCTATATTTCCAGAATTTTCTAAAATACTTGTGGGTAACGTTTATAATAGGTTATATTCTAAAATGATAGTTAAAATACTGAAATGATGGAAGTAAGGTATAGAAAATAAAATTTTATTTTCAAAAAATATAGCATGCTTTCTGCTTACAATTTTGGGGAACGAATATTCTGAGAAGATGTCAGAATCATAGGATGATAAACATAGATGTTTACTCATCTAATATGAATATAAGTCCACTGATACCTGTTTATTTCATCTATTGACCTTATGTTTTCTGTTATTAATTATTAAACATAATAACGTCTGTGAGAGCTTCACTGGAGATTTGTTTTTCTGAACCTATTGTTGTTATAACATCATATGCTCATTAAATAGTCAAAGTCTTGAGATTAGAGAGGGTATGCCATATCTCTATTGTGACTTTTATCTTTATATATTGAGATGATCATTTAAAAAATAAGTTGAGATGTGTCATCTATTGGCTATCACAGCTGCTCCCTCTGCCTAAAATGTTCTTTCCTCATGTTTGGTTTGACTAATATAATTTTATTCCTTCTTGACATTTTAGCTTCATTGTTGCCTATTGAAACAGGCAGAGGCAGATTTCCATGTAGCTGAATGCATATGGCACTTCCCCGTATCCATGTGTAAGGATGTAATAAACAACTCTCTCCCAAGGACACTTTCAGCTTCCTCTGGTGCTTGAGAGGGCCCATTTCACTGCTCGTTGCATACCCGCTGTCTACCACAGTGCTTTAGCAATGGAGAGTGTGCAATCTTTACTGATTGAATGAATAAGCAAGAATTCTTTAAAATTTAAACAGATCTAAAAATCTAAATTAAGCCATCCTAAATCACATACCCATGATCCTTTGGCTTGTGATGGAGAGTAGCCTGAAAGGTATCATCTGGTGCTACCTTAGTACCATGACATGGGATTATTCCCAGGAGTCTTGCAAATCAGATCTGAGATGCTCTTTGTGCCTCTTGGGTGTTAGAAGAGGCCTTTCTACTCCAGGCACAGAGGCAGAGGAAACCAGGACTTCTTTTTTTATGAAAATTTTCAAGTGATAATGTAAGTGATCGGTTAAGCCAGGAAAACGTTAATCTATTAAATAGATTAATAAAAACCACACTTAATGTCTTTCGGGCTTTCTTTTTAGAAATATCAATTATTTTGATTTGAATATAAAAATTGTTCTGGAACCTTACCTTGGCAAGCCTGGATTTTTTGCGAGTTACTTAAGACTGGAAGTTATTTTGTACAACTTTGAAACTTGTTTTAGGGCTTATGTGTATGAGATGGCCAATTTGTATCTCAAGAATCATACTCTAATAACTTCACATGGTATCGCTGCCAAGGACTGAAGCGAGCATGATCCTAGGCCTGGTCAAAATATATCTTTTTAGCATAATTCTGAGGAATATATTTAAAAGCATCTCTAAACATTGAGTCTTTAAAAGTAAAAGGCCTTTATCTGAAAGCAATACAATTGGACCTAAAAACAAAACAATATCGGTAATTAAGTAAAAGTAGTTATGTCTCTGTTGGTAATCACTAACAGAGCAAGATTTTAAAATATTTATGGATGTTATTACCTTAATACCAATGAAGAGACAGTGAATAATTGAGGGGTGTTAAGGAAACATTGCAAGAGAGGTTGAGAATCAATATTTAGGACATTTTGGATACATTTTAAGAAGTGAATGTGAAGGGAAGTGTCAATGCATAGTATCAGAAAAAAAATTAAATGCAAATAAATAAAAATAAGCCAAATACAACCAATTTTACAATGAAATATCCTTTCCCCTATGATCCAAATGGAGATCATTTCAGTATTTATACATTTTTTTCCATACTAACCTGTGAAAGATTAGCTCAATGGGCAATTTTCATGGCTCAAAATGTCCTTCTTGTAGTTTTCTCTGACACTGTTTTCATGTTCAAAGCCTTTAAATGCTGTTGATTAAATTTACATCCCAAGGTAAATTGTGAGCTTGTCAAACACACAAAAAAATACACCATACTCCTTATTACCAACAGGTGGCTGAGAGGGGACCTTATTGTTCACAGGGTCACTGAGATTGTGTTATTCAGCTCCACAGCAGGGCAGGGGATCAGGAGAGCCACAAACCTCCCAAACATCATGTTTGATGTTTATAAAATCAAGTTTTCTTCAGCCTTGAGAAAGTTAAATGCAGCACTTAACCCTATTTCCAGTCATTAAGTACACAAGTGTGCATGTATATGTCCTCTCCCTGCTGGTTCAGGGAAGGAATAGCCATTTAAGAAACGCTCGTTGACTCTTTACTGTAGGCAAAATATGGCACAGTGCTAGGGACACTTGTCCTAAATTTTCTCTCTGGTTGTTAACACAGGAAGAACTTCCTGCTGCTGAGGGCAAGTTTATCCTTTCCATTCAAAGAATTGGATTTTCTTCCATATTTACCCTGCCAAAGTGAATAAAGGATTAGTAACTATAATAATAATGATGATGATGTTAGTAATAGCTCTCTGTACCTTTCCATTCTTGTATTTTGAATGATATTGAAATGCGCTTTGCTATGAGAATGTGTTTTCCATTTTTCCTGCTCTGTAAACCAGACAAAGAGTTCCCAGTTAGAACCAAAACGATGGAGATCACATTCTTCAGAGAAAAAAAGTATATACCCAATATTTCAGGAAGTTTTTCCTGGAGTAAAGCTGGTTTTAAAGCCCCAGGAATCCTTATATTTGGTATATTTGGGTAAGATGCTAACATTTAGCGCACATTACCTGTGTCTGCCAACTTCCTGTGTGCAGTAGGACAGTCTTTAATGTGAAGTCACAGAGGGCAGATCAGCTATATATACAAAGGTCAAAACTTTTTTCATCTAGAAAAGTTTCTCAAAATCAATGGCTCTGTTCTTCTCCGACATCATGTGCCGAATACACACGTTTATTAGTACGTTTTCCTCATGAAGCTTTTATGAAAACATGCTCATTGCCAAAGGAAATGAATTTTGAGACCAAAACACTTTGAGAAACATAAGTTTCTCCTTCTGCCCTCTTTTGTAAAGACTTTTCCTCTTTTATGTTTTCCATTAATATTCTATATTATGGTACACAAACATTAGTGTGGATCAGAATTTCTAGGTTAATATACATTTTAAAGCCATTAGAAAAAGCACGACTGTGTGGTTGCTCTTTTTATGAGAATGGAGATTGAAGGCAGCTGTTTTCAAAAGTGCTAATGTACTTCAAACAATGATGTAATATCTAATGTACATAACCTTTTAAAACCTGGTAATATAGAAGACATTTAGATTTACTGTGGAAATATGTCTCAATTTTATTTCTTGCAAAAAAATACAGGGAGGCATGCGGAGCTATGTTTTTCCATTTGGTATCTAAATGCCTTGGCCCATAAATAAACCTACACATTACCCACCATGGGGATGAATTTGGCAAGCAAACTCTCAGTCTAAGGAAAAATATAAGAAACTATTCAAGGTAATCATCAAGATCATAAACAGTATCCCTTTAGATTAACCAAACTGAGAATAAATGTCCTGTTCTATTGGGAAGGACAAATTAAACTGTTTGTTTTGTTCTCAAAGTCATCCCTTCTTTAAGTATTAATTGAGCTTCTATTTTAAAGAAGTCTGTAAAGAAGCCATGATCTATCATCTTGGAACTTTCCAAATAAAGAGGAAGAGCCCAATCATGCCAATACAAGATATATTCATTTCCTATTGATGCTATAACAAATTACCACAAATGTAAGGGCTTAAAGCAATGCAAATTTATTCTCTTAAAGTTTTGGAAGACAGAAGTATTAAATGGGTCAGCAGAGCTGTGTTCCTTCTAGAGGCTCTAGGGAGGAATTTGTGTCCTTTCTAGCTTCTAGAGTTTATCTGCGTTTCTTGGCTTCTGGTCCCTTTCTCCATCTACAAAATCAACAGCACAACATCTTTTATCTCTGTTTCTGTCATCACGTCTCCTTCTCTGACTCTGACCCTACTGGCTCCCTCTTAAAACAACCCTTGTCATTGGGTCCACCCAGATAATCCAAGATAGCCCCTTCATCTCAGCATCCTTAATTCAATCACATCTGAAAAGTCTCTTTTGCCATGTTCACAAGAGAGGTCTTTAGTGGGGGAGGGAGTACTCCGCCTGGGACACAGTGCCAGAGCACAGATAGAAATGGATATAGAAACATCTGAAGGTGGAACGTGGATTGGAACAGGGGAATGAGAGAAGCTAGTGCCGAGACAGTAGGGACCCTGGAATATTTAGCATTCCTTGAGTGTTTAGGGCTTGTTAAGGGTATATGAAGAGAGGTGGGTATACAGGAGGCATTACTAACAAAGGGACCAATACTATCTAAAGTAAGGAGGCAAGAGATTCAGGTTATGTCTGATACATTGTGTGTTTGTGAAGATATTGAACAGGAGAGTGAGCTCATCAGATCCTCTTTGGGGAAGATAATGTCGGTAGTGATATGTCATATGTACTCATCCTGGTGGGGTTTGGAGGATAACAGATAATCAACTGGGGTTGAAGAAACAAAATTTTGAATTTTTACTTATATTCATTGTTATGTTCATTTCAATTTTAAATTATGTTTGTTTTATAAGGTGCAAAAATTTGAGTATATCAGAACATAAATAACATTATAAATATTTAACATACATACATTTATAGTGCATGTATTTTTTTTTTTAACTTCAACTTACTTCTAAATGCCTCCACCCCACCAGGAACAATGTGATGCCTTGCTCTAATGAGGTTAGACATGACTGGTTCAGGGTATGCCTCACACTGGGGAGAAATGGGAGTCAGGTCCAATTAGAAACTATAACAGTAGAAGAGACAGAAGTTAGAAATCCTATTGTTTTATATCTTCTACAACATTGTAGAGGTAAAAGTTACTGAATTTTGTGCATATGTGATTCTTTGGATTATGTGTCTGGGGATTGGGATCCTAAGGCAATTTCAAAATTTGAGATGGTATAACTAGCATAAAGTCACAGAATACAGGATAAAAAGAAATCAAAGGAGAAAATAATAAATTATAACATAAAGATCTCAAAGAATAAATGTGCCATATATTCTCCTTAATCTGATAACCATGGAGCTTTGAATCATAAGAGGATAATTTAACTCTGTGGTATTATATGTTAAGTTTCTTTAATCAAGAAGTGAAGGTGATTGAAGAATAATTCTTAGGGCAAGGTACACTTACCATGTTTTGACATTTACTTAATCAATAACTGATGATTACACAACAGTTTCCTTATCTGTAAAATATGTATTATACTATTTTTATCTCATTATTTTCAGAAACCAGAAAGTTAATAATTACACACCACATGTATTATTTAATTAGTACTCAATAAATATTAGCTATTTAAAACCATTTCCAAAAATGTTTAAAAATAACTCTTACATAAATCTATAGTTAAGTACATGTCAAAGATTTATTTATTCTATTAATGAGGGAAAAAGCAAAATGTTAAAGCTGGCTAAAAAGAATTGAAGTAATGGAGTACATATAAGACAGAAACAAAGCATTGTGGCATAACATCACCACACAGGAGTACAAAAGTAGTCAGTGTCCGACAAGACAATACAACTTTTTGTTTTGGGGGCTATCTTTTCTACGAGACAGAAATCACTGACAGCTCTAACAGATACAAATCTACAAGTTAATTTTTTTTTTTGTAGAGTGTCTTTTTTTCCTTTGGGTAGATGCTCAATGATGAGATTGCTAGATCAAATGGTAGTTCTACTTTTATCTCTTTGAGGTATCTCCATATTACTTTCCATAAAGGTTGTTCTAGTTTGCAGTCCCACCAGCAGTGTATGAGTGTTCCTGTCTCTCTGCATCCACTCCAACGTTTGTTGTTTTGGGACTTCTTGATAAAAGCCATTCTCACTGGCGTTACATGATATCTCAAAGACATCTGCACTAGAATGTTTATAGTAGCACAATTCACAATTGCAAAGATGGGGAAACAACCCAAGTGTCGATCAATACATGAGTGGATTAATAAAATGCAATATATGTATACCATGGAATACTACTCATCCTCAAAAACAATGGTGATCTAGCACCTGTTGTATTATCCTGGATAGAGCTGGAGCCCATTTTCCTAAGTGAAGTATCACAAGAATTAAAAAACAAGGACCACATGTACTCACCATCAAATTGGTATTAATTGATCATCACTTATGTGCACATATGGTAGTAACATTTACCAGCTATTAGACAGGTGGGATGGAGGAGAAGGGGGTGGTTATATTCACACCTAATGGGTGCGGTGCTCACTGTCTGGGAGATGGACATGCTCATAGCTCTAAACATTTGTACCCCTGTAATATTCTGAAATAAAAAAAATTGTATCTAAAAAACCAAATATACAAGTTAACATGAAATTTTATAGAGTCTGGCCCAAATAAATAATAAAGTAAAACAAAGGTACAATCCCCTTTAGAATTAATAGTTGTTGCTTTGTAGAGACCTATTAGTGTTTCAATATGACAATAAAATGACACAAAGTCATCCTTTTGCCTTATTTACAAGTTTTAAATAATGGAATATTATGTTCATTATGCAGTGAGAAAACTCAGCTTTGGAAAATATATGCAAATTATCCTAGGTAAAACAGTTTATAAATGCTGGATCAAGGATTTCAATGTAGGGAGTTTGAATGTAAGTAATTAATAGTAGTTGCTCTTGTGTATTGACTCATATAAATATATTGTGGACTCACCTAAATGTTAAGTGTGTATTATTAACTCATTTAATTCTCCCAGGAAACTGAGGTAGGTTCTGGTACTGTCTAGGTGATTTTCTTGCATTCCACCCACCTCTTATCAGAGTGTACACATTTCGTTTAGGAGATCATAATTAAACTCCTGCCAGTGTCTTCTCTCCACAAGAGATATCTTATGGTGTCATTCTCCTGCTCAAAATCTTTAAACACACCACAGGAACCAAAGTCCCCTGCACCTTACTCTTCTTTACTTTTTATAATATGGTTTTCTCTGTTTGGAAAGTCCTTTTTGTTGTCCATTTATCCATAGCCATCAATCAATACCAATTAAACACTCCCAGGGTAACACTTACTTCTTTATTGCCTTTTCCCATTCTGTTCTAATCAATCTCTCTCTTTCCTAGTTCTACAGTAATTACTACCTTTGTTATAACAATATGACAGTCCACACTGCAGTAGAAGTATCAAGGTCTTTATCTCTCCAAGAGAAACTCCAAGAAGACAGTAGATTGTGGCTGAATATTCTTTATTTTCCTAGTATTACTTTGCACATAGTGGACGCCCACTAATGGGATGTCAACCTTCTTTGAGAAGAAAAGAGACAGACTTGAATTAGATCCCAATTGAACAAATATTTTTATATTCATGTCAGATTAAATCCCAGAAATCATCTTTTATGTTCATTTGATGATCCTGGTTGGTTTCTTTTATTTTTCTGGACTGAGATGTTTCTGGACTTGCAGAGAGATTTGCTAGGAAGTGGGTTTCTATAAATGGGTCAACATATTATTGAAAGAAAAATTCACACAAGTCTTAATTATTTTCTTTGGGAAATATAATTAAAACATGGCTTCACACTGCATTCTAAACTCTCGCTACATTGCTGTATTTGAAAATACTATGTTCGAAGCAGTTGAGTAATTTTTAAAGAGATTTCTTCTGTCTCCACTTACATAAAAAGAGTAACCACAACCTTTTTGCTTTTTCTAATGGTTTTAAAGTTTGACTTAGACATTCTAATACACCATCATGTTTTCATATAATGATAAATATTTAATGTTAATGGAGAATAGGCATATGTTTTGAACATAAATGTAGCCAAAATCTTTAAAATCTAGGGAAAGAAAAAATTTTAAGTTTTCAAAGTATTTTATTTCTTAAAATGTCTTCCTACTGCCAGTGAATCTGCTTTTAAAACCCTTCATGATACAAAATTAGTAATAAATATGTGTTTATCACTGGAAGTAAGAACTAGAGAAAGTGCCTGCTGTTGAGAAATACCTTTTCAGATCTGCTACCTTAACAATTCACACGTGGACTTTCCCTGCTGTGCAGAGTGTGGTGAACGAAGGAGACATGGCCCATCCATTGGAGAGTTACCTAAATATTAATGTATTAAAATCTAAGGACTCTTATGACGTCACACTTTCCCCTGGCAATGGTTCCCTGGAAGACTGGGCACACATCTATTCTTTGAAAGACAGAGCCTGATGGTTCTCTTGAACTGAAAAAACAGTGACAGCCCAGCTTTGTCTGGTTTACATAACAGAGGGCATCAGTAGACATCACTCAAGGTAGATGGATAGGGATAAACTGGGGATTTTTTGTTTATTATTTATCATTTCACTAATTCGGGGAGAAAAACAGTCCACTGGAAATGAAAGTTTGAACTGGCCAAGAGGAAGACATGATGGTGTCCAAGTCCGAGAGAAAATGAATGCTGAGATCTTCAAACCTGTGTTACGTTTGCCTGCGTCAAAAAGGTCAGGAGCATTTCATCAGTGCCTGTGCCTCACCTGCCTCTCCAAGATGAGGGTATGTACATGTGAACTTGTGAACTTTATGACTAGAAATGGGGCCATAATCTGCTTGTGGGTATTGACATAGAAATAATTTGGGGTGATTAAATGCATGATATGAGGGAGCTTTGAAGGCCTTTCTTGGTCCTTCATCCTCATGCAGATTCAAGCATCGTTAAGACAATGTCCAGCTAAGGACCCAAGACTGATCTGCTACCTCTTCTTTACCCACTCCCTGGTACCAGGAACTGATTTTATGAACTTCACAGTGCATTTATTTTGGGCCTGACAAATTAATAGTGTGCCTTGGGATATAAATTTAATTGACTGTCATTTCAAGCTTTGTCATTAGAAAGGTCACTGGAGAAATATACATTGGGAGATTCTGAAGTATGAAAATTGTCAGTGAATCTGAGCTTTACATTTAACTGAGATTCTATTTTAAGGTTTAATTTTGCTGTGCTGTGCCAAAGGCCATTATAAAACTTGATGGAGAAATAATTTTCTTTCAAAAATGATATAACATTTAATTGTAATTCCAATTATAGTCAGTTTAATGGTAATTTTAAGGTATATTTTGAGTGGAGGCTAAGAGTCCTTTTTGCTTTACTACTTGGCAACAGTGAAATTGTGAAGCTATTGCACTTCACAAGTTGAATGGCATTTGTAATTATGCACTGACCACTTACTATGCATTGGACACTAAGTTCACTGCCCTGACTGATGGGAAAAATGTTTAAATATATGCACTTTAAAGACGACTTACCTTTAATATCATAGGTAAGAAAGATTTATAATTGGGAATGTGATTTTCCTAGACTCCTGTTTATTTATATTTATATATTATGTTATTTCTATTTAGTCTATCAATGGCATTTTCCTTTGTAATTATTTCCTAAAATTTATGCAAAAGTGTTGTCTATATTTACTCTTCCTCCTTTCTATAATTGCTCTGCTAACATTCTTCAATAACTCTTCTTTTCATAGGTAACTATATAGAAATAAAAGTAAATATCAATTTCCTATCTCCAAGGAAAAATCAGCATATCAGCTTCAACTTGCATTCACTCATTCACATATTCACTTTTTCATTTATCAAAAAATATTGAGTGCTTCTTGTATATATATAATTTACTGGGTACGGGGAAGAATGAAAATATTTGGCACACATCTACCTTTAAATAATGCCTGAGGAATGTAGACACTCTAGGATTTGATTAAGCATCCATAATAAGGACAAAAAATGAGAGGTAAATATATATATATATATATATATATATATATATTTTAAAGAGGACAAACTAGACCATTGGAAGACCTTTTCTTATTGTTTGTAAAATTTTTAATTATTTTGGGTACATAATAGTATATATTTATAGGGTACATGTAATATTTTGATCCAGGTATGCAATGTGTAATAATTAAAGCAGGGTAATTGAGGTATCTATCACCTCAAGCATTTATCATTTCTTTGTGTTAGGAACATTCCAATTCCACTCTTTTAGCTATTTTAAAGTATATCCCAACTCACTGCTGACTATAGTCACCTTGTTGTGCTACCAAATATTGTTCATTCTAACTCTGTATTTTTGTACCCATTAACTATCTCCACTTTATCCCCGCCTACCCACTACCCTTCCCAGTCTTTGGTAACCATCATCTACTCTCTGTCTCCATGAGATCAATTATTTTAATATTTATGTCCAACATATGAGTGAGAACATGTGAGATTTGTCTTTCTGTGTTTAGCTTATTTCACTTATCGTAACGTTCTCCAGTTCCACCCATATTGTGGCAAATGACAAGATTTCATTCATTTTTTATGGCTGAATAATATTCCATTGTGTGTATGTAACACATTCTCTTTATCCATTCATCCATTGATGGGCACTTAGGTTGATTCCAAATCTTGGCTATTGTGAATAGTGCTGCAATAAACATGGGAGTGAAGGTATCTTTTCAATATCCTTTCTTTTGAATATATACCTAGCAATGTGATTGTGAGGTCATATGGTAATTCTATGTTTAGTTTTTGAGGAACCTCCATACTATTCTCCATAGTAGTTGCACTAATTTATATTTCCATCAAGAGTGTACGAGGAGTCCTCTTTCTTCACATTCTTGATTTTGTATCCTATAACTTTACTGAATTTGTTTATCAGTTCTAATAGTTCTTCTGTGGAATCTTTAGGTTTGTCTAGATATAAGATCATATCATCCACAAACAAGGATAATTTGACTTCTTCCTTTCCATTTTGGATGCCCTTTATTTCTTTCCCCTGCTTGATTTCTCTAGCTAGAACTCCCATCACTGTGTTGAATAAGAGTAGTGAAAGTGGGCATCCTTGTCTTATTCTAGATCTTAGAGGAAAGGCTCTCAGTTTTTACCCATACAGTATGATACTAACTGTGGGTCTATCATATATAGCTTTTATTATGTTCAGGTATGTTCCTTCTATACCCAGTTTTTTGAGAGTTTTTATCATGAAGGCAAGTTGAATTTTATCGAATAGGATCAACATTAGGCCAGGCAGAACTAGGAATAAGGTGGGCAACAGAGAAGTAGGAGCAAAGAAGAAAGTTTGTGTAAAAGAAAGAGGAGTTATTCAAATGGAAAAAGAAGATTGGAGATGAGTTTGCAAGGCTTTTATTTCCACTCTTTCACTCATATAGGAAAACAATGCTTTTAAAGAATTGTGGTACAAGACATCTCAGATCTTATTGTAACAAAACCAACAAAATGGCTGGGCGCAGTGGGTCACCCCTGTAAATCCTAGCACTTTGGGAGACTGGGGCGGGAGGATTGCTTGAGGTCAGGAGTTCAAGAGCAGCCTGAGCAACACAGCGAGTGCCTGTCTCTATAAAAAATAGAAAAATTAGCCTGGGTGTAGTGGTGCGTGCCTGTAGTCCCAGCTACTCAGGAGCTAAGGCAGGAGGATCGCTTGAGCCCAGGAGTTTCAGGTGGCAGTGAGCTATAATGATGCCACTGTCCTCAAGCCCAGGCAACAAAGAGAGACCCTGTCTCAAAATAAGCAAACAAACAAACAAACAATAACAACAAAAAACACACAAGTAAAAATGGAACTCAAACATGTTATTCTGAGACTCTCTCTTTTCCTTTTTATTATCTTAAAAAAGTCAAACATAATGCTTGCTTTAAAAAAATGCAGCCAAGTTGATACTGGTTGGCCCTGGATTTCTTCTGGCTTATTTTACCTCCTGCTTTATATCCTGCAGTGATTGTACCATCAGGCAGATATTAGAAATATATAAACACATGCATTTTACTTGTAGTCTTCCAAGTCAGATTTCATCTGCTAATGGGCAGACCAATTCTCTGATGTATTTAAATCCATCTGGTACTTTTCATGTTTCTCTGATGTATTTACTCACTGCCATAATTTAGGTGTCAGCAACATGTTTCTCTGTCTTGAATTATCTATCCACTGTTGTCATTCAAATTATTAGTCTGTTCATTAAATGAGCTTTATTTTTATGCAATAGTGATTTGCTTTTATTTTTAAATCCCTTTGGGAATTTTGAGATATATTTCTAAAAACTGGCTGTATGTTATGATCCATATTGCTGTTTATCTATTCCTACTAGAGAGACATATTTTTGCTTCATAAGACCAAGTAGTTACACACCAAGATGATCACTTATAAACCAACCAGAGGGGGTAAAAAACAAGCCAGTGGTGAGAAATCAATCAAGTAAGATGTTACTGATATACTTCAAGAGAATAACTTATGTGTAGATGTAGAGATGTAAACCAAACTTTAAGGAATTCAGGAAGAATGACATGTTGAAGAAGTGGGAATGACAAGTGAAGCCTGCCCTTTCTTAATGATTGGCAGTTAACTAAGGCAAGAAATAGAATAAATGGAGTAGAAGTTGGATCAACAGAACATCTAGCTGACTTTTCAAGGAAGGGAGACCTGTGTGGCTACAAAGATGAGGGAAAGGGTCCATAAGGGATACTCCATGTAGAAAGAGATGTCGTTATTATAGGCAATTCCATGGAATGATGGAAGGTGGTATGGGTTCAACGATGTAAGTGGGAAAGAATGAAAGGTTATTGAGACAGTATAGATGGGGAGATAAGGTCATAGTTTATGGATCTGCCTTTTAAAATAAAAAATGCAGCCTTCTGAAGGCTTCAAGTTATAGACTAACATATAAAAAAGAAGATTTTAAGTAGTTGCTTGAGGGTACACTAGAGAATGTAAAATAAGCTAATAAAAAGAGTTACAGGAGAAATAAAGGTTCAGAGGAAGGTAGAGCATGACTTTGTAACAACATTCTGCATAATTTTGTATTGTGGTAAAAACACATAATATGAGATCTGTCTCTTAAATTTTAAAAATACAGTACAGTATTGTTAACTATAAGCACAATGTTGTACAGCAGAGCTCTGTAACTTTTTAATCTTGCATGACTGAAACTCTATGTCCATTGAACAGCAACTCCACATCTCCCCTTTCTGTCACTCCCTGTAACTATGATTCTACCTTCTGTTTCTATGAGTTTGACAACTTTAGACACCTCATATAAGTGGAATCATGAAGCATTTGTCTTTCTGTGACTGGCTTATTTCACTTGGCATAATGTCCTCCAGATACATCCATATTGTAGCATATGATAGAATTTCCTTCTTATTACTTGGCTGAATAATATTCCATTTTTATGTACTGTTGTCTCTCTGTATCTGTGGGTTCCACATCCATAGATTCAACCAACCTCAGATCAAAAATATTCAGAAAAAAAATTGCAAATTGCGTATACAGATTTTTTTCTTGTCATTATTCCATATGCAATTCAGTATAACAACTATTTACATAGCATTTATATTGGATGAGGTAATCTAGAGATGATTTAAAGTATATGGGAAGATGTGCATAGGTTATATGCAAATACTACACCATTTTATATGAGGGACGTGAGCATTTATGAATTTTGGTCTCCTCAGATACTGAGGGGTGACTATATATACCACATTTTATTTATCCATTCATTTGTTGATGGACATTTGAGATGCTTTCATCTCCTGGCTGTAGCGAATAATGCTGCAATGAATGTACGTGTGCAAATATCTCTTTGAGATCTTGCTTTGAACACGTTTGGATATATGCTGAGAAATGGGATTGCTGGGTCATATGATAATTCTATTTTTAAATTTTTGAAGAATCTCCATACTGTTTTCCATAGAAGCTGAACTCCATACTGTTTTCCATAGAAGCTGAACCATTTTACA
This sequence comes from Eulemur rufifrons, assembly GCF_041146395.1. Taxonomy (NCBI): domain Eukaryota; kingdom Metazoa; phylum Chordata; class Mammalia; order Primates; family Lemuridae; genus Eulemur; species Eulemur rufifrons. Next base: position 17,449,410 of record NC_091005.1, read on the forward strand.
TTCCCACCAACAGTAAACAAGGGTTCCAGTTTCTCCCCCTCCTTTCCAATGCTTGTTATTTTCCAATTTTTGTTCTTTAATTTTTTTTTGATAACGGTCATCCTAACAGGTGTGAAGTGATGCTTCATGGTGGTTTTGATTTGAATTTCCCTGATGATTAGTCATGTTGAGCATCTTTTCATATATCTGTTGGCCATTTGTATGTCTTCTTTGGAGAAATGTCTGTTCAAGTCCTTTGCCTATAAATCAGATTTTGTTTTTTCGCTTTTGAGTTGTAGGAATTCCTTATATATTTTGGATATTAACTCCTAATCAGGTGTATGTTTTGCACATATTTTCTCCCATTCAATAGGATGCTTTTTCTTTCTGTTGATTGTTTCTTTTATGGTGCAGAAAACTTTTAGTTTGATGTAGTCCCACTTGTCTATTTTTGCTTTTATTGCTTGTGCATTTTGCCTTACAGCCACGAAATCATTGCCAAGACTGACGTTATGCAACTTTTGCCTTATGTTTTCTTGTAACAGTTTTACAGTTTCAGGTTTAAGTCTTTAATCCATTTTGAGTTAATCTTTCCATATGATGCAAGATAAGACTCCAGCTTATTCTTTTGCATGTGAATATCCAGTTTCCCCATCACCGTTTGTTGAAGAGACTGTCCTTTTCCCATTGTATAGTCTTAGCACTCTTGTCATTTATGGCACTCTTGAGTATATATGTGTGAGTTTATTTCTGGGCTCTTTATTCTGTTCTATTGGTCTATATATTTGTCTTCATGTCAGTACCATACTGTTTTGGCTATCAAGGATCCTCTGTGGTTCCATATGAATTTTAGGATTTTTTTTCTATTCCTGTGAAAATGCCATTGAGATTTTGGTATAGATTGTATTGAATCTATAAGTTGCTTTGGGTAGTACGGACATTTTAACAATATTAAGTATTCTAATCTATGAACACGAGATGTCTTTACATTTATTTGTGTCTTTAATTTCTTTCATCAATGTTTTGTGGTTTTCAGTACACAAGTCTTTCACCTCTTATTCCTAAGTATTTTATATCTTTTGATGCTACTGTAAACAGAATTGTTCTCTAAATTTCATTTTCAGACTGTTCATTGTTAGTACATAGAAACACAACCAGTTTTTGTATGTCTATGTAATTTTTGACTTTACAAAGTATTTTGAGGCATAGGATCAAGAAGAAAATCAGAAATTGCAAAGAACAGGTGGGGGAATGTAGAGAGAGATGAGCTATGGCACAAAGTCAATGGAGATTTGGGAGTCTGCAGGTCATATAAGCTATAGTGTCATGGATAATCAGATTCAGGCTTCAATAATGAGTTCATCCATCTTCTCTGGGTACTTGCTATCTACTATGTGACAGGTACAATGATGTGCATTGGAAACACAATGGTAAAAATTCCAAGGGCAGGAGGTAAGACTGAATATCTGAATCTCTTAGGGGCTTGAGAGAATTGTAGTACAGCTGAAACACAGTGTTAGGTCAAGGTGATAGAAGATTTCAAGATGAGACTGGTCAACACTGCCATGTCCTGAAGATGTATTAGGTAAATTAAGGGACCATGGCCACTTGTTTTAGTGATAAGGTGGGCATGGGTAACATTTGACAAAAGCAGTTTCAGCGGATTTATTTTGGGGCAGAAGCCATATTGTGGGTTGTGGCAGGTAAATTAAAGGAGACAAAATAAGTGGAGACCTGAGACAGAATCAGATTAAGACCTTTAGCTTCTGTAAGCATTAGAAAGACAGTAGAGCCCACTCTTAAAGGTTATGCTAAATAAAATTTTATTTTTCAAAATGATACAAAATTTACATGTATTCTGGAGTTAGAATAGCTTTCTTGTACAGCATCTAATGGCATAGTTATGCATGAATACACTGTAACTGGCTCTGATATTTGTGTACCTTTGCTTTGTTGATGCCACACTACTTGGTCCTCAGCCTGTGTGTGGTGGTCCAAGTATTGATGGAGACCCACAGAGACTCATTTCAGGGAACTGAGCTTTAAAGGAGAGGAATAAGAGGGATTGAAAGTGAGTTAGAAAGCCAGGACTGAGGGGTTAGGGGAGTGAGGGGCAACGTGTTATTTTGTTTTTCATGAATACTCAAGAATACGCAAATGTTGAAGAAATGGAACCCATAAAAATAAAATTTTGGGGTATGTACAGAAGGGCACAATTCATGAAGCAAAGTTTGCTGAAAAGTTGGAAAAGATAAAATTGGGAGAACAGATGAAAGGATTAGCATCAGGCATGAGAGCAATACCCACTCCTTAGGAAATAGATTGGGAACCCCAAGGTGTCCACCTAGAATATAGTGTGTTCAAGTTAAATCTAGAGGTTTTAACATGTGTATATTCCTGCTAAACTCATGTAGCCGTGGTTTGAGCAAACTGTAAAACATAGATGTACATATTCATTTATTTTTAGTGAAAGACATTTTGTTTTGAGGAATTTGGTCAGAGTAACAGTTGAACTAGACTTCATGTTCACTTAGAAACTTCGAAATAATAACTAGCAATTATTGTAATGCTTACCATGTACCAAATACTCTGCCAAGTACTTTACAAATCTCATCTCATTTAATTTTTATCACAGACCTCTGGGTTAGGCACTATTAATACTCCAAGGGTCATGTAGCCAGAATGTAAACTAGGATTTTATTACCCTGCTCTTAGCCACAGTAACATACTGTTTACTCTCATTTACCAGGTAAAAAGTAGGATTGAGCATAACAGGAATAGTTCCTGTAATCATTTCTGTTATCACTGTGGATCACAGACAGGTATAGACTGGACCACAAGACAGAGGACGAATATAAACTGAGAAAGGTTTGATCACAGATTATCAAAACTCAGTAACTATACTATAATATTAGTCAATAGAATGTTTTATAAGCAACTGACATAGATCAGTTTAAAGGTAAATTTCTTTGCGGTAAGTGACATGTATGTAAAATAATAAAGTGATACCTACTACAAAAGTACATACTGATACTCATGAAGAGTTTGAAAAGGGTTATGTAAAAACTCAAAAGCATGTAGATGATGTCATGTACCCGTGATTCTAAGCCCCAAAGCTGTCTCTGCAGGAATTGTTCTCTAGCTTCCCTCCTGTGTCCTTCTGGTCTCTCTCTCTGATGCTCCCTAGTCTGGAAGACCATGTTTTCTGGAGTTATACTCCATTGTCCCCTCCACTCTACCCATCATAGACTCTGAAATCCGTACTCCCCTTGCACAGACATCCCAGAATATCAATTCAATTCAGTGATTTCAATTCAGCTTCCAACTTGAAGGCTCATTATATATAATTTTATTTAGGCATATGCCATTTCTGGGAAAGAGGGCCTACTGTTTTCATTTTCATTTTATAATTGAGAAAACCGAATGTGGAGTGATTTCCCACCCCTGCCCCCTGCCCGCCACCCTGAAGTCCGACCCAGAATAACTAGTGTTGATGGGGCTTAAATTCCTGTTTACTAATACCAAAGTCAGAGCCTTCCATAGGATAATATTACCTGGATAGTGAATTCTCCCAGGACAGCTTCGTGGCACAATGTAAATTGCTTTGTTGATCTCATTCATTCAGGTAGTAATTCTTGAGTTTGACAGGTAAAGATGCTGAGCTGTGAAGAGTGATGGAGGCAATGTGTGAGTATCGGTAAGGGCACAGATGGCTGCTGAAAATTATAAAATCAAGGTGCCAGGGGTTATGAAGAATCATACACATAGTGTACCTGTTCTCCTATTCTCAAGCATTAGAAACATAATGAATATATGAATGTACAATGTCCTTGATGTCATTTTTTTACTATCATATGACTTGACTATCATTGATTTTACTATCAAATGTTCTTGGTGTCTAACTTACCATAAAAAATCTCAATAGATTGCACTGCTTTAGAATATACATAGAAAAATATTATTGCTGCAAAACCACAATGATACAATGAAAAGTTACTAACATAATAGCACATTTCTTTAAGGATGTAAGAGAGCCCATTAAAGTATTTTGACTATGCTTTTCTGTTGCTATGTTTTATATTTTTACTTTATTCCTTTACAAATACAAAGAGAAGAAACTACTATTACCACCTTCAGAATCTAGGAAGGAAAATGAATGACAGAGATTCTCTTCTTTTTTCCCACTTGCAACATACCAGCTTTATAGGATTTCTATTGTTTATTTCATTGTTGTTAAAACTTTCTAATAAACCATTGCAAAATTAGCACACAATACAAAAATGTTAATTCAGAAGAAGCTAATGCACTGATATTACACAATCCATAAACTTCCCAGTTGATTTCTTTTTATTCATTTAAACAAAGTCAAGTGCTTTTTTTTCTTTATTATTGGGTATATAGGTAATAAGTCAGTTACATAGCTCTGCAAAGATACTTGGAAAAACATTCCTTCCTGTTGAAGGTGATACACTAATTATATGTACTACTTGCTTTCCATTTGAAGCAGCTATGCAGATATCAATTTTAGACCCTTAGGCTTCAATTAAAATATTCAGTAGTCAATAACTATTTATTAAAGCAATTTTAAGGTAAGAAAGTCCCTATTAATGTCTTTCTATAAATGGAAGGGCAAAAAGTAACAGCTCAGTTATTAATTTGTAAACCCCAGGGAAGTTAGTTAACTCTATGAGATTCAATTTTCTCCACAAGAATAGATAATAGTTTTTCATAAGCCCAAGCATTTAAGTAATCTCTCTGACCTAATATTAGGCAAAGAGTTCTCAATATGACACCAAAAACACAATTCGTGGATGAAAAATGGCCACATCTGACTTCAGATTTTAAGGAGTAAAAAAACAAGTAACAGACTGAGATGAAAAATATTTGCAAATCATATATCTGATAAATGATTTGTTTCAAGAATATCTAAAGAACTCTTATAACTTAATAAAAAAAGCAAATAATCCAATTTAAAAATTGGGGTAGAAAAAATGGGGAGTGATTAGTGTTAATAGATACAAGGTTTCTTTTAGGGATGATAAAATATTCTAAAAATAGATTATGGTGATGGTTGCACAACTGTAAATATACTAAAACATATGAGCTGTACGCTTTATGAACTGTATCTTGTATAAATAACATTTCAATGAACTATTAAAAATAGGCAAAATATTTGAATAGACATTTTACCAAAAAAGATATTTGAATAAACATGAAAAGATAGTCAACATATTAGTCATTAGGAAACTGCAAATTAAAACCACAGTGAAATAGCATTGTATACTCACTAGAATGGTTTTAATAAAAAAAATAATAACAAACATTGGCAAGTATGTAGAGAAAATAGAACCCTCAGACATTGCTGGTGGACACGTAAAATGGTACAGCTGCTTTGTAAAATAGTTTATCATTTTTTAAAAAGTTAAATATGAATATATCATACAACCCACTGATTCCATCCTAGACAGCTATACAAAGGAAATGAAAACATATGTTCACTAAAGACTTGTGTGTGAATGTCCATTACAGCGTTATTCCTAATAGACCAAAAGTGGGAACACTGAAAATTTCCGTCAACTGATGAATAAATATACATAATGGAATACTACTCAGTCATAAAAATGAACTTACTACTGATATATGCTAAAAACATGAATTAACTTCAAAGCATTATGCTATGGGAAAAACAAAAAATAGACCCCAAAAAAGGCTATATGCTGTGAAATTCCACATATGTAAAATGTCTAGAAAAGGGAAATCTATATAGACAAAATCAGATTAGTGGCTGCCTGAGGCTCTAGTGGAAACAGAGATTGAATGCAGATGGACATGGGGAATCTTTTTGGGGTGATGGAAATGTTCTAAAACTAGATAATAGTGATGGTTGCACAGCCTTGTAAATTTATAAAAAAATGTTTGAATTGTGCACTCAAAATGGGTGAAATTTAATAGCATATAAATGACACTTCAATAAAGGTATTTTAAAAAAATAAACAAAGGAAGTAAAAATAAACTGAAAGAAAGAATATTTACCAGGAAGATTATTGATCCTATAATTTTGTAGGTATTTGAAAGGATAAAATAGCATTGTTCAATAAAGAAAACTTCAGTGTAATTCAACTCCCCTTCTCCTCTCTCTCTGTGTAATTAATAGTTTGATGCTAAAATGTTATTACTCTTACATTTCTACAGTAGTACTGCTAGTTAAATAATAGAAAATCCTTTTAAGAATCATTACAAACTACAGTGGGTTCTTTTTAAGGTAATGAAACAAGGAGATCTAATATGACCACTTACCGTCTTTGCCACATGACTATTGGTAGATTGAAAAATTAAACACCCTCCTGGAGTTCTCTTCAATGTTAGAAGTAGTTTTTATGATTAAGAAAAAAAATAGGCCGGATGCGGTGGCTCACGCCTGTAATCCTAGCACTCTGGGAGGCCGAGGCGGGCAGATTGTTTGAGCTCAGGAGTTCGAGACCAGCCTGAGCAAGAGCGACACCCCATCTCTACTAAAAATAGAAAGAAATTAGCTGGATAAATAAAAGTATATAGAAAAAGTTAGCCAGGCATGGTGGTGCATACCTGTAGTCCCAGTTACTCTCGAGGCAGAGGCAGGAGGATCGCTTGAGCCCAGGAGTTTGAGGTTGCTGTGAACTAGGCTGATGCCACGGCACTCTAGCCCAGGCAACAGAGCAAGACTCTGTGTCAAAAAACAAAACAAAACAAAACAAAACCCAAAACAAAACCTGTTTATCAAAATGGAATTGCTCATTTTCTTTTATTATTCATTGCTAATGTTACGAGGGATGGAAAATATGAAAGATAATGCATTCAATATTAAATATTCTCTTTTTCCTTGAGTTGTATTTTACTTGGGGAATTAAGTCCTGTGAGATATAAGAATAGCTAAGAGGTGACATATGTAACAAAAGTATAATCTTGGTGATTTTCTGCAACTTAAGAGAGAGTTTAATTAACTTAGAGACAGCTGTTTTTCTGAGACCTAAGAGACAGCTTTGGAAGGCCTTAGAAGCCATTCTCAAGGTGGAGAGGAAGGATCTGATGATGAGAGTTCCATCCTGAGACGTCTGGAGAACTCACAGCTATGGTGTCCATGTTGTGGGATAGGAGACTATAGAAGAGGCATGTGCTTTAACATCTTTCACAAACCATGAGTTCCCTTGCAACCACAACTCACTCTCTGCTTACCTAGGTTTTCATAAAGTGGGAATAACACATCCTAACAGGAACCTCTTATCATTCCCTTGGGAGAAGATTTCCATCGTTCTCTGGTTAGAATGACAATCCAGGAACACCCTAGAAATTCATGGTCCAATGAAATGGTTCTGGGGTTGTATGTTCCAGCTGGTACAATTCATGCCTCCACAAATCACTGCTTCCCTTGACATCACTCTCTTAATGCTGATGAACTTGCATGTCAAGTGTGTGTGCATTGGTAACTTTCTAATACCAACAATACATATTCCCAAAAAACATGATATACAAACGGGCTTTAACTCTACAGTGAAAGGGCACTTCATTAAAATCAAGTAGAACATATATTTTATGAAGTTTGTTACAATTCTATAAGAATAGAACATTTCCTGAGCTGAAACTATTTTGTATGCAATTTTCTGGCAACGTATAGATATGCCGTATACTATGAGTAGGAATAGCAGATTCAGCTAAATTCTTGCTAGGATAACATAACAGGGCCCATCAGTCACTGTGCTTTAATTGCTAAAGGTAACAGCCACCTAAGGCAGGAATAAATTATGCCCAATTGTTAAGGACAATTATGTGTCTTATCAGCTGGTCAGCAACAAGAGACTAGAATATATGGACCATTAATCTGTTTGTGAGCAGCTGTTCTAAAGTCCCTTCCAGAGAGAAAGTGAGAGACCTCTTGGCCTGCCTTGTCAATCATCAGTAAATTAGAAATAACTTAACTGGCATCTTCTATATTGCAGATCATTTTTTAAAGGAGAAGATTAGCCTAGATAATAAATGTGCATTACGTTTAAAGCCAATCAAGATTTCAGAGTCTTTACCCTCCATATTTTCTCATATTCTGTAACTGAAGCATTTTGGGGAAAAAGTGGCTCAAAAACAGGAGAGTCTACAAGTCATCATAAAATTTTTCTTTATTTTCCTATATTTGTTTGCTTACTTTTGTATTTCAGCCTTGATATAAAGAGGATAAGAAAATGATCAAAAATATAACTAAACAAATATGTATTTTAAGAATGATGGAATTATATATTTTATTTTAAATGCATATTTAGTAATGGAAAAATATAGGTAGAAAAAAACTGATGAAACCAGAGAAGTTAATTGCTAATTTCATTCTCTGAAGCTCTGTATATATATATTTTTTATTATTATTTCAAAATATTATGGGGTTACAAAGAGTTTTGGTTACATGGATCACTTTTGTTGTGCTTGAGTCAGGGTTATAAGTGTGACCATCACCCAGATAGTGTTCATTGTAACTGTTGTGTAGGTTTTCACCCATCTCCTCCTCCCCTGTCCCCTCTACTTGATTTTTGCTGAGTTTTGCTTCCCTCTGTGCATGTGTGCTCATTGATTAGTTCCAATTTAATAGCGAGTACATGTAGTGTTTGTTTTTTCATTCTTTAGATACTTCACTTAGGATAATGGTCTCCAGTTCCATCCAAATTTTTGCAAAAGGTTTTAATTCATCCTTCTTGATTTCTGAATAGTATTCCATAGTATACATACACCATATTTTGTTAATCCACTCATGAATTAATGGGCACTTGGGTTGATTCCATATCTTTGCAGTTGTGAATTGTGCTGCAATAAAAATTCGAGTGCAGGTGTCTTTTTGATAAAATCACTTCTTTTCCTTCGGGTAAATATCCAGTGGAGGGATTACTGGATCAAATGGTAGGTCTGTCTTTAGTTTTTTGAGAAATCTCCATACTGTTTTCCATAGAGATTGTACTAATTTGCAGTCCCACCAACAGTGTGTAAGCATTCCTTTCTCTCTGCATCCATGCCAGCATCTATTATTTGGGACTTTTTAATAAAAACCATTCTAACTAGGGTAAGGTGATATCTCACTGTGGTTTTAATTTGCATTTCCCTGATGATTAGTGATATTGAGCATTTTTCCATTGTTTGTTAGCCATTTGTCTATCTTCTTTTGAAAAGCTTGTGTTCATATCTTTGCCCACTTTTTAATGGGGTTGTTTGATGTTTTCAAGTTGATTTGCATAGAAGTTAAGCAATGTACTGCAATGTGGTAGATGGTAAATACTTTAACTTGAAAAGACTTGTCTTTACCATTTAGTATCTGTATAAAATTGGTAGACCATTCGAATCTTGTAGTGACTGAAAATTATGTTCTTCAATTCCTTAATTTTTTGTAAATATTTGCATGATTTGTTGTATACATTTTGCTCTTTCTCTGTTAAAAAAACTTATTTACATATGTACATATATATTGACTTTAATTGGAGTCATTTCCCATTTCTACACCCACTTGCCTAGCCAGATGAGGAAAACCTCTTTCACAGGTTGTAGCAAATGGTGGATCAGTTGGGAGAGTACAGGGGTATGGGGGCCGGCGAGATACTGTACCTAGAGGACAATAGAACCTTAGAAGATATTGTACCTAGAGGACAATAGAAGCTTGATACATGTTAGTACTATTTCCTTTTCTTGAATATCTCTGCCTTTTATAGATAGAGTCAAGGTGAATGATGAAGAAAACTTAGCTGTGCTATATATTGTAGGAATGTTTGAGAAAATAATATAAATAGTAAGCTATAATGGAATTTTGATTCCAAGTGAAATAGAGGCCATGGCATAAACAATGAAAGGGAGAAACTGTTAAAAACAATTACTATATAGTTACAGGCAGGATTTTAGTTTATGTTTTTCAGATTCAGAATGTATGAATATGGGTAAGACCATCAATGTCTGAAAGTGAAAAAAAATGATCTTTTCCATAAAGAAAGCAATTGTACTAATAGAATACACAGAATCTTTTTCTCTGGGTAGCATTCTAAACAGAAAAAAATTCTGTCAGTTGGAAATATTGTATGTACACAGAATTATCCAAAATGTCAAATCTTTATAATATATAATTTGTAAAACTATATTATAGCAAATGCATGTTTACTTATACAATTTTAAGTGATATCCTAAAATGAAAGGAAAATAATATAATTTAGTTGTTATCAAATGTTTTATGCTGTCTCAGAAATAGTATATTCACTGGTATTCATGGTTTTTCTTTCAGTGAAATATTTTAAAAAATTATTCAGCCTTTTTTGTTTAGCTTTATTAAGGTTTAACTGACATAAAACTATATATTTAAGGTGTACAACATAGTGTTTTGATATATGTATACATTATGCAATGATTAAATCAGGCTAATTAATGTATCTATCACCTTACATACTTATCTTTTTTTTGTGGTAAGAACATTTAAGATCTACCATCTTAACAATTTTCAAGTATATGTTACATTGTTGTTAAGTGTAGTCACCATGCTGTACAATAGATCTCCAGAACTTATTCCTCCTAACTGATACTTTATAGCCCTTGACCAACATCTCCATGTTCCCTACCCTCTCTCCCCACAGTCCCTGGTAACCACCATTCTACTTTCTGCTCATTTGAGTTCAACTCTTTTAGATTCCACATGTGAAATCATGCAGTATTTACCTTTCTGTGCCTGGCTTTATTTTACTTAGCACGATGTCTTACAGTTTTATCTATGTTGTTGCAAATGACAGGATCTTTTTATAAAGCTGAATGATATTTGTGTATCATCTATCTATCATCTGTCTATCTATCATCTATCTCTGTCTATCTACCTACCTACACCATAAATTTTCTTTATCCATTCATTTATTCATTGATGGATGCATAAGTTGATTGTATATCTTGGCTATGGTGAATAATGCTGCAAGAAACATGACAGTGCAGATCTCTCTTTGACATACTGATTTTATTTCCTTTGGATATGTACCTAGTAGTGGGATTGCTGGATCATATGGTAGTTCTATTTTTAATTTTTTGAGAAACCACTATACTATTTTCAATAATGGGTATACTAATTTACATTCCCACAATGTGCACACCCTCACCAACACTTACCTTTCATCTTTTTGTTCATAGCCAGTCTAATGGATGTGAGATAATATCTCATTGTGGTTTTAATTTGCTTTTCCCTGGTGATTAGTGATGTTGAACATTTTTTCATAAACATGTTGACCATTTGTATGTCTTCTTTTAAGAAATGTCTATTCATATCATTTGATTTTTTTTGCCATTGAATTGTTGGGGTTCCTTACATATTTTGGTTATTAACCTTTTGCTAGATGTATGGTTTGCAAATATTTTCTTCCATTCTGTGGTTATCTAAGTGAAATTCTTAAAGCATTTTATTTATTTGTAATGAAGGGAAAATCTTAGAATTAATTTTGCATGACCGCACTTTCACCAAAATCCAAACAAAACACAATTAAGAGCTCTCATCTTTCAGACTGGTGATTCTTCAGTCAGCAATATTTTGTTCACTAATTCATTTAATTTCTCACCAAGGGGTTAAAACAAAACTTAAGACACATAGTTTTGTTTTATAAAATTTTACATATATCAAATTTTGTGTAATGCATCTAAAGCAGTGCTTCAGGAAAAAAATGTAATGTAAATGCTTATATGATTAAAGAAGAGTGGTTGAAAATCAATAATCTCAGTTTTCACCTAAAGAACCTAGAAAATTTTCAAATTTAAACCAAAGAAAAGCAAGTAATAGAGAAAATTAACAAGGTCAAAAGTTATTTTTAAAAATGATTAATAAAATAGAAACTACAGGAAGACTGATTTAAAAAACCCCAAATTGTCAATGTCAAAAATGAAAGAATGATATCATCCTGAATCTAATTAAAAGGATAAAAAGGTAATATTATGACAAGTTTCTTCCAATAAATACAATTCAGTTTGATGTTCTTATTTGACTTATATAAATATCTTTTTTTTAAAATACTTCCCTTCAAACTTAAGATACCAGTTTTTTTTTTTATTTCAGCTTATCATCATGGGGGTACAAAAATTCAGGCCACATACACTGCCCGTGTCCCACCCATCCCCCCGAGTCAGAACTTCAAGCGAAATATCTTTGTATACAGAAAATATGCCCTCCCTAGGAGGCATAGCCAGGTGCTAGGTGGACGAGATTGTCATAGAAAATGACAACTTAGTGGTCCATGCATGACTTAAAATCTTCACATCTTTAACCTAATAATGAGTGATGGAAAATTCATAAATGAAGAAGCAGAATAAACAATACCTAATTTTTCTTTTTAACTTGAGAATGTTTTACCATGTTCTTTTTTTACACATATAAATTGAACACAGTCTATAATGTGTTACTATAATTCCTAGAAATACAATGATAAAAGACTGATACCATCTCTTCAAAGCTGGCAAAGCTGTATAATTTCCCTTGTATTAAGAAGGGTATTGTGATGTGAATTGAGCTTCCTCACTATCAGAGCTGAATTACTCACCTCTCTGTACTTTGGGAATGGTAAAGACTTGAGGGGCATGTTTCAAGAGTGATAGACTATAGTTAATAACAACTTATAGTACTTTTAAAATTGCTAGGAGAGTAGATTTTAAGTGTTATTACCACAAAAATAAGTATGTGAGGTAATGTACATGTTAATTAGCTTAGTTGAATTATATATATGTATATATATTTCAAAGCATCATGTTGTACATGATAAATAGTTACAAACTTTCTCATAATAAGTCTTTGAAACCTAACACATATTTTACACTGATAGCACATATTAATTTAGATGAGTCACATTTAAAATTCTCAATAGCCACTGTGACTACCATATTGGATGCACAGATACAGCTATAGCAACTTCAGTTAAACTTGTCACAAGCAACCTGGGCTGAAATAAATCCTTTTGCCAAAATTAAAGATCAGATGAAATCAATTAGTTTATGATCTTGAAGTATTTATTTTTGTCTCTACCTCAAAGATCTATCATATTGTGTAAATCATTGCTTTCGAAATGAGATTTGAAGAGTAATCTGTTGGCTGACAGAGAAAGGTTGGTTATACAGGCTAGTGTTCCATCTGGACTGCAGTAGGTGAAACAGTCAGCAACCAAAAGGAAACTGGCAAAGAGAAATAAGATAGAAATTACAAGAACAGTGCTGGAGACAGCTAATGCTGTAAGCTGGAGTCATACCAATTCAAGGAAGACATAAATATTAAACACAGAAGGAATTTAGCAGTTGAAACAGAAAAGAACTTCTGGACAAAGAGTGTAGGCAGAGTTTCACCATAACAATGAGAATAATGTCTAGGATGATTCAGAATTGGCAAGCAAATGATGCGTCTTTTCACATCCCCCAAATGGAACTCTTTATGTATACATATATGGCTTGCTTTTTTCTGTCCTTGTTTATTAATATTTTATTTCCAAAAAAAGGTAATTTTAATTTGAGTTAAGTAGAAAGTAGAATTAGAGTCTTCTAAAGATGTTGATCACTTACACTGCCTATTGAGATTAGAATGTTGAGTCTTATGCCTACATTTTTAATAGGTTTTTTTTTTATTTTTCTATTTAGAATGTTGTCTGGATTATCTCTTTCTTGGCTCTGTTATTAACAGGGAATGTTGTTAGCAGAGTGCACCCATCAAGGTGCATAAATCGCAATAATTGACCTGGGCTGAGTTCTCTTCCTCCTTCTAGTTAATTAGAGATAGAGTCATCACAACTAGATAAAAGAAGTAGAAAGCACTAATAGAATGATTATGTTGAATATTAGAGACTCAGAACATAATCATGGATTAGCTATTAAAGATAAAGTGTGTTTACTGAGTTTCAGAAACAGGATTTTGTATACTAAAAGTTAAAATAAATCTTAAAATCAACTCACATTCTTGTAATTAAAATAACACAAGTCACTAGTCTCATGGTGTTCAAAGTAGATGTATGAGCTACATCATGGGCTTAGAATGACTGGGTTCTCTCATTTTAACATTTTCTGAAATAAAACAAAGGCACCTGTTTCTTGATAGTGTCCTGAGTTAACTCTGCCTTAATAATTTGAATGAAAGATCAGTTTAATATGGCAAAGGAAGAATCCCACCTTTCCTTATGCCATTTTAACTGCAAACAAGGGAAACATATGAAAATAAAAAGCTATCATTACTCTCATCATGGTAAAATGATGAAAGTGATTTTCTTTAACTGATATCAAATACACTAAAAACATGCAAAGAAATAGTTTGAGAAATCAGAGTTATAAACTGCTCAGTGAAAGGTTTTTAAAAAGCTAGGCTACTATCAGGATTTACAAACGAACAGAATTGGATATATATATGATATTATATCGTGCAACATAGAAAGAGCTTTATCTACAAAACTGGATATACTCTTTTTCCTTCACTTTTACAAACTCCTGTTTCTATGGTTACTAAATTGATTTCTGATCATTATATGGATCAGCCTGATAAGAGAAAAAAGCATATTTTATGTGTTCCTTCTTTTTAATGAAATTTTTATTTTGAGATAACTGTAGATTCATGTGCAGTTGTAAGAAATGATATTAAGAGATCTCATGTATGCTTTACCCACTTTTGCCAATGATTACCATATTGTAAAACTATAGTTCAGTGTCAAAATCAGGGAAAGGATATAAATACAATCCACCTATTTTATTCAGATTTCCCCATGTTCACATGTGCTTATGTGTGTGTGTTTCGTTTTATGCAATTTTATCACGTGTAGCTTGGTGGTGTATCCACCACTACAGTCAAGATATAGAGCAGTTGTGTTACCACAAGGATCCCTCATGTTATCCTTTTGCAACTATATCCACCTGGATTCCACCCTAAGTTCCCATTTCTAACCCCTGGCAATTCCTAATACATTCTGCATCTCTGTGTTTTTGTTATTTCAAGAAGGTTAAATAAACAGAATCATACAACATGCAACCTTAGGATCGGCACATTTCCCTTAAGAATTTATCCAAGTTATTCTGCATATAAGTAACTCATTTCTTTTTATTGCTGCGTAGTATTCCATGGTATGGATATACTATAGTTCTTTTTAACTATTCATCTGTTGAAAAACATCTGGTTTGTTTCTAGTCTTTGGCTGTGACAAATAAAGCTGTTACAATGTTTGTCTACAGTTTTTTTTTGTGGTTTTTCTTTTTTTTTTTAGAAATACAAATAAAAATTTCTATGGATATTTACTATGCTGGCTTTATTTTCTTTAAAATTATAAATGAACAAAGTAGGCAAAGATCAATGATTTCACTGAAGATGTTTAACAAAAACGTTTTTTTGGAATCACTATTTCAAAGCGGTTTTTAGATTTGTTTGTAAAATGAAATTGAGCATATTTTAGATCAAATTTTCCTTGAAAGAAAAAAGAGGTCTTTCTAGGGAGACCCCTCTGCAAATGGAGAAAGAAAATCAAAGAAGAAATGGAGTTCTCCTTGAATCAGTTAAAATGAAATTTCCAGTGAGGTCTCATGGTATAGGATGGATACTCTCCCTGAGCAGTCCACAGGAGAACGAGAGCAGAGGGGTCAAGCCCTGCAAGACCATTTCTTCTGGCACCTTCACCTGATCAGTCTTATCACTCCTGTTTTCTTGGGATGCGGAAGTGAATGAGGAGTTGACACAGGATTGAGTTTTAAACAAGCTGATGCCGTTCCACTTTCTACAGTGAAGGAAACATTGAGTTAGAAATGACTGTTCCTACCCTTCAATGACATCATAAAACCAAACATTATAATGCAAAATGAGTGCCATTTTGGATCCTTTAGAATTAATTAATGGTGTTTTTGAATACTAGGGAGCTCATGAAGAAAAACGTGTTCCTATTCAGCTAAGGAACAAGGCTTTGCTGGGGAAAAAGCTTTAATGCTATTTACCAGAGACTGACAGTAAAAATGACACATTCAGAATTTGGAGCAAAGAGAGTTAGATGTTTTCAGGGCATTCTTTGTGTCGTTAATAAGGTAGGGAACTGTGAAAACCATTTGAATAAGATAAAAGAATATCGCTCTACTCAAAGACATTCAGAGATGTGGCATATCTTAAAAAGAAAGTAAAGTTTAAAACCACAAATTCCACATAACACCCACTTGCTTTCTAACATAGCTCTATCTCTACAAACAAGTCAAAGGTTTGAATACTTTACTGAACTATAAAGCTGAACTCATGATTGTAAATCAGGCAGACAACAGTAAGCTTAGCTATGTGTCATTCTTTATTCAGTTTTGAAGAGGAAGCAATTCCTGGTCCCTGGTTCCCTCTGCGTGTTTAGGGTAGAGACTGTACATTGCCCTTCAGAGGGGGGACTGTTGAGTTTTTGTGTTAAGGTCATTTAAGTCGCAGAAAACAGTTATTTCTCTCTCTCTCTGCAAATTAAACACACTCCCCGTTGTGTTGTAATGGATTTCAGTCCTTTGTAATTAAAGATCCAACTGTTCACCTCTTGAAACCAAGAGCTTTTTACCACATTGTTGCTTCATTTATCTCTGAGGAAAGACATAGATCCACCCATTTGCTATTGGAGTGACGCGGTGCTGTCAGTACTGCTGGCAGTAACACAGTAATAAAAGTGAACAGTAGACGTTTTAGAAGAGAACCATTACCTTGACTCACTAATGAGTTTTGTTTTTCAAGAGCTTTTCAGTTAAAAAAAAAAAAAAAAAAGATTTACAACGGAGGAAATCTCAAAGTAAGGTGACGGGCTCTTCAGAGCCTTATCACTGCCCGGAGTGATTAAAATATTTCCTCTCTAGCTCTTCAGCTGGGCTGTACGTTTCCTTTTTCTAGTATTTCCTTTTGCCTTTCATCACAGAATTTCATTTCTTGCTTATTTTCTTCTCTTTTACTTCGAACTCATTCCATGTTCCCACACGACCCCATGACAAATTTCTCTTTTACCCAATTCTGAGTTTCCCAGAAAGCAGAGCCTGCGGCAGAGGGAATATGTGCTATTACCAGAAGACTCAGGAGTGGGAGAGAAGGGAGGGAAGCAGGGAAGGGGAAGACTGAAGGTGAAGGTGCCTTTTCATGCTGATAGGGCTGCTTATTGAGTGTACTTGTTGCTAGATCCATGGTAACATGCCCCCAGGAAGCTGAATAAACTTCCCGGCAACCAACTTTAGGGCCAGGGGAACAATTCACACCTCGCTCCCATCTCCGACTGTTCAAATGGAGCCTTGCATTTCTAATGATGGATGTGTGGACAGGCGCATCTCGTTGGTTCTCCTGGGGCATTCAACAAAGAAGTCCTGTGTAGAAGTAGAGGTGCTGTCAGGGGATCTCTGCAGGAAGTTAGCCAGAGATCCTGCAGAGCTCATTGTCACAGCAGCAGCTGGAATAGAAGACAGTTGACGCTTAGAGAATCTGAAGAGCTGCCCCAGATATGTCCAATACATGCTGCAGTTGCTTCTTACAAATTGTTGGTCTGCACAGGAGCACAGGTAAAACTCTCGTCTCTGCAGTCGAGGAGGATTTAAAATAGTCTTGGAACTATGTTCTTATGTTTTGAGAGAGCACTAATTCAATCCTAAGTTTGAGCAACTAAGAAACAGAGATCATGCATGATTCCTTCTACGTTCCCGATATGAAACATAAAGTTTGCCACAAAGCACATGCTCAGTGCAACTTTTAATAATAGTGAGTATTTACACATAAGTTGCATTCGGATTTTAGAGGCACTGTTACTTATCAATTTAATCATTAAAAGAATAACTTTAATGTACTTTTATGACACTAGTTGGTATGGCGGCATGATCAATCAAAGTTGGAGGTTCAGTCTCTGACATGCTAGGGTCATTTAAGAGGTCTGCTCTTAATAGTTAATTAAGTCTTCAAATGAAGATTTAGGAGTACCAGTTTATTTTTTTTCTCATGTCTGCTTTGGGACAAATGAAAAAGACATCCATCTTAAACTATACTCAAAGATGATTTCAGAATCCTTATATCACTAAATTAATGTGAAATGTATTTTGCAAAAGGAAATTGTCATTCAACTCAGGAATTTCTGGAGACTGTGTGTCCATTTTTACCTGATCAGTCTGATCTGTGCAAGCCCAAAGTCCTAGACCTGCTCATATATTACCCAATATATGAGCTTGAAGGTATTTCCAATAGCTCAGATAATAGCCACTTATGCTCTTGTATTGAGGCTGCCTTAGGGAATGTTATCTAAAAAGGTTCACTAAGAACACTAAGCTACTATAGGCAAACAGAAGGTTAAAAATAATTCAGTAACTAAAAGTGATATTACAATGAGACAAGATTATTTGGCTGTTTTTTAAATTTTGTTTTTTGCCATTGAGTATTTTTAGTTTTGTTTTTGAAAGGTAGGTGATTATGTATAGACTGAATCATAGAAACTATTTAGCTGTTATACTTTTAAAACACAATCAAATGTATTGCTATAGAAATACTAATTTGTATTCTAGATTAAGGTACAACAAGATGATTTGCATCTCCTTCTAGTAAAATTCAAGCAATTGATTTTTTTTCAAATCTGATAATAACACCTTTTAGTTAGATCTTTTGTGCTCTTTTAAAATTTTCTTTTGCAAAATAAGTCTAACATTAATTTAGTGATATAAGGATTTTGAAATCATCTTTGAGTATAGTTTAAGATGGATGTCTTTTTTATTCGTCCCATAGCAGATAGAAAAAAAAAAAACAAACTAGTACTCCTAAATCTTCATTTGAAGACTTAATTATCCATAACATCTGCTGAATCCACCTATCCAGTTGATAGGAAGATTACTTTCTTCTTTTTCGTAATTACTATTTTAGTAGCAAAATAGTGGAAATGAGCATGCATTTTGATGAAGCATGAGCACCCAGAATGAGAAATATATAAGTATAAACAGGTTCACTTCCTCACTGTCTCAGTATCTACATCCTTAGTCAAGGGACTTTGATGTTTCTCCTACATAAGGGGTAGAATATATTTTCATGCCCCTTGACTCTGGGTTCCACCGTGTAACCAAGAGAATTAGCTGGAAGTGCCTGTGCCTGTCTGAATCTGGGAAAACACATGCAATAGGCCTGGTGTGTTTCTCTTTGCCCTCTTGTGCCTCTCTGACCCTGCCATGAGGAGAATGTGTCCAGGCTAGGCCACTGGTTCCAAGAAAAAGATGAAAAACTCAGGAGCAGAGCTGTTCATCCTATGGCACACTCCTCTAGCTGAACCACAAACACAAGAGCAAGTTAGCCAAGATCCACAGGGCCCAGCCCAGTCTGGGTATGATGATCCTTCTCCAGTTGACCCGCAAATGTATGAGCTGTGATGCAAATAATTCTTATTTAAAACTACCACGTTTTGGGATAGATACGGAATTGATATAATAAGTATCTGTTTGCCACCCACAGTCATCATGAATAACCTTTAAAATCTGAGCATTATAGTCAGTATGTTAGTAGCATTTCTGCAAAAATTATAGCTAATATTTTACCTATAGTTATGATATACTAGCAATGGTGATATACTACTCTCCTTCCTTTACTGAAGTATTCTCTAAAATGTACACATAAAAGAGCATATTTAGATGGTACCAAAATGAATTCAATTTCATTCCATTCCATGAGAAATCTGGAAGTACTATTCTTCATAGTAGCCTGTACATCCTTAGCAGAATTTTGCAAGTTTATGTAGAGTATTTGTGGTATAACATTATTCACAGAATTGGTTTCCACTTATCAGTGTAACCTATTTATTACATATTTATAGAGGGCTTGCTTTTTCTAGATCTAAAAATATAAATGTGAAGGGAACAGCCACTGCCTTTAAGGAGAATACAATATTATTGAAGAGATCAAGTGCAAGTTAACTTTTACAAAAGAATGCAAGAAATGTGAAGACTCAATGTCATTTTGAAGTCTGCTTAAATAGAAATGTTTAGATGCTAGGAAGGGTGATATTTTTCAGAAGGCATTTGGCATGGTAAAGTTTTTATGTAGATTGATTTCCCTTTTTACAAAGTATAAGAGAAAATGTATATTCTAGACTTCAATTTTAATACTATTGAAAGTCTTCAGCAAGATTTTTTTAAACTACCAAACAAAATGAGTCACAAAAGAAACAAAAATTATTTTCTTCTTTTTATTTACTTTTTCCTGTATTTCCTTAGTAAATATCTGTCTTCCCTTGACATCAACCTGTTTCAAGACTAAGATAAATGTCTTGTTCATAGTAGAGTCTCAGAAATCATTTCCCAAATGAATAAATCATTAAATATCATATCATTTATAGGATCTCTACATTTGATTACAGTGCAGTCAGTGTTTTGAAAGAAATATTTTAGGGCTCCAAATGTAAAAAAATACATGCTACAAGAAATTGTGCCCAGATCCTAGGGAGTAAAGCCAGTGCATCCACTTTAATGTTTTCCACTGTTAATTGCTAATCAGAAGGCACATCAAAGAATTCTTTGTTTTATCTATTGCTCAGTCATGGCATATTTAAGTGGGATACAGTCTTCCTAGTCTCCATCAAGACTGCTTGTAGATAAAAAGAAACTTCCTATTTCCCAAGCCATGATAGAGCCTGACGCCACCTCTCCTATCGCGGAAGTAGAGAGAGGATAGTGTAGGGGTCAAAATTTGTGGTATCAGAATCAGGTTACCTGAAGTCAGACCTGGTCTCAACCATTCACTAGCTAGCTGTGTGACCTTAGACTTAACACTCTGTTCCTTGGTTTCCTCGCCTATAAACCAGGGATTAAAAAAAGATCTAAACTCATAGGTTGTTCTGAGCTTTCATGATTTAACACATGGACATAGGACAGAGTGGTTGGTGCATATGTAAGTGGTGATATTTCTCTCCCCCATGCCCTGATTGGGGTCTTCAACTTCCACTTGCATTCATGGATTTCCTCCTTTATATCAGTGTACTGCTTGGAAAATCAGCTCTATCTCTTTGGCTTTGGGTGAATATTTTTAATTGTCCATCTCTGTCAGAGCTTCCTTTGACACATTAACAGCAGACAGAGCATGTCTTTCTTGTGTGAAGGCTGATAGGAGTATAAACAGTTCCACTTTCTGAGTAGGGAAGGGGACCCCATATGGGACGAAGACCTACGTGGCCATCTGTGTTCTTTCCTTGCAGACACCCTCACCATCTAAAACACTCAGAGAGAGCTCAGGAAGAAAATTTATGGCCTACGGAACTGGTCAGAGCATTTTGTACCACAGTTCAGCTCCAGAGACTTAGAAACAATGCACTATTTCTAGTAAATGTTGCCTTCTTCATTTGTAGTGGATAGGCTCTGGAGATTCCTGTGAAAAGAAAACATAATTTGCCTGGATGCAAAATGCTTCAGTCTGTTCTTTTCTCTAAACATCTTCCACTTTCAATGCTCTTTCTATTTTATTACCCTAGGGAAGAAAACTCAATTGTGTGCTATTGTGACTTTTGTGATTATATTGTTGATTTGCTCTCTTTGTTCCTGGGATGGGGGAGGTCTGTGCCTCATGACAGAAGCAGTGGGCACTCACTAGAGTCCTTCATGGGAAAAACAGTAAAATCCCCAAGGTCCAACTACTAAATATGAATGTTTTTGTATGCTAGATTGACACACAAAATATATTTACAGCTGAATATATGTATTTTTCTCATATCATGATGGGTTTAAATTGAATAATCAACCTTTTTCTCTGAATCACATGTTGATGATGGTAATAAGAAGAGATCCTGAGAATGAGGGATATATGCTGTAGGGCTGTCCCAAGGAGCTCTGTGGTTCAAAATATGTTTTCTGGGTAAGTGTTGGGGCTCTGAAGACATGATTAGCATAAAAACCAAAACAGTGTTTCTTTAACACAGGACACATGAGAATCATATTTTCATAATCTTTCTGGATTTAATGAATTAATTTATGTTAACATCCTAAACTGAAGGAACAGTTAATAGATCTGTATCTCCGGTTAGGACTCAAATGATTAACAGCTTGAAATCCAGAAACCTGTCATTGCTGGTACACGTTGGAGGCATTTTACCTGGTTGGTGGCCAGAACTTCTATTACATTTTGTCACAGATCATAAAATGGGCCTGAGTGCCCTATATCCACAGCACACAGTGGATAGAATGCATTGATGAAATAAAAATAACATCTAACAATTCCATCCTCTGGTAATATTCTCATTGCAATGTATTCTCCATTCTTAAACACCTGGGTCAAAAGTGTGAACAGTTAAACAAGATACGCACTGGCCAGCAGAGCTAAAATATATGTTTTCTGATTGTCTACTGTGTGCACGCATGCACATAAGAGCTCATGCACACCCACACTCTAATTCTTTTTCTATCACTTTATTGCATTAGCTCCTTTGTTCTAATTTTACTGACTTCCATTCAAAACTAGGAAAGATAAATAAATGCTCCAAGATTAAAGAAGCATTGTGATTAATAAGTAAAGTAAGTATGGCTGTTGTTAGCACAGATTCCTAATGACTGCAAAATAGTTCCATCTTTATTCCTTTTAGGATCTGAAATTGATCTGCATATACAATGCAAGAAAAAGTGAGATGCGGACTTGAAATAGGACAATTGTGTAGTAACTCTAAAAAAAAAAAAACCCACCTGTTTTTAATAGAGTTTTAAAAAGTAAGTCTAACGTATTCAAAATAAATAATGCATTTTTCTAATATAATACTTGCAAGTCATCATGTAAGCTTATCAGAGTCACTTGCAGATAATTTTAACTCTCATACTATTAAGGTAGATAGATGGATAGGTATGTAACTATGTGTGTTGATAGATGAAAAGCAATTCCAAAATGGTTTAGATATGTTATAGTCTGTCTTCTCATGAAGTTCCTATCATTTGCCAGAGCATGTCTCTCATTATTTCTAAACACTTGCCAATGAATTGGCTCACGAGTGCTGCCTGAAAGAGATGGAAAGAGCTCCCTATGTGAATTCAGCCTAAGTTTCCTCTAAATAAGGTACCTTTTGTTACGCTCCATCATGCCATTCTTGCCAATTCTCTTTACAGACTCATCTTTAAAGTCAATTGATGAAAACAGGCACACAGCAGGTTGCTGTGATGGTGGCTGCTGGGGATGTTAGTGTGCATGGTTGTAAACATGTCTGCCCATCTTAATAGCCCTGCTTTATCACAAATCCCAGGAAAAACCGTAATACAGCAAAGCAAAGTCCAGTAAAATTTGACACTCTCTCAGCCTGGGGATTAGATAACAGTTTAAAGATATTGTTTTGTTTTATTTTATTTTATTTTATTTTATTTTTTTTATTATTTCTTGTACAATGATATGAAATAATATGGGAAATATTCATGATAAATTATTAAGTGAACAATGCAAGTTAAAAACAACAGTTTCATATTTTTTTTCCCCACCCCCCCTTTCCCGAGTCAGCACCTTCAAGTGTTACCACTCCCCAAACGGTGCGCAATGCACTCATTGTGTAGGCATACCCCCATCCCCTCCCCCACCCCCCACCTCAGTCTGATGTCCAATTGGTGTCGTTCCCAGATTTGTATTTAGGTGATGTTCAGGGAAACCAATTTTCTGGTGAGTACATGTGATGCTTGTTTTTCCATTCTTGGGATACTTCACTTAATATAATGGGTTCCAACTCTCTCCAGGAGAACCATAGAGATGTTGTATCTTCATCATTCCTTATAGCTGAGTAATATTCCATGGTATACATATACCACAGTTTACTAATCCAATCATGTATTGATGGGCATTTGGGTTGTTTCCACATCTTTGCTATTGTGAATTGTGCTGCTATAAACATTCGGGTACATGTGTCTTTGTTACAGAATGACCTTTTTTCCTTTGGGTATATGCCCAGTAATGGGATTGCTGGGTCAAATGGCAGGTCTACTTGAATCTGTTTAAGATACCTCCATAATGCTTTCCACAGGGGTTGCACTAGTTTGCAGTCCCACCAGCAGTGTATGAGTGTTCCTGTCTCTCCACACCCACGCCAACATGTGTTGTTTTGGGTTTTTTTGATAAAGGCCATTCTCACTGGGGTTAAGTGATATCTCATTGTGGTTTTGATTTGCATTTCCCTGATGATTAGAGATGTTGAACACTTTTTCATATGTTTGTTAGCCATTTTTATATCTTCTTTTGAAAAATTTCTATTCATGTCCTTTGCCCACTTTTTGATAGGGTTGCTTGATTTTTTCTTGCTGATTTTCCTGAGTTCTAAATAGATTCTTGTTATCAGTCCTTTATCTGATGTGTAGTATGCAAAAATTTTTTCCCATTCTGTAGGTGGTCTGTTTATTCTCTGGACTGTTTCTTTGGCTGTGCAGAAGCTTTTTAATTTAATCATGTCCCATTCATTTATTTTTGTTGCTGCTGTGATTGCCTTGGGGGTCTTCTTCATAAATTCTTTGCCTAGGCCAATGTCTGTAAGAGTCTTTCCTACATTTTCTTCTAGAATTCTGATTGTATCACGCCTAAGGTTTAAGTCTGTTATCCACCGTGATTTGATTTTTGTGAGAGGTGAAAGCTGTGGGTCCTGTTTCAGTCTTCTACAAGTGGCTAACCAATTCTCCCAGCACCATTTATTGAATAGGGATTCTTGTCCCCAGAGTATATTCTTTCCCACTTTGTCAAAAATTAGGTGCCTATATGAGGATGGTTCTATATTTGGATTTTCTGTTGTGTTCCACTGGTCTGTGTCCCTGCACTTGTGCCAATACCAGGCTGTTTTAAGAACCACGGCCTTGTAGTATTGTTTGAGGTCTGGCAAATTAATACCTCCCATTTTGTTTTTGTTGCTTAAAATTGCTTTTGCTATACGGGGTCTTCTTTGATTCCATACAAAGTGTATAATTATTTTCTCTATGTCTGTAAAGGATGATGTTGGTAATTTAATAGGGATTGCATTGAATCTGTAGATCACTTTGGGTAGTATAGACATTTTAACAATGTTGATTCTTCCGATCCACGAGCATGGTATATTTTTCCATCTATTTGCAAGTTCTGCTATTTCTTTTCTCAGTGTTTCATAGTTTTCCTTATAGAGGTCCTTTACCTCTTTAGTTAGATATATACCTAGATATTTTATTTTCTTTGTTGCTATTTTGAAGGGTATTGAGTCTTTAATTTGGTTTTCCGATTGACTGTTATTGGCATATATAAATGCCTCTGATTTGTGTATATTAATTTTGTAGCCTGAGACTTTGCTGTATTTGTTAATCAATTCCAGGAGTCTCATGGTTGAATCCTGGGGGTTTTCCAGATATAACATCATATCATCAGCAAAAAGTGAGAGTTTGATCTCTTCCTTCCCTATTTGGACTCCCTTGATTCTGCTCTCTTGCCTGATAGCTCTCGCAAGGACTTCCAATACTATGTTGAAAAGTAATGGAGACAATGGGCAGCCCTGTCTGGTTCCAGTTCTAAGTGGGAGTGCTTTCAGTTTTTCCCCATTCACTACGATGTTGGCTGTGGGTTTGTCATATATGGCTTGTATCAATTTTAGGTAGGTTCCATCAATGCCTATTTTGTTAAGCGTTTTTATCATAAAAGGGTGTTGAATTTTGTCAAATGCTTTTTCTGCATCTAATGAGAGTATCATATGGTTTTTGTTTTTGCTTTTATTTATGTGGTGAATTACATTTATAGATTTACGTATGTTGAACCACCCCTGCATCTTGGGGATGAAGCCCACTTGGTCATGGTGGATTACTTTTTTGATAAGTACTTGGATTCGATTTGCTAGTATTTTATTGAAAATTTTTGCATCTATATTCATGAGGGAAATTGGTCTGTAGTTCTCTATTTTTGTTGCGTCCTTTCCAGGTTTTGGTATCAATGTTATATTGGCTTGGTAGAACGTGTTGGGGAGAATTCCATCCTTCTCAATATTGGAGAATAGTTTATGTAGGATGGGCACCAGTTCTTCTTTGTATGTATGGTAAAATTCAGGTGTGAACCCATCTGGACCAGGGCTTTTCTTTTTGGGAAGGTTTTTTATTGCTGTTTCGATTTCAGTTCTTGATATTGGTCTGTTCAGGTACTCTATTTCTTCCTGGTTGAGCCTGGGAAGACTATGTGTTTCTAAAAATTTGTCCATTTCCTCCACGTTCTCCAGTTTGTGTGCATAAAGATTTTTGTAGAATTCATAGATGATATCTTGTATCTCTGTAGCATCGGTTGTGATTTCTCCTTTCATGTTCCTAATGGAGTAAAGATATTGTTATTTAAATTAATAAGATAAGCTAATATAGCTTTGGAAATGGTTGCATCTTCAATTGAAAGAGCACATGTAGAATTTATTTATTTATTTTTATTTTATTTTATTTTTCAAGTTAAACACCCCTTAGTGTGAACAATGCAAGGGAAGAGATCCTCAGCCAAATAAAAGAAATAAGATTATACACAAAGCTCTTAGCATAAGGCAACCTTTTATTAAGGCCTGATTCCCTGGGCTCCCCTGACTTACCTCCTGACATGGACTTAACTACACAACAAAAGTAACTGCTACCTATTTAGCAAAGGCCAATTACTAGGTGCAGCTTGGAGATACGAGCACCTGTCATCAAAGCAGCCCATCGTTCTGAGGCACTAGAGAGCAGGCAGTGCTGAGAGGCAGAAATATCTGGATCCAGATTCCAGGGTTTGGCTTATTGACTGTGGATATGGAGCACTGCAAAGCAACTAAAGGGAGTTTTATTATTATAAAAAACCCTCTTTGGAAAGTGGCAATCTGGGATTAATCCTGTCCTAATGCTCTCCCCTGGCTATTGTACCATCATAACAAGATGTAAAAGGCAAAGATGATGCAGCTCAGTTCCTCTGATACGTGATCAGATAGAACAGGGGCCCAGGGCTCACTCCTTGGAGCAGGGCCAGAGTGGGATTGACTGCTCAGGTACACAGTGTCCCCAGAATGTGTCAGAAGCAATGGAACAGTGAACACACTGCACTGTCTTTTCTTTCTTCTTGTTAAAAATGGGAGTGATCGTTGTAGTACATCAGTTGTCCCATCATAAGTAGATATTAGATGTGTTGGGGCTCAGAAGATGACCATTTGGCTGTAGGTAACCAAACCATGAGGAACCACTCCTGGATCTCATTGAAAGAAATGCACATCATTCAAAGGTGCTGGATGGTGGTCTGGGGCAGTCCAGGGGCCAGACCTCAGCAGGACTGCTGCTTTTAGAGGCATATGGGAAAGCTGCATTATTTTATCCTGGTTTATTTTGTATGTTGTATATAGAAGAGTGTATGTGTGTGTGTGTGTGTGTGTGTGTGTATGCTAAGAAGGCAGTGATAAAATGTTGTTACATTTTTGTCTGCTGAACATTTTTTTCCTTTTGGGAACTCTTGTGTGAATTTTGTGGAGCTGTCCATCAGGTCCATGGGCCCCTGATCTCAACTGGGCAAACCATGGCATGCCACCCTGACACAATGGTCCACACGTGGGTGGATGCAAGAAGAGCCAGGCTTAATCCTTAAGGAGACTGACATGAGAATATGAGAGCCTGAGGATACCAGGAGCATGGAGATGGCATGAGAGTGAAGTGAAAAAGGCTTAGACATTTGAGAAATCCACCCATACCTCATATCTCATCCAGGCCGTGGGCTTTCCAGGGGTGCACACCAGTAAATTACCTGCTGTATTAGTTCCCTATTGCTGCTGTAACAAATTGTCACAAACTTCGTGGCTAAAGGCAGCACAAATTTATTCTCTTACAGTTTTGGGGGTCAGAAGTCTGAAATTGGTCTTACGTGGCTAAAATCAAGGTGTTGGCAGAATTGTGTTTATTCTGGAGGATCTAAGGGAGAAGCCATTTCCTTGTCTTTCCTACCTTCGGGAGACTGCCTGCATTCCTGGACTCCTGGCTCCTTCCTCTACCTTCAAAGTTGGTGGTGTAGCATCTTCAATTCTCTCTCTCCTTCCAATATTATATCACCTTCCCTGACTCTAACCCTCCTGCATCTTTCTTATAGGGACCATTGTGATTATACTGGGCCCACCATTTAATCCAAAATAATTTCCCAATTTTAAGATCCTTAACTTTATTGCATTTTCAAAGTCCCCTTTGCCGTGTAAGATAACATATTGACAGGTTCCCGAGATTTGGAGATGGACATCCTTAGGGGAGCATTATTCAGTTTCCCACATCTATCTTTAGCTGATTTGAATTGGGATTTTTGTCACTTTTATCCAGGAGAATCATGATTAAGACACAATGTTTCTACTTTTTAATTTCCCTTAGAGGTCAAATAACTATTAATAACCTATTCCCTCCTGCATTTAGTGCATATTATAAATTTTAAGAAGCAGAGCTATTTAGAAAAATGGCACTAGAATGTGAATTATTAGTGTTTTAATCCTCACTAGAGCAAGTTATATATTTGCTTTCAGGCTTAGTTTATTCATTTATAATATGCAGATAATAACTGCTGATTTGCCTGATTCACAAGGTGATTGTGAAAATCAAATGAGATTAAAAAAACCCCACAAAAATTCATACTGCATGCAGATAGAAAGTACTTCTGTTATTGTATCTCATGTAGGTATCATCTTTTCAAATAATCATTCACTCAACAATATTTTTATTTTTTTAAATAGACATAACATTTTTTGTACTTATGGTGTATAACATGATATTTTGAAGTATGTATATATTGTAAAATGATTAAATCTAGATAATTATTATATGCATTACCTCACATACCTATCATTTTTGTGGTGAGAATGCTTTACATTTACTCTCTTAGCATTCTTTAGGAATACAATATATTATTAACTATAGTCACCATGTTGCAGAGTAGATCTCTTGAACTTATTCCTCCTATCTAACTGAACCTTTATATTCTTTGACCAACATCTTCTGAATGGCTCCTTCCCCACAGCCACCCCAGCCCCTCTGGTAACCACTATTTTATATTCTACTTCTATGGGATCAACTTTTTTAGATACTGCATCTGAGTAATATCATGTGATATTTGTCTTTCTGTGCTGACTTATTTCATTTAATATAATGTCCTCAAGGTTCATCTATGTTGTCACAAATGACAGGATTTCATTCTTTTTTATGGCTGAATAGTATTCCATTGAGTATATATAAGATTTTTTTTTATCCATTCATCCACTGATGAACACTTAGGTTGATTTCATATCTTGGTTATTATGAATAATGCTGCAGTGAACATGGGAATGCAGATATCTCTTCAACATACTGATTTCACTTCCTTTGGATATATACTCCATTGTGGGATTGCTGGATTATATGGTAATTCTATTTTTAATTTTTTGAGGACTCTCCATATTGCTTTCCATAATGGTTGTACTAATTTACATTCCCACCAAGAGTGTTCAAGGGTTCCTTTTCTGCACATCCTTGTCAACATTTGTTATCTTTGTCTTTTTATTAATAGCCATTTTAACAGGTGTATGGTAATATCTCACCATGATATTAATTTGCATTTCTCTAATGATTGGTGATAACAAACACTTTTTCGTATATGGACCTGTTGGTCATTTGTATGTCTTCTTTTGGTAAATGTCTATTCAGGTCCTTTGTCTATTTTTTAATTGGGTTATTTGTTTTCTTACTATTGAGTTGTTCGAGTTCCTTATATATTTTGGATATTAACCCCTTATCAGATGCACATGTAGTTTACACACATTTTCTCCCATTCTATACATTGTCTCTTCACTCTGTTGATTGTTTCTTTTGCTGTGTGAAAGTTTTTCAGTTTGATATAATCCATTTGTCTATTTTTGCTTTTCTTGCCTGTGCTTTGGGGTCATATCCAAAATATAGGAAGAAAAAGAAGATACACCATACAAATATTGCCCAGGGAAAGAGAGGTCACCAAAATAATTTACATTAAAAAAATAAATCTTCCTAAACAAATTCCTTAAAGAAAAGATACAAACATTTAAAGAAAAGATTATGTGACAAATAAGAAAGTACACTGAGAAAAAATTAATAAATTGCAGAGATGAAATCAATCTCTCTCTGTCTCTCTCTCATATGTATGTGTATATTTCCAAAGTAATTATCAAACATAAAATTGAACAACAAACATTTATTTTTCCTTAACTAATGGCTTGAATTTGTACTGTGCAAAGGCATGTCTTATCTTGAGTTTGTACTGTGAGAAGGCATGTTTTGGCCCAGGAAAAATAAGTTAATGTTAAATTTTATTGGCATTGTTTTCAGATGTAGTTTTATTATTAGTCAGGTATGATGAGGTCAACAGATCAGGAGATGAGATCTATTGAAGAAATAGTTTGTTATTCATAGTTCTCAAGAGGAGAGGGCATGCTACTCCATGCAGGGCCACATGCAGAAGGAGGGAAGGAGGGGAAATGTGAACAAGAGCCTTTTTTATGGTTTCTGTGGGAAAGAACAAGGTAAGACAGGGTAAGCAAGCTCAGGATTGGCTAGTTTAAGTAGTTTCAGCTCTGCCTGTAGGGGCTATACCTAGCTATCTGGAACCCAGTCTTAGGGAGGGGAACACTAGGCTGAGTGTGAGAGCACTTTGAGAGCCTGTTAAAGGAGACGATTGAGGTATTGGCTTTGGATTGGTTGCTTTACACATGAAAGGGATGATGAGTTGATTGCTATTTCCAGGAGTTAGCTAACCCTGAGAGGGGCTTTCTTTACTTGGGTGAGCAAGGTCACAGATGTCAAAGCATCAGGAAATATAGAAAAATTTTTTAAAAAACATGATTAATACAATATGTAGTAGGAGGGCTCTTAATAGACTACTAATTGCAATCCAAAAGAATTGTTTGCCTAACTATGCCAAAATTGTCATTTATTGTGCACAGAATGTAATATTTATTTAAGTCCTAATTAAATCATACTATATATCAGAACATTGAGTTGCAAGGGAATATACTTTTGATAATTTCATATTGTAGTGTTCAAAAGGAAATTATTTTTCCTTCAAATTAGACATTCTGTGAATGCTCTATTGAAAATTTTTATATTTTCAAGGCAGAATGTTGGCAAGGCCAGCTTCTGAAAATTTGAATCTCACTTTATGTAAATTAATACCTGAACAAAAAGTAAAACTGATAAATTTCAATACAAAAAAATACTGATAGAAATACATAGATGGATATATTTTCATGAACGTGCCCACAGAGACTCTAGGCTCATAAGAATTTGCATGTAATTGGAACCTGGGATGTGTGAAAATCTGGCTCCCAGACTGGGAGATAAAAAGAAATTTAGGATTCCAGGCAAAAAGGTGAAAGACAAAGGGAAGGAATATTTATTAAGTCAGTGGGAGAACTTTTCCTTTCAGATTCAATAACACAAATAATTAAACTCAGTCTGTACGATAGAATTTTTCATTTGTTAAAATAAATGCCTGTGATATTGAGAATCTTGGAACTGATCTTACGTGGTGGTAAAGAAGGGATGAGAAGCAAAACTAACTTTTTTTGCAGAAATGATTGGTCAGTTTATAGCACTGTGTAGACCATATAACTATGAGATACTATTCAGTAAGCTTAATTATCTCATTCAGATACTTGTCAGCAGAGTGAAAAAAAAATTCTGTACTGTTCTGCAGGGGGCCAGTATTATTTTAAAACAGATATCAGTGACTTAAAGGAAAGCATTGGAGATGTTTCTCATTGAAATCACAAATGACATATATCGGATGTGAGGACATACAGTCTGTCTGCAATACAGAAATAAGACTCAAAATTTCTTTTATCAATTGGAGAAATGAAATGAACCATCAAGATAGAGTGAAATTGAAGAGAGACACCATTGGCTCATTATGCATTTCTATTATTACAGTTTCTCATCTGAAAAATAGACAAAACTTCTCTGTAAGCAAAGGACAAAATTCCTGGCCACAAACCACTGTCCGATCTGTGGACCCAACAGACTTTGTTCTACTTAGACTGATGTTAGAGAAATTTTTGATATAAAATCTATCAATGTTCAATCTACTTCTAAGTGCCATAGACATTAAATTCTTTAAAAACTCCACAAAGTAAGTTTCAACCATTT
The DNA here is from genome assembly GCF_041146395.1 of Eulemur rufifrons. Taxonomy (NCBI): domain Eukaryota; kingdom Metazoa; phylum Chordata; class Mammalia; order Primates; family Lemuridae; genus Eulemur; species Eulemur rufifrons. The sequence goes on from NC_091005.1 coordinate 17,481,435, forward strand.
AATTTTTGTTGAGGATAAAAATCACTGTATTTTCAACAACTTTACAAAACCTTTAAGGTAATTAGCATTTCTCACTTTTAGATCTTGGTATTTGTTTTGGAGAGTGAAAGAAAAGATAGTCCAAAATGTATAAAGTATTTCATAGAAACACTTGCTTTTTCATATACTATTGAAGCCACCTTTTACAAATTAATAAAGGGGTGCAGGGTGAGAACTGTGGTAAGGGCCTAAACTTCGCAAGGGCACAGGCATAGCTAAAAATAATGGTGATAATCAGCCTTTGTCCTGTAGTTTGCTTTCCTGTAATTGGGACTCAGGAGTCACATAGTTGATGGTCATAAAGAGTCTTAACATCACCCTTGTGAAACCTGAGGCTACTTTTTGTGATACCTTCCAGGCCCTGCATTCTGGGGGAACCGCTGACCTTCCCAGACCAGTGGCCCATACTGAAGAACTGACTCAACTGGTATTGTGACCCCCACCCTAGAACCGACTCAGCAAAGTAGACAATTTATACACCCCCCTGGTTCTGCCTCAAACTCGGCCAATTAGCAGACCCAATTGCCTAGCCTTTTGCCTGCCAAACTATCTTTAAAATCCCTTTCTCCCAAAAAATTTGGGAGATGGATTTGAGAAATTCTTTTCATCTCCTCGCGTGGCACCTGTGATATTAAACTCTTTCTCTGCGGTAAACTCTACTGTCTGTGTATTGGTTTCCTCTTGAGCAGCCAGCAATGAACCTGGTTGGGCTGTAACACTATGTTCAGTGCATTCTCTGTATTTACTTTGATGAGATCTCAGTTCCATCTGTTTATACTGAAACCCAATCAATAACCTAATTTATGCAGGAATATGGGGAATGTACTTAAGAAGGAATTGATAGGATATAAATATATATATATACACACCATGTTGGGCAAAGCATACATTTCTATGTATATTATAACCATGGGCCTTAATAATCATTTATGTTGCCTAGGCAACTTCTCGATGTTATCTCATTTGCTCAGTGTAGAACTTAAGTAAGAAAGACAAGGTAGATATTGATGTTCACTTAAAAATAAGGAATTTGAAACTTAACAGGGAGAAACTATGATATGAGAGAGGCAAGATTTTATTAAAAGAGCACTAGATAATAAACTTGGATGGGATCTTGCATGAGTTTTGACACTAACTAGAAGGATGATGTCACTTGGTATCCGTGGACCTTAGCATTTGCTAGTGTTGCTCTTACCTACCAATTATTTCTAAAGTTTGTAATAATTTAACACATTCTAACCATTTCCTTGCCTCCAGGATTCTTGCTATCACATGAATTCTCTTCAGCTCTGTCATTCACATAAACGTTTGGAGAAGTACCACATACACAGCGAGAGTATAATAAATACTAGCTATTAATGTAGTTATTACTAGTATTATTAAACATTCAACAAATATTTATTGAATGCCTACAATCATTCTGCTGTGTGTTAGATGTAAAAAGGGAAAAACATAAAATGCACAGGTATGATTTCTGTCTTTATAGATTTTACACAGTACTCTAACGGGGTTACAAAAACCATCTATTCAAAATCCAATTCTCCCCGTCATACTGCGACAGCTACTCATTTTTTACAGGATACAGTCCAATTGCTCTGTGTCACGCAAGGTCTTCCATGATCTGACATTTCCCTACAAATTCAGCCTCACATGTCCCCATTTTCTGTTTTTAAATTTTAGCTTTCAAAGCACCCACATTTTGTTAAGTCTCTTGTCCTCTCTGTGAATGAATGGTGCAGAATCTCACCTCTGTGCCTTTGTGTATATTTCCCTTATTTGAAATTCTCCAGAAACAACATAAAACTGGCTAATTGCTGAATGTCCCTTAAGATTTGTCTTGAACCTCACCTTTTTAGATAGGCTTTTCTGATCTTTTCTCATCTTCCACCCCTAGGCTGTGTGTAATTACTGAATCTGCCACGTTGGTTTATAATAGTGGTTTTCAGCTGTGGGACATTTTACTCAGAAGGAGATAAAATGCCTAAAAACATTTTGGTTTTGTAGGTGTGGAGGGAAAGCTTCCCCTTCACCCTTGGAAAGTTCACTGAGAAATCAACTTGCAAAAAAAGCAGATTAATAAGATAAAAGATACACAAATTTATTACGGCCATGCACACAGGGAGAATCACAGAGTGATTGCCCCATATCCCAATGGGGAAGAGATGCTTATATACCCTACTTCTTAGGGAAAATGGAGATGAGGAAGTGTGGATGATTTTAGGGGGGTAATAAATGATTTTTAGGGAAATCCAATGGGCTTGGGGAACATGCAGAGCAGACAATGATTTGTGACAAAAGCTGCGCTGGTTTGCTGGCAGACTTTAGTCTTCCTTTTTGTGATATGAGTTCAGTTAAAGGGAAGGCATCAAAGGTTATTGTTTTCTTTTTTGTTAGGTCCGGGCTTTAGGCAGATAAGGAATTTCAGAGAATAAAGTCATCCTATGTTTTGGGAGAGACGGTGGAGACTGGGAATGGGGAAGAAGGTCAGAGAGACCTTGAGGCTTCTTCAGTCCAGCCTGACAAAATGCCATATTTTGAGGTATCGATTGTTGAGTCCCAACAGTTGTTAACACCTGGGGTGGTGCTACTGGCTTCCTAGTGGGTATAGGGTAGGGATGCTGCTAACCATCCTATAATGCACAGAACAGCCTTCCCCAACAAAGAATTACCTGGTCTTCTGTGTGAGTAGTGCTGGGATGAGAAAAACTCATGTAGATGAGCCTGTTGCGACCACTAGGTTCTGACTTCCCTTGGCCGGAAGCTCTGTCTAATGTGTCTTTATGTCCTCAGCATCAGCTCCAAAGCCTCAAATATACTTAATTGATATTTTCTGAATAAATGAAGGAAAGAAGGGAGTAAAGTATGAATGATTATATGAATAATTAGGAAGTATTTGTTCAGTAATGAAGATATGCACTGCACTTATAGTAAAACGGTGCTTCCCAACTTGAGGATAAAATTTTTGAGTTGGGTGGTAAATGGTAGAGGGAATTGGGATAGGAGACAGGGAAATCACAATCACAGGAATTGAGGATTAAAGGTCTAACAATAGAAAAGGAAAATTAAGAGAAAATGTCAGATACCTGTATATACAGTGACCTTTTCAACAGTTTCAAATCTTTAATATATGAAGAAAGTGTTTGCATAATGTTTCTTATTGCAACCAATCAAGAATAATGATGTGTATCATTTTAATAAACAATATTATTTTTCCTTATATTGAAATTAGAATTAATGTAAATTACCTAAATATTAATCCCACTTTCTTTTATCTTATTTTATAAGCTGGCACTATTTTATGGATTATTTAAGAGGTGCTATCTCAGTCTTTCTCTCTCTTTATCCCAGGTATAAAACTCTGTATAAGCAAATGCTTCCTTTTTATGATATTAGTTGAAAGAATTCTCGTAAAATGAGATCCACTTTAAACTGTCAAGCTGAAATCAAATGGAAACAACTTTTAAGTTTAAAATATTTCTTTAAATTTTCATGCCTTTCTGAAGTGTATGATTTCAATCAATATCAGCCAGGAAAGCATTGAATTACTACCAAAAACAGATCTTGAAGAAATTCCAACTTTTGTAGAACAAACTCCCAAAACTGAAAGGGCTAGAAATCTAAAGGTAGGAAAACAATGTTAAAAAGCCATCAGAAAACAGAGAATCTGGAACCTCAAACTCTCTTGTTTAAAAATTATTGACATTTTTAATAATAGCACATTTTCCCAAAAAGGTTAGCTAAAAGTACAATGAGAATTCCCCATTCCTGCTTGTAGTTAATTAGAAAAACTCATTTACCTAATATATTTCCATGACATCACATTCTAGAATCGAAGGTTTTTTTTCCCCCTCCACTTTTCAGGTTATTTTTAAACATTTTTTTAAATTCAAAAAATGATTTTTAAAGTTTTCACCACATAGATCCATTTTTTATATTCTTGGCTTTAAAAGCACTTTAAAATGGCCAGCAAACAGATAAAAAAATGCTCAACATCTCTAATCATTAGAGAAATGCAAATCAAAACCACAATGAGATATCACCTAACCCCAGTGAGATCGGCCTCTATCAAAAAATCCCAAAACAACAAATGCTGGTGAAGATGTGGAGAGATGGGAACACTCTTACACTGCTAGTGGGACTGCAAATTGGTGCAGCCTCTGTGGAAAAGAATCTGTAGATACCTCAAAGAGCTAAAAATAGAAATACTGTTTGATCCAGCAATAGGACTATTAGACATCTACCCCAAAGAGCAAAAGACATTTTATAATAAAGGCATCTGCACCCGAATGTTTATGGCAGCACAATTCACTATTGCAAGGATGTGGAAACAACCCAAGTGCCCGTCAATTCATGCGTGGATTACTAAAATTTGGTATATGGTTACAATGGAATATTACTCAATTATAAGAAACAACAGTGATCTAGCACCTCTTATATTTTCCTGGATTGAGCTTGAGCCCATTATCCGCAGTGAGGTATCACAAGATCCGAAGAATAGCCTCCACATGTACTCACCGTCAAATTGGTACTAACTGATCAACACTATGGTGCTCACACAGTAGTTAATATTCTCCAGGGATTAGGCGGGTAGGGGGGTAAACTCACAACTAACGGTCACAGACATGGTGAGCATTGTAGAGGGGAAGGGCATGCCTCTAAACCTCGCTTGGGTGAGGCAAAGACATAAAATGTAACCAGAAGATATTTGCACTTCAGTGTTTATTGCAGCATTATTCACAATGGCTAAAATATGGAATCAGCTTAAGTGTTTGTCGAGGGATGAATGGATAGGAAAGATGTGCTGTATGTACACAATGGAATATTATTTAGCCATGAAAAAGAAGGAAGGAAATTTTGTCATTTGCAGAAACATGGATTGATCTGGAGGACATTATTTTAAGTGAAATAAACCAGGCACAGAAAGACAAATAGTGCATTTTCACACTCATATATAGAACCTAAAAAAAAATTGATCTTCAGGAGGTAGTGAATAAAACAGTGGCTACTAGAGGTTGGTAAGGGTGGTGGGAAGGGGTAATGAAGAGGTGTTGGTGAAGGGGTAATTCTGTTAAATAGAAGGAAAAAGTTCCAGTGTTCAGTAGTGCAACTATAGTTAACAATAATTTATTATATTTCAGAATAGCTAGAAGTTTTCAGATGTTCCCCACATAAAGCAATGATAAATGTTTCAGGTGAATCATGTCCCAATTACCCTGATTTGATCATTATATGTTATATACTTGTATCAAAATATAACATGTACTCCATGCATATGTACAATTATTATGTATCAATAAAAAATAAAAAAATAAAAGCACTTTAAAACTATTCATCAATGAAATACTCTTTACAGAGGATGCTTGTAGTGTTTGTACCTGAAAAATTGTTTATCATAATTTAAATCCCTATTTTTATCTGCACTAAAATTCTATTTGCAAAATATTTTCCAAACTCTTTCTCCTTTGGTAGAAAATAATTTGAGAGACTCTAACTTTTAATACCATCTATTGATTATCACTTAATTGCAGCTACATAAAAATTTCTGACCCCAAATTTGTACATATCTGGAGTAATAGTAAGATATAATGGCTTACAGTAATCTCCTATAGTAGGATGATTAATGGCCACCCAAAGATACCAAGTTCTAATCCCTGGAACCTATAAATGTTACCTAATAGGGAGGAAAAAGGTTTTTACAGATGTATTTAAATTAAGGTTCTTAAAATGAGATTATCTTGTACTATCAGTATGCAATCATAAGTGTTTTTATAAGAGAGACAGAGGGAGAAGGCACTTGCACACAGAGGAGAAAGCAATGTGACCATGGAGGCAGAGGTTGGAATGATAGAACCATAAGCTAAGGGCTGCCAGCAGCCACCCAAAGCTGGAAGAACACATTCTCCTCCAGAGCCCGTGGAGGGCATGTGGCCCTACTCACATTTTAATTTTGGTTCAGTGATACTGATTTCAGACTTCTGACCTCCAAAACAATGAAAGACCAAATTTCTGTTGTTTTAAGTCCCCAGATTTTTGGCCATTTGTTACAGAGCTGCAGGAAACTAGTATAGATTAACCACATGACATGAAAACATAGCTCAGAGAGGGGGAAAAAAAAAGACAAAGAATGAATACTCCATTCATTGGTTCACGCATGAATGTGGGTAAAGCCAATTCCCTTAGGACATATAGCAGTATAGAAGCAGATTTCGAGGTGAGTCAAGAACTCATTTGGTTCATGTTGATTCCCAGTATAGGAACTCTTGCAGTATAACAACCTCTCTCTTGGTTGATTATCAAGCATTGACACCATACCATTTGGAGGCAGCGAGCTCACTGTTTTTAAGACAGTACATTCAATGATTGGCCAATTGTAATTCCTTGAAAACTGCATATATCATGGTAAAAATGAAGATAACATGCATTCATTTATTTCACAAATATTAATTGAACCTCTGAAATGTGCTAAGCAACTCTTGAAGACATTGAGGTACAGCACAAGTAAAATAGAAAAACAAAGAAAAAAATGATTTTTATCATTTATTACAGCAATCACAGGAAACTAATACAATATCGGATAGAAATTAAGTGGAAATAAAGTAGTACATGGTGCTTGAAATAAGAAATTGATAATGAGAATTGAGAAATACTTAAAAAATGAAAGGGATAAAAAGAGGCTATTGATAATAAAATGATGAACTTCATACATAGAACAAGATGTTGATGGAAAATAATTTTTTTTTAAAGTGGAAAATGAGGCCTAATACTAAAGTGATTGCTTTGTCATTCAGGTGGAAAAGTCATTAATAACCTCTGGGTGGTGGAGAGTTTTCATGCAAGTATAGTTGTTTTACAAGAGGAAATACAAATAAGGTATATTAGTTAATTATATTACATTGATTCTTTTAGGAAAGAAAAAATCTTGAATGCTATTTAATAAATATTAATATAGCTTACTCATCTGTTTAATTTTCCAACACCTATTATGTTGTTTTTAGTTAAGCGTAGAGCTGCACTGCTGATTGGAGTTGCTTTGAGTACCATGCCATGGCCTCTCTTAATAGGACCCAGCAGAATCCCACAAAGGGAAAGAGTGCATGAGATATTTATGGGGAGAAGCATGATCAACAGAGGCAAGAATTAGAATCCCTGTGTCTTAAAGACCAGATGAGCCAGATTATGGAGAACTTGGATGGCCACAGTGAGACTTTAATAACTGGGAAACAGGAAGAAACTTTAGAAATTAAGCAAGCACAAGAAGGACATGCTATAGGTTCATTAAATGAAATAGCTTAAGACAGATGAGACATAGAAATACGAGACCAGAAGATGGAAGGTTAATGAAGGAATTAGTCTATAAGCTCTCAAGACTATTTCATCCAGTGAAAGCCACAGGGAGAGAGAGACAGAGAGAGACAGAGAGAGAGAGAAGACAATTCAATTGAAGAATCTGCAGAATGTATTGACCTTTTGGATAAAGCCGGATGAGGAAAGATATGTCAAGTATTTCTCCAGGATTTTAAAAGTAGATGATTGGGAAAAACACATAAGAGGAAGAACAATTACAAAGGCAAGATGTGATAGGGTGAAAAATAACGAATGCGAACTTCCAAAGAGAGATATTCAGTCATACAGAAACGGAAAAAATAAGAAGCCAGAATTGAGATTTTTCCCAATAGAAACGCACCCATGGGCATCGATTGCTTTTATGTTCTGATCTGCTTTAGCTGGTGTGTTTGAATTCCTCTCTGGCTCCCTTTCTCTGAAACTGACTAGTCATGCAGGACAGGGACATGCAAGACGGAGCACACAAAAGCCTATAGTGTGTGGCTCTGGTGAAGTGTTCTATTAGTCTATAGACGAGAGAGGATACTGTCAAGTTGATTCTAAGGAAAAAAACTTTTTAAAAGTTTGTGGTTGATGTGAAGAGTAATATTTGCAATGGTAACACTCATGAGTAGCAGTTTCTGAAAAGCAACTAAGGGACCACGGGAATCAGGTGACTTGATCATTGAGATGCAGTTTCCATGTCACTGGCAACCTAGTGTTGGTGCACAGAAAACGATACCCCAGAATATGGGACTTGGACATACTGAACTAAAGAAGCAGCCCCAAGATCTCGATGACTCCCCCCCCCCCACTCCTGTCTCTGGACCCTCTGTCTCTCCTAAAACACATGATGAAGTCGTCCTCTGAAATTCTCTTATCTACCCAGAAACCTGACCTTCCAAAGAGGAACACAATTGTCTTCAATCATTGCCTTAAAATTTCACTAACCAAAGAAGATGAAAACTCACTTCACAGAGTTTTAAAATTAAACACCACATGTAGAGCCCACATGAATTTTGTACCAAACTATGGTTTGTTCTCTGGTTCCATTCAAGTTATAAAGAGAATCATTTGCAAGATAATTTCTGTCTCCAGGGTCCATTTCTGTCTCCAGGTCTCTCCTAAAATCATTTGCTGCCCTTCTAAAATTTCCTATAGCACACCCACTTCCCTCTCCCCTATGAAGAGGTATTTAAGTTTGAACCATCTGGCTCTTCTTTGAGTTTTCATATTTTTTTGTATGAAATGCTTATGCACATTAATAAATTTGTTATGCTTTTCTCTTGTTAACCTGTCTTTTGTTATAGGTATGTTGGCTGTGACCCTTTTTATGATGGGGAGGAAAAGGGTCACCTCCTTTTTGCCCCTATACTGGGATGGTAGAAAGACCCTGAGTTGCATTGGAATTGGAATCCCAGTGATTTTATTAAATATTTCGAAGGTGGGATGTTGGGCAAGATACTCAGTCCTTCGGTATCTCATTTTCTTCACCTGTAAAAATAAATGATATCTTCTTTATGGTGAGAACACTTAAAACCTACTGTCTTAGCAATTTTCAAACTACAATATCTTATCATTGACTATATTTACCATGATGTACAATAGAGCTCTTGAATTTGTTCCTCCTGTCTAACTGAAATTTTGTCCAATCCACATGTGTATACATATATGCATATATAATCTCAAAACATCACATTGTACACCATAAATAGAAATTAAAAAAATTAAACTAATAAAATTCTCTTCATAGGGATGCTGTGAGGATCAGTATCCCTGCTGTGGAAAAACAATATGACAGTGTCTATCCCAGTGCCTGGATCTTCACAGCTACTCAATAAAAGTTAATTTCATTCTTTGTATCCTACTCACCTTCTACTCATACAAGGAGGAAAAAAATTTATGTTTAGTAGGTAATACCCAGTTGAGAAAATGATCATATTTATATTGCTTTGTGAACAAAGGCTCAGGTCAATATATAGGTAATAAAACTCTACCCTCCTGCTTATATTGTTGTACCTTTGAATTATATGATATTGAATGAACATCTCTCCGGTTTTAGATTACATGGAGATAAAAATAATTAGAATAAATACAATGTAAACAGAAGAGTTTTATTCAGAAATGTTGAGCTTTGGCGTTCAAGTTTTAGCCTCAAAAATTCATGAGACTTTAAAATGATTCTATGTGTACTATTCTGTATATAGAGCATGGTTTATAAAAGTTTTTAAAATGTTAAACTTTCTTAATTGAAAAAGTCAGCAAAAGTAGTAATCACTGTAATATATTAAGTATTTAATATGTGTCAAAGATTATAAATATATTATCACACTTCATCCTGTGAAAACAAGGATTTCACTTGCTAATTGATGAAACAGGCTAGTTTTTTTTTTTTTTTTTTTTTTTTAAAGAAAGATGAGGCAATGTTTTATTAAATAGGAGCATTTGGAATGAAATTAGAAATTTCATGGTATTTCAGAGATTTCATACCATGAAGACAGTATAACATAGCTCTGGGAGAAAGGGATAAGAAGACTCTTGAAAGAAGGAGCCATTCAATTCTGGGCTTTTTGGGAAACAGGAGTTTCAGAAAATCTCCTATTATAAAACCCTTTCTTAAGTGGACCCAAATATGTTTGCTACCAAAATATTTATTGTTGAAAATTTCTTAGTTACCAAAGTCAGAAAATGGAACTTCTTTTAAAACAATGACCACTTTTAATCCTGTTTTAGGGCCAGTTACAAGTCTTAGTCAATTATGCAGGCTCTGCAGAAAAGCAGTTTCCGGGCTACAAGGGTAGCAGATTGTACATGGCCACCCAGATTGGTGCTCTGGGAAAGGACAATGCTGGACACTTTCCACTTGCCTCTCCACGTCTACTTTCCACCTTGTCCCGTCCTCTGTGAGCATCACGGCATGGGACAGCATCCACAGGTGCCCCTGCCCACTGGCTTCCAGTTGGTTCTGCCCATAGGAGGCCCTAGTAGGTGACAAAGTCTGGGAGTTTTAAGCACACAGTGGAAACATCTATATGTTTTAAAAATTTAATAGTCAAATAGCTTCACTGTGCCCACGTTTAATCAAGTCTAGGAAACTGTATTTAAAATTGTGTTATACAATAAACACTCATGAGGGAAGATATATCAGCTGCATCAAGAGCCCAGAAGAGAACTGAGACCAACATGTTGCAGGATGAATACAAATTGCTGAACGTTGACTTTGAATGGATAGTTGAGTTGGCATCAATCCGGGTTGTCATTCTAATTTGTTTAATCCAGAGTATCATACAGCATTTTATTCTAGACAGGATTTTGGAAGTGTAACTGCAAAAGCACGCTGGATGATAATGCTTTAAAAGGATACAGGCATGACTGAAATTGAGAAGAGTAATGAGAGCTTTTCAAAGAGTGCTAAATGCTGGGTACAGTAAGAGTTTGTCTCTGTGAAAAATACTGTGATCATAGGACAACATATGAGTCTTGGGTACAGCTTTAACAAATACAACGTGTCGTATTTTTAATTCTTAGTTGGAAATGAAGCATACATCTGACATTTTTGTAAGACAAATCCTATGATTGTTTTTTTGACCTGAGGAAGAATAAAGCACATCTCACCTTTAGTGACCACCTCTATTTTGTTACTTAAATATAATAAAATAAAAATGATTTAAACCATCTTCAAGGGAGGCCTTGGGAGAGAGCTCTAGGAGATTGCAATCAATAAGGATTCAAATTACTCCACGACTTCAATGTTTGAAACATTTAAAGGAGAAAACAATGTGATATCAGGTAAACTAGCAACATGTTTAACAGAGGGTGGTTATACAGCTCATTAAGACAGACCATTAAGTCAATAATGCAATGGCTCTGAACATTTGTTTGGGTCTCTAGCTTTTTATAAACTAATTTCTGCTTTGTAATAATTTAACTAATTTTTCCACAAACCAATACAGTAAACCAGCAAATGAATAGATAATGAAGAATCAATGTGCCCTGTCACATGCTCCCACCTCTCTTTAGATAATTCTCACTTTGCAAAGAAGCTGAAGCACTAGGATATTAAATATTTGAAGAAATAAAAGGACAAAACTAAGAAAAACAGAAAAGCAAACAAAAAACTCCACCTGGAACATGAGGTCAATTAAGGAAATGTATTTGTCTCAGAGCACCAGTAATGTTTCCTCTCATATTGAAGTTATTTTTTTATTCTCATTTTACATTTCTCTTCATAATCTGTTTTTTTCCCCAAATAGATTCATCCTGCACATTTATAATGGTGTGACTTAAAACTCAAAGAAACTTATTTTTTAAACTGTTTTGCAGTTGTAACTACTGGCAGGTACTTGTCTTTCTGTCCATTCTTTTGATGAGTTTGCATGATTTGATGGGTTATCTTAGAAGTACTGTTAAGAGCATAATCGTTTACATAGTACTCTTAATTGTGGAAAACCTTTGCATTTAAGTCCAATAGTTTACTTGAAAGATGACCTATTTGGAACAGAAACAATGATCATAAACATATAGCACCTATTTCACTGGGACAGTAAAATGTGGACATAAAATTTATTTCAAAAATACATAGTGTTTATTTAAAATATATGTGAACTCTCAGAGTCGATGCATACTAAAGGAAAAAAAAAATCCATGTTCTTTTCTCATCTGTTTCTTCTTTTGTTTTCTAAATAAAAATCTAATGATAAGTTCCAGAGAAGAAGCATTTATTTTTTGAAAAGCTAGAGAATGGATCTTTTCTTTCATAAAATGCCAGACATACAGCCCATTTTTCTTGTGGCTTACGGAATTCTAGAGTATATTTGCCAAAACTTAAAGATTCTGAATTGACTTGAGGAAGGAAGCCTGAAAATACTGTGAAAAGTTTAAAAAATTCCAACCCATTTGTAATTGTTAGAATCCAATATATTACTACCAGTTTGAAGATTCTTGACTTTATAAACTTTAGTGTCTATTTTAATATTACAGTATGTATGACACATATTCCAACTTTTCTGAAACTAAAATGGACATCCAATTACATATCTTTCCTTATGTATGCTGATTTTTTTTTTTTTAAATACACATCTTGAGATTGTATTGTGTTTCTACTTTGGTGACTTGGAAAAGATGATTAGTTTCTAATGATGTCTGTTTATACAGTTGTTATTTCCAATGACTTTATTGTTTGGCTAGGCTAAATATCTTAATTTACATATCTTATATTTCACCTAACAGTGTTTTAAGATCTGTCATTATATAAAACTCTGCTTGCTTTGCTGAATTCATAACTATGAGGAGCAACATATTTATGATTAATGATGGAAAATATGCTTCCAAGATGTTTTTATTTGCATTTATAGATATAATTTGGCAAAGGATTTATGTGAGCACTACTCATAAATGTTCTGATCAGATGTTTGACTATAAAACATTTCTAAATGCCACACTCCACAGGGTAATGATCTATCCATCTGCAATAGTATTCTGACTCCTATAAATGGTATAAATTTTAGATCTTTTGGAAATACCCTTTATATCCTCATGTTAGAGGAAATACCTAGAAAAAAGAATAACTTCCCTGGACAGTTAAGACACTGTAGAAGATAAAGATGATGAAAGACCTTGACCTATGAATCAGCACTTAACAAGGAGGCTAGAAGTCAGCCTCCAAAGTCCAAGTCAGGATGCTCACATGTAGCCAGGAAAGCAAACTGCCCGCAGCAAGCAGAGTGAAAAGGACCATCGCAAGAAAGCCACTTACAAGATGACAAAATATTATATATGATTTGGACATTCCTAAGAAAATGAAAGACATCCTAGGCAGAGTAAAAATTAGTGATATGCCTGGATCTTCCCAATTTATTCCACTTTGGAGGAATATTTTTAAATTAATTTTCCCCACATAAATACTGTTGCCTTAGATTAGCTCATAACATCCTAACTGCTGTTTTAGCTGTTTTTTTTTTTTTTTTTTTTCTTGGCCACCTCTTTCAGACTTTCCAAGGCAGTTTGGCTGCTACTATTACATGTCTTTATTTTTCTCTTTTTTCTTTTTATCCTATGTCTCATTTTTATTATTTAGCTGTACTTTATTTCCTATATTATTTTTGGAACATAAAAATTATACAGTAACAAGGTGTGTCAAAGCAAAGATGTTAAGCAAGAAAGGAAAGAAGACTTTATTTAGTCTATTGTAGTATGGGAGAGAGACTGAACTCAACTCCACTGAAACAAAGGTGGGAGAGTTTTTAAAGGCTAAGGTGAGCTAGTGGAAAAGTACTGGAGGATAGTAAGGGAGAAGTTGATTAATGGAGTATGTTGAGTACATCAAGTTATTCCTGAGTTTGTGAATGTTTTACTCTGTGATTAGGCCATCTGTATTTGCTAGCTGGCACCCATCAAAGTTAGGCTCCTACCCTCCCATAGAGACTGGGAGATAGGGGTGCTACCTCCTTTGATGTTTACATTTCCAAGAGATGGTTCCCAGTTCTCTGAAAAAGACATTACCTAGGTTAAAAAACTGGCAGGCGGCTGAGAGATGTGTATACATTTCAAGGGGACAGAGAAAGAATTTACAGTTATAAATTTTCTAAAGTAAATGCTCTAGGAATAGAGAGGCCTATAGTCAAGAAGAAACATGTCTAAAGTTCAGTCTAGGGAAATGTTAAGGCCACCTTGGCCAAGTGTATGTTAATTTTCAATATTAATGTTTATATATATTGGGTGTCAGTCACATATTTTATCTTTGAATATAAATTCTGCAGCATGTAAACACATGAGTGAGTATAAATATTCTATACCAGTCTTTAATCTTGTATGTTCTTAATTTCATTTCCTACTTGTAGAATTCCATCATCACTTATTGAGCCGAAATTCATTAACGTGCCCCCTGTGCCAAACATTAAAGCAGTTAAGACACAGTCCTTCCTCCCAGGGCCTCTCTCCACTGGCTATAAGAATATTTAGTCCTTTTTCTCCTAAAGGTAATGCCAGCCACGGAAGAGAGAGGTGGTGCAATATGTTATCCAGCAACTTTTCTGCAAGCTGGACAGGTGCACACATAGTCCAGAAGAATACACAAAGCAGTTGCGTATCCCTTTGCCTGTTGCGTGTATTCCATTGCAGAAAGACTCTGGAGTGGAGATGTGCATGTTGTTCTTCTATCTTGTTCGGCTTGTTCCCAGATCCTGGTAGCCTGGGCAACTTTGTTCAAAACTGTAGAGCTGGACTTCCTAATATGGTAGATAGTAGACACATGTGACTATTCAGCATTCCAAATGTGACCAGCCCAAATTGAAAAGTGCTGTAATTGCAAATACATATCAAATTTCAGAAACTTAATTTGATAAAAATAATGTAAAAATATCTCCAATAGATTTTTATATTTACTGTCTGTTAAAATGATGGTATTTTGAATATGTTGGGTTAAATACTAAAATTTATTCTACCTGTTTTATTTTATTTTTTATAATACGGATACTAGGAAGTTTCAAATTGCATATATGTTATGTATTGTATTTCTATTGGTCAGCCAGGCTCTAGAGAACTAGACTTTGCCCATTCCCAGTACCTGGGGTATTTCTCTTCTTTATTTTGGTCCCTGTTGTAAGAACTATCTCCTTCCATTACTGCCTGCCTCTCTTGTTCAAATACCAGCTGAAATGCCAACTCCTTCCCTATAGCTCTGGATTGCTTAACACCAATTTATCATTTATAATGGCTATATATGTATCATTTTACTCCTCACACTAAAACATGCTCCTGCTTGTATCCACATCCCCCCCCCCCCATGGAGTTTATTATTAAATACATAGTAAAGCCCAATCAGTATCTATTAAATGTTCTAAATTCTGATCAAACATCTAGCTGAAAACCCACTATTTACTCCTCACACTAAAACATGCTCCTGCTTGTATCCACATCCCCCCTATGGAGATTATTATTAAACACATAGTAAAGCCCAATCAGTATCTATTAAATGTTCTAAATTCTGATTAAACATCTAGCCAAAAACCCACTATTTCCAATTTATCATCACATTTCTATCATTCCACTTGGGGGAGGAAGATGTAAATAAGACCTTTAGGTGAGCTGCTGTTCTGAGTTTGGGAAAACCTGCCTCCCCACCTCCCCCTAACTTGGTCATTAGGCTCCAGTCAAGGGGCTGGAGCAAGTTACCAGATGGGATCTGAAATCTTGCTTCTCTAGCGCTACTTATGCTACATTCAAAGATCAGTTGAGTAGAAAATTTTCTAGTGCATAAAGGAAATGATGATGAGAAATATATTTTTATTGATGTGCAAGTTTTTTTTCTTTGCAAAGAATCTTAGTCAATGTTATGATTGTTCCTTTCTTGTAAAAATGATGTCCAAAGGCAGGATTCTATTCATGTAAACTGTCAATAAACATCCTTGATAAATGTGTGAAAGAAATCACGGTATTCACTGGAAAGAATTCAACCCCATGCTGACTTCAAGCAAGTATAATTTAATGGAAACATCAATGACAAAATATTTCAATGGTCAATGTGCAGACCTATAAATTATTAAATTCTCCAAGGCTGCGAAGGAATGGTAAAACCCTGTTTTCAAAGTGTTTTGGGTAAATGTGTTTTGAAAGAGTTGCTGCTTGAGGCACACGTAGAACAGGTTACTTTGTTCCCTTGTAAAAGGCTAATCGAGGAGCTTAGAGCATCACAAGGATGATCACCTCCCCTGGGGAATAGAAAATACTGTTTAACCTTTCACATTATCCATTCTGGGCACACAAGGGAATTACACTTGCTGCTAATACTGAAGATGAGTAAGCCCTTACATAAACACACTGTGAATAAAGATTTATAAAGGCAGATTTTGTGGTGGGCTCTGGGATTAGGCATTAGTTCACATTCACTGTCTTCCAGCAGGCTGCTCAGCTTGGCACCAGTTCCTCCACATTCTGCACATCACATAGAGCCACGTGGATCTTAGCAAGATGCCAGTGTGAGGGGCCTTGCCCAGAGAGACATATGATAAATATAAGCTTATTTCACTTCCCTCCAATTGCAAGGATGACATTGAGCCTATATGGATTGCAACATTTATGCAGCTAAACATTTTCATTCCAACAAAAGGAACCAATATGTTACTTGCTCCAAAGAATGGCATATATCACATATGTTAACTCAGAAAAAAAATACACTATTTCTGTATTTAAAATTTTAAGGTCATGGTTTAAGGCAGGGTTTCTCAATCTTGGCACTATTAACATTCTGGGCCAAATAATTCCTTTTTGGGGAGGTGGAGGTGCTGTCCTCTGCATGGTAGGATGTTTATCAGCATTTCTGGTCTCTACCCACTAGAATACAGTAGCTGTCCCTCCTGGGTCTCAACAGCCAAAAACATCTCCAGTCATTGCCAAACTGTCCCTGGGAGTGGGGGCAAAATTGCCCCCGGTGAAAACCACTGATTTAAATTAATATTTTGCACAGTTCACTTACACACGTGTGTATGTGTGTATGACTGTTTACATACACGTTTATTAGAGTTTTATTAGGGTATACAGGTACATATAATCACATGAGAATCATAACATATCCAAGTACTTTATAAAACACATGAAACAAAACTTTGGTGCAATCACTATCAAGGAAAAACAAGAAGGACAATAATGATCTTCTCAAATTATGTATTCATGCTCCAAGGGTTTTTTTGGATAATAATTGCTTCAAATATTACTATGTTAATTATAAAAGCACCCATCATTATAATTAAACAAAAAACAGTATTCTAAAAATGTTTGTTGAGCAATTCAAATGAGCCAGATGCTATTCCAGGGGTTTGGGCTGGAATAAAGAAATGAAGTAAATGGATTCCTGCCCCCATGAAGTATAAGGGAGTCATATGAAAATCAAATAATCATGCAAAGAAATACAAAATTAACAATTGTGACGTGAGTTCTGAAGACGCATTCACTTCCTGCAAGGAAGCAAGCTATAATGTGCTAGTGTAGCCATGCATATATCTTATGTGAATCATGTCCATATTATCATATCATTTAAATCAATGGTTGTGCTAATGAAATTTCAACAGAGTATTGGAATAAGTAGTTGGAACCAAGGGACAGGTGATCTAAGTTATCTGTGGAAGCAGAAAATCTCTTGGCTTCAGGTAAGATGCCAAGAGGGAAAGACTAGAGATCAGGTTAAGGTATCAATCCATAGGCTGGAATAAGCAAGGTGAATAGTAATATACAGCAAATAAAAGGAAAATCTAATGCCTTATAATAAGAACTATGGTTGAAATATATATATATATATATGTATACACACACGCGTAAAAGATTTTAAGTACCAATTTTATTTTATTTGAAAGACTTTTCAGTTCTAAGCATAAATTTTACCAGTTAGCCAGATAATTTACATAATGTTTCATAAACATGAGCTATAGGGGCACAATTATATTTGTAGTACAGACTGTCTACTGAATGAGTGCTCTAACCCTATGGAAGCTAACCCCATGGAATAAATGTCATGACAAAGGTTAAAACTTTTCTTGATAGCTAATAAGTTATTTCTCATTCTTGCTGAAAGTCCAATGCAGGTTCAGATTGAGTGGTTGGGGTAATGTTCTGGTTCACGTAGCCAGCCAGATGGAAACTGCACAATCTTGTAGGTGACCTTCTAGATTACTCACACTCCTGGGTCACCATGGCAGGGCAGGGAAACCAGGAGGATCAAACAGTGGCTCTTCGCTGGCCATTTCACTGGACATCATAGTCACATGATTCTGCCTAGCCATGTAGAGGAGAAAATTAAAATATCGGGAGAATAGTAGAATATCTTTGCTACATATACCAAGATATTTGCAGAACTGTTTGCACAATTTATGGCATTTTTTGTGTCTAGTACTACAGTGTTTGTCGCAGGACCTAAATGATTATCAATGAGAACAGGTTAAATGCAACCACAGGATGAAATACTATAGGGAAGATCCTTATGTGCTTATAAGGAAAGAATTTAAAGATTTTAAGAACAAAAAATAAGATATACGATAGTTTTATAGTATGAAAACTTTGCTATGGGATTGAGGGTGAAAGGGAGACTATTTTTTTTTTTTTTTTACTTTTTTTACTTCATAGCCTTTTGTATTATTTGTATTACTTACCTTTGGAATTGTCATTTTTACATATACATTTAATACAGTAATACCGAATTAGTAGGTTAAGAAAACATAATGGTTGTCTTTTGACTACTCAGAAGAGAAACATTATAAATGTGTAACAATGTCACTAGAGCCCATTAAGAAATCATAGTGCATAAAGGAAAGAATCTTTAGAAGCAATACAAGCTTAGAGCAATTTTATCTTGTTCTCTTTCTTGAGCCTAAAATTGTTCAATGAGCTCAAATCCTGACTGGTGTTTCGACCATCAATTATCACTGTATATTTATAGATATGCTCTTTCCCAGCAATTTTAGAAGGTTAAAGCAAATGTATGTAATCAGTCTATTATTTGCCAGAAGATAAAGTGCCATTGAGGCTTGTGTGATCAAAGGAAAATGGTTCCAAAGATAACTTTGGCACTGGCTGACGTTAAAATGTCAAAAGAGAGAGTTTTTCAGCTATAAGATAAATGTATATTTTTACTTTCAAATCTAACCACATTGGGACTTAAAAAATACAGCCCTTCATGTATGAATATGATTTTATTGATGCACCATCACAGGAGTATATTACTGGAATTACGTTTTGTAGAAGTGATGGATTTGTCTTGAGTCACTTATGCTGCCTGGTACACTTGGGAGCAATTCTAAGTCACAAGAGATACTTCCTCTGGTCACAAGGTTTCCTCTTTCACCTAATCAATAATTATGCTTCAGATGGAAATTCAGAGTCGTTTCTTCAGTAACAACTTTTCTGACCTCGAGACTGGGTCAGGTCCCTTGAGCGGACAATTTCAGCGTGCTTTACCATTTTCTTTTACTGTGCTTATCACACTGACTAGTTAAAGATTCGTGTTTGACATGACTTGTCTCTCTCATGTGACTGTAAACTCCAAGTCTGCTTCGCTCGCTGTTGTAAACATATCTCTGATCACAGTGGCTAAAACATAGGAGGTCTCAAAATGAATGAATGAATGTAGGCAAATGTACCTCTGTGTGTGTGTGTGTGTGTGTGTGTGTGTGTATGCATGCATGTGTATGCATACACCCTGTCCACATGAATCTATAAGCAGAGACTGGGGATAACAAAAAGAGTCATGTCTTCCCCTCTGATGTGAAAAGAACTGAAAGATAATGATGTAGTTTGTGTTATAGCCTGTTCTGAACCATGCTGAGGGACTTGGAGAGCCAAGACAAACCCTGCATGGTCCTGCCCAAGTCCAGCTGTGGTGGAGTTTTTGAAATAATATCTCAGACTTTGGAAAACATGATGCTACTGAGCTATCATGTCCACCAGGCTGTCTTGGTTGGGTATGGAGATGGGGAAAGATACTGGGATTACATTAACGCCTGGTAGGAGAAGTTGAATTTTTCTAACGAGGGATAAAGATATTGACTCTGTGGCTTCAAAAACCATGGTTTTCATCAAGGGGTATGGGACTAATAAATAACATACAGACAGCTAATTAGAATTAGCAATGGGCTCCATCTCTGAGGAACATTCTAGGAAAGACTTGGTCTTTTTTTCCCTCCTGAACTCTGTAACCAGTCACATTAGGATAGAGTTTTAAGCTTCATTTGCTATATTGTAATTTCTTCTAAGTGTCTTTCAACCATCAATAAAGTCTGTTTCTGACACTCAGCCTTTCTCCCAGGGGTGAACTGAGGAACTGGGGGTAGGTTGGAAAGTGATGGCACCTTGCTGACCTCAGGCAGATCCAGGATCTTGGAGCTCTAGGCCAGCACGAGTCAAGGTCATCAGAGATGTAGAGCAGAGCTGTCAAGACATGACCTCAAGCCTGATGATGGGGGAGGTAGATCCCTGCTGAGGGCAAGAGAAGTTCAGACAATAGATGGCACCCAGATTTGCAGGGATGAGGAGGGATTAAAAAGGATATGTGGAATTACACGGTGAGAATGGAGGCTACACAGAAAAGTTCTGGTCAGGCTGTGTCCTTGGTAAGGAGTGTGAATTTCATTTTGCAACCAAAGGGAAGTCATCTGTTGTTTCTGAGCAGCTGCAAATTCTGATCTATGTAGGTTCAGTAAGATGACTCAAGAGTCAGTGAGGAAGGAAGGCAAGACCAGTGCTGAAGTCATTGAAATGTAAAGCAAGAAAAGCCAGCTTCTAAAAAAGGGAAATTCTGATTCCTTATATTCTATTTTTGTAAGTCTTATAAGTTGATTGTTTTTATTACTGAAGTAAAAATGGAAAAATCATCAACTCAGGTGACCTACCAGGGTTGGGGAGGGGTATCTCTCACGTATCTAGGTTTTACTAAAGAATACCTGTTTTGTGACATTAGAAAACAGAGAAATATAAAAACAATCTGTACAAACTTCAGGTTGATGGGTAAGAAATAGCCAGACATTTCCTCCATTAGTAAACATCAAACTGCATAGTTGGGTCAACTGGAATCATGAAAAGAAATATGTTAGTATGGTTAAAGAATGATGCTTTATTATACCACTGGAGGATATGGGATATGTGTGTTTTGTGTGTGTGTGTGTGTGTGTGTGTATTTCATCTATCTCCACTAAATTCATCTTCTCACCAGATTTTTTAAATCTAAATACTGTAGCAATGTTAATTCTATTATCTGACAGAAGATATTTTCCCAATAATTGCTCTGTGAGAATTAAATGCTAGATCAGCAAATTTCTAGAGTATTCAGTCAATTGACTATTATGCAAGATTATGCAATTTCTGTTAAGTGGTTCCCAGAGGCTTATAAAACAGGTTAACTTAGTCTCGAATATGGATTAATTTCTTTATGTTTCCCAGGCTCATTTAGCCTCTTTAGTGTGTAACATGATTAGTTCACCTAATATTTTTATTTGATTTAAATATCAAGAAAATTAACTCTCAGAAAATGCTAATTCATTTGATATATTTTAGGAAATATAGCAATAGAGGTTTTGATATTCACATTTGTCATGGTTTTCTTTTCTTTTACTTCCAAATATGCTTTGATACATACATATATATTTGTATAATCGCTGCTGGCACTTAGGAGAGATTACTTCATGTTTCTTTAGGAGAGTTTCTCCTGTGAATAAAGGATATTTGTTCAAGGAAATAAAGAGAATGGCTACAAATCTGGTAGGGACTTTCATTTGGTGCATCCTGTTAAGTAATATATGTGTTTTATTTGGGCTGTGCTTTCTTGGTATGTAGTTCCTTAAGAATATGAGAATATAGCAACATCAGCTACCCTAGAAGTAATGCTATTAACTTATGTGGTCAGAACAGTTGCAGACGTGTGGGGAACAGTTAATCAGCTAATGGATATTTCTGTAGGGAGAAGGTGTCTAGTGATGACATGAGTCACACAACCCAAGTGGATAGCACCATGATTCCTGTGCTCCAAAGCTAAAGTCCCTCTCTTTGTGTTGTTGTCTTACTGCCTGTTTGTGGGTACCTTTTCTCTTTCTGTGCCACTTTCCTATAGCCTACCATTACTTTATTAAATGCATTGTTTGCAAAGTGACCACATTTAACCATAGAGAATGTTTTTGAATTCATAAAAGACTAATAAGTTAATTATTAAATATATTTTACTGATATTCATAATTTCTACTAAAGTAAGACTGGTTTTTAAAACATAATTTATTTTTGCATTACTTATAAAACATTTTATGGTTTTATTTTAATGTAAGAAACCATAATAAGTATGCATAATGACTCCAAATCTCACCACCTAGGTAAACCCAGGAATCACCCTTTCTAGGTGGCATCAGCTTAGACTTCCATCAACAGGTGAAGGATAATATAAAACATTTTCAGAAACCATTTCTGAAATGAGGAAAATGCTGCTTCATTGTTGTTTTAATTTATATCAATTTAATTGATGTTCTCTATTATTATTTATTGACCATGGCCACAGATGCTTATTGCATTTAATTTGTTTTTAGATATTCTTATTGGATAGCTTTATATTACATGCAACTCTCAGGATATGGGAGAATTATATATATGTGTAAATATGAAACTTTAATAGCTTATTCTTAATAATGACTGATAAAATCTGAGAAAACATGAATTGTATCAGTCATATATATTATTCATCAACATGCTGTTCATCAATCTAATAGGAACTAGACCAGTGGTTCTCAAAGTGGGATTCCCCAGGCCACTAGTATAAATATCACCTGGGAACTTATTAGAAATAAAGATTTTGGGACCCCATCCAAACTACAAATCAGAACCCAGAAATATATGTTTTAACAAGGTGATTCTGACGTACCAACTGAAAGCTGGCAACAACTGGACTAAACCAACAATGATGAGGTCCTATAAAAGGCTACTTGTGTGACTTTTTCTCATTTTACCCACCCCCGAATGTCACTATGCATATTTTCTGATAAAACATCGTCCTTTCCCTCTCCTTCTCTCTCTCTTTTTTTCTTCCTCTCTCTCTTTTGCAGAAGTTCCATTTATTTGTGTCTTTATTTTTTAATCTTTCCCAGATAATAGCTTCACTAATGCATTGCTACATGTGGAGAATCTATTAACTTTTAAGATAAAAAGTTCATTTGCTAAATTTTTCCCATATGTTCAAACTCATAAAGTACTTGTTCTGATTGCTATGATACAAACAAGAAACATATTACTCAATGTGGCAAAACTTTAGGACTACTTTTGTGGTCCTGCATTAGCACAGATTTTTTAACACGGTTTATTAAAATCTAAAATCTTCCATACTAGATGTCATTGTATTTAATAGTAGTCACAATGTATGTCGAGATTTTTAGGTTAAAAATCTTAAAGTATGTTTATTCCTAATGGCAGTAAAAGGAATTAGAGCATTATTATTACTACTATTATTATTAAGATTGTTCATGTTAACATCTTTATGTACATTATCTCATTTGATCCTCATAAGAATTCTATGAGGTAGGACCCGCTGCTATTCTTGTTCTGCTGAAATATTCATAAGTCTGCTGAAATATACACTACAAAAAAGAATTGGAAAAACACTCAAATTTAAAATTTGTATAATTGTAACTACCTAATTAAATTCTACTCATCACAACAAATTCTAAATAGGCTTTAGATAAACCTCAAGGCTTTTAGTGAGATAAATTATTATTAGACAATTTTCATGTTTCATTTTTATAAAATTCCCATGTAACCTATTATTGTGCTCTTTAAAATGAGGTTTCTTTAACACAATTTTTATTTTAAAATGTCAATTTTATTTCTACTCAAATAATTATCTGGAAAGATTATTTATGTCCTAAAGAACTGTAACTATGATGGTGTGAATTTGGGCATTTTTTAGGGTAGGGAATTTTTGGATAATTCATAAAAGTTCTCTCTGTCTCTCCTTTTTTTATTGCATTCTAGTCTAACTCATCAATTTTTAAATGTTGAGGGGCTATAAATTCATGATTTCAAAGAATGGTACCACACTGAAAGTATAATAAAGAATAAGAAAATGGAGCCCATTCTTCCAAAAATTAGTTTGGTCCCATTAAAGTTGATCAGAATTTTAAAATAATGCAAGAATACATTGCCTATTTATTAAGTGTTACTTTATGAACTACTCTTTTAGAACTAAACTGATAAAGAACTATATTTACTTTTGCTGTGGAGTCCCAACTATTCAAAAAGCAATGTGAAGAAAATTGAAAGCACTCATTTTCTCATTTGCAAAAAGTAACTAAATGGGTATTTTATCATAACGACATATTTAGCAAAAACAATTTAATGAAAGATGGTACTTCCCACCATTTAAAAATTCAGATAGCTTAACCACAAAAAACTAAGAAATCTAGGTTTCTATAAACAGTTATAGAATAGGGAGGAAACCTAAGACATATGGTATCTTCCTTTATGGACAATTTAGTTAATTTGTACACTTTAGTAACATTCTAATAAAAGAAAAGGAGATAGGATATAATGTTTCTACAGTATAAATAGACATGATCCAGTGATTCTATACTGATGGGACCTTGCCTTCCTTGGAGAACTGATATGCACAATTTTGTTTGTAAGACATATATTCCATTACATTAAGAGAAATAGTCTTTTTTAGAAATGTAATGTGGGATAAGGCATATATGAGGTTAATAGGCAGTCAAATTTGTAACTTTTTGCTTTCAAAATTTACCCCCATCCTGGTTTTGGGACTTTTCCCTGTGAGTTGACTGGTGAGAAGCAGAGGGCTGCCTACCAATATGGCAGCCAGAGGGGGCACATTTCCCTCCCTGACTCTATGGCAACCAGCATGAGGGCATGCATCTGATATTTGTATAGTTGCTTGTTCAGCTGTCAGGCCTGGTGCTAGTGAGCAAAGGCAAGGGAACACCTAGGTCCTAGTTGTTGGCTCTTCAGGGCTTCTTTGGATTCTGTGTATTTTCTAGTCTAGTCTAAGTCCTTGAGAGTCCTGTGGATTTGGCATTATTATATATATATATAAAATATATATTATATTATATATATTATTATTATAGTATATTATTATTATATTATTATAGTATAGTATTATAGTATATTTCCTTATTGCTTATGGTTACCAGCATCGGTTCCTTTTGCTTACAATCAAGACTTCTTATTTTGAAAAATATTTTGCATATATTTCTTGAGGGTTTACTATAGTTTTAGTAACATTCAGATGTTGCAGTTTTATTTACTAAGGGAAATCATGGTTTATGCTCGAAAAATTTACAATCTCCAGCAGGAGGTGAATCAGTATGGAAAGTGCTACATACACAGTAGTAAAATAATGAATGTTAATATGCATATTAAGAAACCAAAAAACAAGACAGAATTCTGGGGCATCTCAATAAAGTACCAAAGGATTTTTCACATATGGTAGCCCTACTCTTACTGGGAAATTTTGCAAAACAACTCTGTGTGTGTGTGTGTGTGTGTGCACGCGCGCGCCTGAATGCTTTAGGTTTTTTAGAAAAAACTTATACATAACTTTCTCAAAGCTACCCAATTCAGAAAGCTTTTTTTTTCTTTTTTAAATTAACTGCCATCCCCAAAGAACACGTATAATTTGAAAGGAAACTTTAAGATTAAGATCCAATGACTGATTTCTCCAATAAAAATGAAATCCATCCATCTTTTCTCCTGCCTTTACATATCTAAAAACAACTTCTCATTTTAAATACTAATAATTCAAGTCTTTTGAAGCTGCTAAAAGATTGGAAAGTTAATTTTTCAAATGTGCTGATGACCAATTGCAAACGTTAGTCTACATAATGTATGTTCCTGCTGGAAGAAGCATAACTTCTATTGAATACAAAGAAACAGATATATTTAAGGCATTTTTTTTGTTTATAAAGTCTGAACTTAATTCCGATCCTGTGTAAAGAGAAACAACAGTTTGTTCCTTCAGATTTAATCTAAAATGACTATTGAATCTAGGTTCAATAGTGAAAGCTGGTTACATGCTTACAAATATGAAGATTTCTGGCATCAAAACTCTCAAAGGAACAATTATTTCATAGTCTTTCATGATAGCTGTGTAGAGGGACTAATGTAGGAACTTTTTGAATTTGATAATGTTTAATCTATAACTAAATCTGGAAATATGTCTTCCCCAGAATAACATACCATATACCTTATTCTTTAATAGGAATAAGAAAATATCTTTTTATTCAAAAATGCTATCTAAAAATAAACAAAGTGGATACAGAAGTGTAAAGGTATTTTAAAAGGACTTTTTTATAATGCACAAAATTATGGAATTGGAGGTTGATAAAACTCAAATGCAAAACTATTGGCCACTGCTAATCACCTGAAATTAATACCTGGAGTAAAACTTGTTTGCATTCCACACCCATATAGATACCAAGTAAGTCACTGTGAAAAAATGAATGGCTAATGGCCAATAAACATATGAAAAAATGCTCAACCTCTCTAATCATCAGGGAAAAGCAAGTTGAAGCCACAATTAGATAGCACCTCACACCTGTTAGAATGGCGATTACCAAAAAGACGAAAGATAACAAGTGTGGAGCAGGGATTCTCTGCATTATCCCTCACCTTGCCAAGATTGAGTCATTTTCAGAATTCACCTGAATTTCTAACTGAAAATGTTGCATCCATCACCTTGATTTATCTCCTTTTAAAAACTCCGCCGTAATTATAGGAGTGAAATTTTAAGAGGCATCAATTCACATGGAAAAAGAAAAGAGTTCTGAGAGTCTGCCATTGATTAAAGATATTGACAGCTTTATTGGGAATCAGAAGGCAACTGAGGAAGGGTGACTAATTTAGAAAGCAGAGTCACTGAACCCAGAACCTTATGTGGGTGAGTAATCAAATCATTAGTCCCAGAAGAACCCTGAGAATCTCAGCGCTTAGGGATTCCCAGTACTCCTGGGTGTGGGGGTGAAGCCCTGAGCTGAAAAGAGAAAAAGTGGCTGAAATTCTGTTCACAGAGCGCTTGTAGCAGAGGAAATCCTCCTCTGTTCCGCACATACAGATGATCCTGCAGGTGATGGGAGGGTTACTCTCTGGCGTTAGCTCAAGGCAGTTCCTGGATTTACCCTCAGTTCCATCTACCTTCCTTTACAAAATGTCTTATCTTTGTGAAGCAGGATTTTCAGTGGTTGATGTGATTTAAAAAAAAAGAAAGTGCTGCATGGAAATCAATGTGGAATAGGAAATGAAGGCATTGGCGTCTAATCTGATTTTAAAATTTGAGAAGTTGTGCAATGCCCAGCAAGCACACACTTCCCTTCAGTAAGTAATTGTAGTTATTTAAAAATGATTTTTTTTCCTGGAATGTATATATATAGTATTTACTCAAATGACTACTAAGTTGTTAAGGATATGAATATATATTACATTCTTTGGTCCCAACTACTTATAAAAAGGGATTGTTTGGTATTTCTTTTGCCTAGGGCATAGTGAAAATAATCACGAAAACACCAGTGGAGCTGTGAACTGAGAAAGTTTGAAACTCTCTGGTCTAAGCCAATTAAGGCGATACCATTTTTTTGTGTAATATCCTCACTGCCACAGCCTGCCTTGGAGTTAGGAGAAGCCGTAGGATTCAGTGGTGGTCAATGAGATGCAGGAGAAATTGTATCGGGTAGCTTCTTCGAAAGTTATTTTTCTGCCTAATAAGAACAGTCCAGGGGCGATGAAAGGGTTTTGCCACCCTGGCCAGACCCTGTTTTGTGCTTTTGAAGGTGGTCCTGTTGCCTGGAGCTGAATCAGCCATCAGGCGATATGATTTGACAATTGTAAGAATAAAAGGCAAAATACTGAAGACAGCAACGGAGAACAGCAACCATCTACTTTCCAAATTCTTGTTAGATAAAAATAGAGCCTCTGCTTGTTTATCACTGTTGTTGGCTTTACTATTACTTGTCTTTGGAATTCCTAATTAAGATAAAGAAAATGTAAACACTGACGATTCTTGATTTAATGAAAACTCTGAAATAGTAACTTTATATGGGTAGTTTGAAAGACATTGGGAAAAGGTGTGGACGCACAAAGTAAACATTTATCAGAATCAAAGGCAAATAAATAATGCAAATTAAAAAAATATAAAGGTAAATGCTAGGGAAAAGGTTGAGAGAGGTAGCCATGAGATTCAGAACAGGAAAGGTAAGGTAATAAAAGGAACAGCTAACATTTATTTTGCACTTACCATGTTCCAGGCATTGTGCACATTATTTTACACTTATCTGTTTATTTGATTTTCACAACAACCCTAAGAGGTAGGGTTATCTCTATCTTACAGATGAAGAAAGTGGTTATCTCCATTTTAGAGATGAAGAAAGTGGAACAGAAATGTATCAAATTGGCTTGCCTGTGGTCACACAATTAGTAAACAGAGGCGATAGGTGAACTGGGAAACTGCTATTGTTCATTGTAAACTTTTTAATGAAATTTCGGTTTTTAAATAACTAGCTTTATTAATATAAAATCATTTAAAAGATTCCAGCTACGAAAGTGAGAACATTGGATGTGAAGAGACTAACAATGCTTTAAATTGTTGCTTGTGACATCAGGCAACACTTTTGGAAGTGGACTTTGTGTGGGCCAGAACTCCTCTTAGTAAACACTATGCAACAGTGTCAGGCGTATTGAAAGAGACTCATAGATGGGGGTTTTGGCAAATCTTGTGTTTACACATGACTTGGGTAATTGTTTCTATTTAATTGAGCACCACCTATCCAAATAGACTGAATTAATTTTAAATTAAAGTCAGATTAGATAAAACTAGGAACAATGTAAAATAAATTAACTTCATTTTAACTTTTACCCCAGAGAAACTAATGTTATTTTCTTTAAGATCATATTTCATCATTTTCTTCAAAAGTAATCAAGAACATACATACTCATAAAGATAAACTTTTATTCATCTCATAGAACCTTGGATTTGAATGAGGTTTTAAGGATTGTTTAGTCTAATGGAGATTAGGTCTACAAACATCTCTATAAATGCCCAGAAAATAAATGAGTACCTGTTAAATGTATCCAATAACACGAAAATCCAAACTCTGAGGTGATCCAAAGGCTATCCAATTATATGTCAGAGACTCATACTTATATTGGAATTACCTTTGAGGATTCATAATCTTGATTAATAAAGCTTGAAATGACAAATATTTGTTGAACTAATATGGAAAAATAATTGCATGAAAAGTAGCATGGGCTTTTCTCAGGCTCTTTTCTTTCACATCAGGGTTTATCCAAATCAAAGTGGCTACTAGGAACAGTTAATCACACAAAAACTTCTCCCATGGGGAGATGAGAAAGGGGCACTAAGCACTCTATTTTCCTTGTTGTTTTGTAGGGAATAAAATAAGTAATTTAATTTTGCCTTTATGGGAATCTAAATCTTGATGTGTTTTATCTATGGTGACAAACTGTGTCTTCTTCCATTTGAAAGTTCTGATCATTAGGTCATCATCTGTAACTAACAGTACTTTCTAAGTCAGCCACACTTTTTACTCATGGTTCCTGGGTGAAGCACTGCATAATTCATCATAGTTTTTTTAAAATATAAAATATCTTTCAAAATGATGAAGGCATTGTCATAACTTTCATTCTCTTTTTAAATTTTTAAAAAATTCTTTTAATTTCAATATATTTGGGGAGACAGGTGCAGTTTTGTTACATGGATATATTTTAGAATTTCATTCTTGAATATGTTCTGTGCTTTGCCTGAATATATGCAATGTGATTATTTACTTTACATTTTACTAATCCAAGAGAAGGCAAAGGAAGGGAGAAAAGGGAATTTTAAAAGTTGTATATGGTACAGGAACCAAATATTGGACTTTTCAAAATAGATGCTTATACATAGAAAAGAGTTGTCCATTTTACATGGACATGGATTTTTAGAAATTATTAACTCTGATGGTTGGGATGAAAATTTATTTAGGAGTAGAAGGAAAGACAGCATTTGGTTATAATGATGGTTTTACATATTCACATTTATTTTTCAAATAGTACAGTTATTCTTGTCAAATGTATTCTGACAGCATTTCACTACTGTAAACAATATTTTTTTTATTTTTTGTGTGGGGTTTTATTTACCAAGAATTGTGTTTATTTTTCTCCCAGAAATAGCTCTTATTGAGGACAGAGATTGAAAATGGATGATGACAGCAAAGAGTCAATATGTGAAAAATAAATTTAGGAAGTTGGATTTTTCACTGGTTCACCTTTATGTTACCTCACTTCACCATTTATAAATTTATAAAAGATGAAGTAAGCAAAATTCTTTAGCTAGTCTGATGTGGAGATTTACCTTTCATGCATATGTATCGACAATTTCAAAAGAAAAAGTCATTCCAAGTTTATTGAAGCAAAGCTATCCTAATGAGAGGTCATTTATGTACTTTATTATAGGTGTTCTTCCACAGCTTAGACAGTGTTAAGCATATGTATTAAGAAAGCTTCCTAAATGTTTGACTTACAGAAAACAGAGTGGATCATAATCAGTATTTAAGGACATTGGATTTTAATAGTATGAACAACATTTAAAGTCTCAAAATCTCTTTCTTTGATATTAGGGTATGAAATATCTCTATTACAAACTGATATTAAAAGTTTGAATATATTACATTTATACATATGAAATAGTGAAAAGTGAATGTACTCATCCAAGGTGACATTATCATAAATTGCTATTCTAACCCCTAGAGTCAAGGTGAATGACTGGTTAATGCTCCAAGTCAGTGTCTAAAACCATCCATACATATCCCTCAAGTTTAATTCAGGACTCAAAGTGTCTTAAATTTATCACAGATGAGAGGATGAAAGGAAGGGGAGAAGGGGGAGGAAATGAGAGAGAAAATAAGAAAAGAAAAAAAAGAGGAAAAACAGAAGGAAAAGAGGAAGGGGTAGGGAGGGAAGGAAGAAAGGAGGAAAAGAAAGAAATCTTACAGGCCCAATATGTGTCAGGAAATTTAGTTTTTACTATATATATTTATAATGGAGGCATAGTCAAAAATATAAAACAGTACATTACTCTTTTATTCTCTAAAAAGAAATAAACCTAAACAATCTTATTATATTTTATTTTTTATATGTAACATATTAACAATGATGAAGCCATTACATTGTGACTGTGGTTGTTGAATATGTCCTCTGTTTCCCTGAGCTTTAAAATAAATGCCATGCAGTTATCTGCTTGGCATTTTGCTAACCCAATGAAGTACAATCATTATGCAATCAAACACACAAAAATATAGTAAAAAATCAAAGTACTGGTAAACCAAAATAACATTAGAATTCATTCTAAATTACCTTCTTTCTCTCTGTATCCCTCCCTTTAATTTACTGTCTTCATAACAAAGTACACGAATGGGAAGTAATATTTAGTATATGCTTGTAAAATGTGTGTTGTCAGAAACTTTCCCTCATTTCCATCTCTATAACAACCATGTGCAATAGGCATTTTATACATGGAGAAATAATGGCTTGCATAAGGAGCTCAACAATGAGGTTGGATATAGGATCAATATACAAAAGTAGTTTTTCTACATACCATCAACAAACAATTAGAAGCCACACACATGCACATATGTATATGTATGTTTTAAATATATCATTTACAAAATAGTAATGGTTCTAGAAATAAATCTAACAAATGTTTGCAAGCCGTGTGCATGAAAATTTTAAAAACTTTGCTAAGATACATTAAACAAAATTTCAATGAATGGAGATGTACCCCATGCTCATGATGGAAACATTTATTTTCTAAGGATGGCTGTTCTCCGTAAATTGGTTTATAGACCTGAGACTTTATCAATAAAAATCTGGCAGAGTTTTCCATGAAATTTGAAAAACTGATTCTGAGGTTTATATAGAAATTTAATGGTTCTAAAAGACAAGGCATTTCTGAACAAGAGGATGGATAATGATGGGAAACTGGTCCTACTTGGAGACAAAGATTTTAAAAACCATGATATTTAATATAGTGTGCTGCTAGTGTAGGGGTATATAAATTGACCAACAGAATAACATAGAAAGTCCAGAGATGGATCCAATAAAATTATAGATAAAAATATGAACTGGCATTTCCCCAAGAAGGAAGCATGTATTAATACAAGAAGTAAACATTTGAAGAAAAGCTTAAAACCATTAATGAACAGAAACATGCAGAATGACCTACTATGTTGTGCTCATTCAACTGACAGAAAGTAAGAAGAGGGAAAACAGTTTTTGAGAGGCTGTGGAACAGTGGAATTTAGTATTCAATAATAGCAGCAATTTAAATTGGCATAACCATGTTTAAAAGTAGTTTTAATAAATTCACACATTTATTTACCCAGCAATTCCATCTCTAGTTATTTATCTAATAGAAACATTACATCTTTTTTTTTTTTTTTTTTTTTTTGAGACAGAGTCTCACTCTGTTGCCCAGGCTAGAGTGAGTGCCGTGGCGTCAGCCTAGCTCACAGCAACCTCAAACTCCTGAGCTCAAGCGATCCTCCTGTCTCAGCCTCCCGAGTAGCTGGGACTACAGGCATGCGCCACCATGCCCGGCTAATTTTTTCTATATATATTTTTAGCTGTCCATATAATTTCTTTCTATTTTTAGTAGAGGTGGGGTCTCACTCTTGCTCAGGCTGGTCTCGAACTCCTGAGCTCAAACGATCCACCCACCTCGGCCTCCCAGAGTGCTAGGATTACAGGCGTGAGCCACCGCGCCCGGCCAGAAACATTACATCTTACACCGAGAGACATAAATATTTTATGAATAAGACCTCAAAAGCACAGGCAACAAAAGCAAAAATAAATGGGATTATATCAAACTAAAAAGCTTCTGCACAGCAAAGGAAACCACTGACAGAGTGAAAAGACAATCTACAGAATGGGAGAAAATATTTGCAAACTATTCATCTGACAGGGGATTAATATCCAGAATATACAAGGAACTCAAACATCTCAACAGCAAACAAACAATACAATTAAAAAATGGGCAAATGATCTGAACAGACATTTCTCGAACGAAGACATACAGATGACCAAAAAGTATATGAAGAAATGTTCAGAATCACTAATCATCAGGGAAATACAAATCAAAACCACAATGAGGTATCATCTCATTCCAGTTAGGATGACAGTTATTAAGAAGACAAAAAATATCAAATGCTGGTGAGAATGCAAAGAACAGGAAACTCTTGTGTACTGTTGTTAACATAAACTTGTACAGCCACCACAGAGAACAGTATGGAAGCTCCTCAAAAACTACAAACAGAACTCCATATGATTCAGCAATCTCACTATTGGGCATTTATCCAGAGGAAAGGAAATGGTTATATCAAAGAGACATTGGCATTCACATGTTTATTGCAGCATTATTCACAATAGCCAAGACAGGAAATGAATCTAGGTGTCTGCTATAGTTTGGATGTTTGTCCCCTCAAACCTCATGTTGAAATTTGATCCCCAATGTTGGAGGTATGGGAGGTGTTTGGGTCATGAGGGTGAATCTCTCATAAATGGCTTGGTGTTGTCCTCACCAATAGTGTGAGCTCTTTATTAGTTCCCACAATAGCTGATTGTTGAAAAGAGCCTGTCATCTCCCCCACCCTTGCTTCTTCTCTTGCCATGTGATCTCCCCTTGGTCTTCTACATGAGTGGAAGCAGCTTGAGGCCCTCATTGGAAGCAGATGCTGGCACCGAGATTCTTGTATAGCCTGAAGAATTGTGAGCCAAATAAACTTCTTTTCTTTATAAACTACCCAGCCTCAGGTGTTCCTATATAGCACAAACAGACTAAGATAGTGTCTAACAACAGAAGAATGGACAAAGAAAATGTGGCATACACACACACACACAATGGAATACTATCCAATCATAAAGATGAATGAAATCTTGTCATTCATGGCAACATAGATGAAACTGGAGGACATTATGTTAAATGAAATAAGCCAGGAACAGAAAGTTAAACACTGCATGCTCTCACTCATATGTGGAAACTAAAAATTGTTGATCACATAGAAGTAAAATGTAGAACAGAAGATACTAGATGCTGGGAAGGATGGGGGAAGGGGAGGTTAGGGAGAAATTTATTAAAGGATGCAAATACAGCTAGATAGGAGGAATAAGTTCTAGTGTTCTATAACACAATAGGATGGCCATAGTTAACAATAATATATAGTTTCAAATAGCTATAAGGAGGATATTAAATGGTCCCAACACAAAGAAATGATAAATGTTTGAGATTATGTATATACTAATTACACTGATCTGATCTCTATGCATTGTATGTATGGAAACATCACTATGTACTGCACATATATGTACAATTATTATGTTAACTAAAAATAAAATAAGTAAAAAAGAAGACAATTCATAACAGCAATGTTTGTAATTGTAAAAAGTACAGATGACCTAATTTATTTTAAACAAATTATAGTACATTTACACAATATATGGCAATGAAAATGAATGAACTACATTACCAAGGGCAACAGGACAAATAGATTATTCTTAGTTAACATCCTGCTGAGTGAAAAAAAAAAAGCCAGACTACATTTAGTATGGCTTGTTTTATAACTTCAAAAACAAGCAAAAATAAAACCCCCCAAAAAAAGGAATATGGGTATTCCTTATGCTCACAATTTTATATTCATTACTTTTTTCAAAATTAAGAAACAGACTAAAAATAAAATTAAAGACAGTTATACATATATTCTTGTTGATGGGGTATTGTGAACCAAAGATTGTGACTAATCCCATTTTATGTATCTGATAAAAAAAGAAACTAAAGATCAGAAGTGAATTTATATGTCAGTTTATATGTCATACAAACACAAAGGTGCAGAGAGTGAAGTTAATCAGTGAGATTTAAATCTAGTATCTGTTCACCATAACAATGTGCCACAAAGAACTGCAGAACAGAAAAGAGTAGTTCTTTAAGATCACTTTGCACACAGCATCTAAAATTATAGAAGGTGTTCATTCCTGGCAACTGTTTAGTAACACAGTTCTCTAAGTCCCAGAAGTCTAATTTCTATAATAATAATAATATGTCTCCTGTAACATTTTTATAGCTTCCATTTGAAAATAAGAAAATAGATATATCAAAATGCAGAGAAATACCGACATTTTTACATAGTTAGAATAAACTGAGAGCAAATTTTGTATGCATTCTGCGATGCACTTTGACTCAAACTTCTTTTAAAGCTTTTTTGTATCATTTTTACCTTTATCAGACCTGAAAGGAGCATTCGAGATCATCTATTCAAATCTTCTTATTTCACAGATAGAGTTCCCAAGGTTACAGTGTTCACAGCCGAGCCTGGACGCAAGGTCATGTCTCCTGGTATCTAAATCCCATGGCAGATTCCAGCCCTGATCCAATGACCTGAGGGATTTCTGTCATTCTGGACAGAATAATGCTTTTAGAAGCAATTTGAGAAAGAGAAAGTGAATGCCAAATATTCTAGTGTTTTCCTCACAGGGGAGATAGCTCTACCACAAATTTATTATGCTTCTACAAAGTGCAATCTCGGTGGAATTTAGCAGCTGCTCCACGGAGCCAATGCTCCTGATGCTTCAAGTAAACTTTCTTAAAAGTTAGGGAGGGCAGGGAAGTAAATGAGTGGCCATTTAAATAATACAGGGATAAAATTGGAAACATGCTTAGCTCTTGCCTATTTTTAAACAGGGAAAGGTTTAAAAATGCTTTTTTTTTTTTTTTTAATCTTTTTTTTTTTAATTTCAGCTCATTATGGGGGTACAAAAGTTCAGGATATATATATTGCCCATGCCTCCTCATCCCCCCAGTCAGAACTTCAAGGGTGTCCATTCCCCAGACAGTGCACAAGTTCCGTTGGTCCCTCTCTAGGTGCACTACTCCATTTGCATGCTTGGTGATGTAAGTTTTTCTTAATCATAGCAGTAGAACTTTGTATATTTTCTTTTTTTTTTTTTTATTTTTTGTTTGTTTTTCAGCTCATCAAGGGGGTACAAAAGATCAGGCTATATACATTGCCCATGCCTCCCCATCCCCCCGAGTCTGAGCTTTAGTTGTGTCCATTTCCTAGACAGTGCACATCACTCTCATCATGTAGGTGTGCACTCCTCCCCTCCCCCCACCCCATCCCCCCCAGAGAGAACTTCAAGCGTGTCCATTCCCCAGGCAGTGCGCATCGCACTCATCAAGTAGGTATACACCCATCCCTTCCACCCAGCCCCGACCTCTGTCCAATACCCAATTGGTGTGAATCCCAAATGTGCTCTCAGGGAAACCAGTTTGCTGGTGAGTACATGTGGTGCTTGTTTTTCCATTCTTGGGATACTTCACTTAATAGAATGGGTTCCAGCTCACTCCAGGAGAACCAAAGAGATGCCATATCGCCATCATTTCTAATAGCTGAGTAATATTCCATGGTATACATATACCACATTTTGCTAATCCATTCATGAATCGATGGGCATTTGGGTTGTTTCCATATCTTTGCGATTGTGAATTGTGCTGCTATAAACATTCGGGTGCAGGTGTCTTTTTTATAGAATGACTTTTGTTCTTCTGGGTAGATGCCCAGTAATGGGATTGCTGGATCGAATGGTAGGTCTACTTGAATCTGTTTAAGGTATCTCCACATTGCTTTCCACAGGGGCTGCACTAGTTTACAGTCCCACCAGCAGTGTATGAGAGTACCTGTCTCTCCACACCCACGCCAACATGTATAGTTTTGGGACTTTTTGATAAAGGCCGTTCTCACTGGAGTTAAGTGATATCTCATTGTGGTTTTGATTTGCATTTCCCTGATGATTAGAGATGTTGAACACTTTTTCATATGTTTGTTAGCCATTTTTATATCTTCTTTTGAAAAATTTCTATTCATGTCCTTTGCCCACTTTTTGATAGGGTTGTTCGATTTTTTCTTACTGATTTTCCTGAGTTCTAAATAGATTCTTGTTATCAGTCCTTTATCTGATGTGTAGTATGCGAAAATTTTTTCTCATTCTGTAGGTTGTCTATTTACTCTTGTGACTGTTTCTTTGGCTGTGCAGAAGCTTTTGGATAATCAACATAAAGAAACCACAAAAAAGATCCAGGACTTGGAAGAAAAATTCACCAAAGAAATTGAAATACTGAAGAAAAATCAAACTGAACTCCTGGAAATGAAGAATTTATTCAAGGAGCTACAAAACACAGTGGAAAGTCTCAAGAGCAGGGTAGATCAAACAGAAGAAAGAATCTCAGAGATCGAAGACAACACTTTCCAATTAAATAAGTCAGTTACAGAGCTGAAACAAACAAACATGAGAATTAACCACAGTCTACAAGAAATGTGGGATTATGTGAAGAAGCCTAACGTCAGAGTTATCGGCATTCCTGAGGGTGAAGAAGACAATAAGCAAGGGTTGAATAAACTATTTGAAGATATAATTGAGGAAAATTTCCCAGGCCTAGCCAAATCTCTAGATATACAGGTTCAAGAAGCTCAAAGAACCCCTGGGAGATTCATACCAAATAGGAAGACACCATGTCATGTAGTCATTAGACTGACCAAAATATCCACTAAAGAGGCCCTTCTTCGAGCTGTAAGGAGAAAGAATCAAGTAACATACAAAGGAAAGTCCATCCGAATCACGCCAGATTTCTCAACTGAAACCTTACAAGCAAGAAGAGATTGGGGCCCCATTCTCACTCTTCTGAAACAGAATAATGCCCAGCCTAGAATCCTGTATCCAGCTAAGCTCAGTTTTATATATGAAGGTGAAATTAAGACATTCTCAGATAAACAAAAACTTAGGGAATTCACCAAGACAAGACCAGCTCTCCAAGAAGTACTCAAAACAGAGTTACACATGGTCCAGCACAAGAAGGACCCTCGAATGTAACACTAATCAAGAGATAAATATAAAAACCCAGTTATCATAATGGCTCAAGAGAGAAAACAGATCAATGAAATTCAACCCAACTTGAGGAAAAGCAATCTGTCTCACCTATCAGTTCTCTCATTAAATGTGAATGGATTGAATTCCCCACTCAAGAGACATAGACTGGCCCAATGGATAAAAAAATATAAGCCAAGTATCTGCTGTCTTCAGGAAACTCATCTAACCTGCAAGGATGCATTTAGGCTGAAGATAAAAGGATGGAAATCAATATTCCAAGCAAATGGAACCCAAAAGAAAGCTGGCGTGGTGGTTCTAATCTCCGATAACGTAGTTTTCAAATCAACAAAAGTAAAGAAAGACAAAGATGGTTACTATATACTGGTGAAGGGTACAATTCAACAAGAAGACATAACTATACTTAATATATATGCACCCAATCTAGGTGCACCCAGATTCATAAAGCAAACCCTACTTGATCTCAACCAAATGATAGATAACAACACGTTAGTAGCCGGAGATTTTAACACGCCACTGACAGTTCAGGACAGATCTTCCAAACAAAAAATAAACAAAGAAATAGTGGACTTAAATACAACGCTCGATCAAATGGGCCTGACTGATATCTACAGGACATTCTACCCAAAAACCACTGAATATACTTTCTTCTCATCAGCTCATGGGACATTCTCCAAGATTGACCATATCTTAGGTCATAAAGCATGCCTTAAAAAATTTAAAAATATAGAAATTATACCATGCATCTTCTCAGATCACAGTGGAATAAAAGTAACAATGAACCCTAACAGAAATCCTCACTTCTACTCAAAGTCATGGAAGCTAAATAACCTTCTCCTGAACAATCATTTTATAAATGAAGAAATCAAGTCGGAAATCAAAAGATTTTTTGAATTAAATGACAAAGGAGATACAACCTATCAAAATCTGTGGGACACAGCTAAAGCAGTCCTGAGAGGAAAATTTATCTCCATAAATGCTTATACCAAAAAGACAGAAAACTTACAATTAGACAATCTAATGAATAGACTCAAAGTGCTGGAGAAGGAAGAACAGACCGATCCCAAACCCAGCAGAAGGAGAGAAATTATTAAGATTAAATCAGAACTAAATGAAAAGGACAACAATCAAACCATAAGGGAGATTAATAAAACCAAAAGTTGGTTCTTTGAAAAAATAAACAAAATTGACACACCTCTGGCTAGACTAACCAAGAACAGAAAAGAAAAATCTCTTATAACCTCCATCAGGAACGCAAAAGGAGTAATCACGACTGATGCCACAGAGATACAGGATACCATATATGAATTCTACAAAAATCTTTATGCACACAAATTAGAAAACCTGGAGGAAATGGACAAATTCCTAGAAACACACAGCCTTCCCAGGCTCAACCAGGAAGAAGTAGAATTCCTAAATAGACCGATATCTAGATCTGAAATCGAAACAGCAATAAAAAACCTTCCCAAAAAGAAAAGCCCTGGACCAGATGGGTTCACACCTGAATTCTACCATACCTACAAAGAAGAACT
This sequence comes from Eulemur rufifrons, assembly GCF_041146395.1. Classification (NCBI taxonomy): domain Eukaryota; kingdom Metazoa; phylum Chordata; class Mammalia; order Primates; family Lemuridae; genus Eulemur; species Eulemur rufifrons. The sequence goes on from NC_091005.1 coordinate 17,520,773, forward strand.
GGTGCCCATCCTACATAAACTATTCTCCAATATAGAGAAGGATGGGATTCTCCCCAACACTTTTTACCAAGCCAACATAACCCTAATACCAAAACCAGGAAAGGATGCAACTAAAACAGAGAACTATAGACCAATTTCTCTTATGAATATAGATGCAAAAATCCTCAATAAAATTCTAGCAAATCGAATCCAAGTGCTTATCAAAAAAATAATCCATCACGACCAAGTGGGCTTCATCCCAGAGATGCAGGGATGGTTTAACATACGCAAATCTATAAATGTAATTCATCACATAAATAGAAGCAAAAATAAAGATCATATGATACTCTCAATAGATGCAGAAAAAGCATTCGACAAAATTCAACACCCTTTTATGATAAGAACACTCAAAAAAATAGGCATAGACGGGGCCTATCTAAAAATGATACAAGCCATATATGACAAACCCACAGCCAACATCATACTGAATGGGGAAAAACTGAAAGCATTCCCACTTCGAACTGGAACCAGACAAGGCTGCCCACTGTCCCCATTACTTTTCAACATAGTATTGGAAGTCCTTGCAAGAGCTATCAGGCAAGAGAGCAGAATCAAGGGAGTCCAAATAGGGACAGAAGAGATCAAACTCTCACTCTTTGCTGATGATATGATGTTATATCTAGAAAACCCCAAGATTTCAACCAAGAGACTCCTGGAATTGATTAATGTATTCAGCAAAGTCTCAGGATACAAAATCAATACACACAAATCAGAGGCATTCATATACGCCAATAACAGTCAAACGGAGAACCAAATTAAGGACTCAATACCCTTCAAAATAGCAACAAAGAAAATAAAATATCTAGGAATATATCTAACTAAGGAAGTAAAGGACCTCTATAGGGAGAACTATGAAACTCTGAGGAAGGAAATCGCAGAACATGTAAATAGGTGGAAAACCATACCATGCTCATGGATCGGTAGAATCAACATTGTTAAAATGTCTATACTGCCCAAAGTTATCTACAGATTCAATGCAATCCCTATTAAATTACCAACATCTTTTTTCACAGACATAGAAAAAATAATTTTACGCTTTGTATGGAATCAGAGAAGACCCCGTTTAGCAAAAGCAATATTAAACAACAAAAACAAAATGGGAGGTATTAATTTGCCAGACTTCAAACTTTACTACAAGGCTGTGGTTCTAAAAACAGCCTGGTACTGGCACAAGTGCAGAGACACAGACCAGTGGAACAGAACAGAAAATCCAAATATAAAACCATCCTCATATAGCCATCTAATCTTTGACAAAGCAGAAAAAAACATACTCTGGGGAAAAGATTCCTTATTTAATAAATGGTGCTGGGAAAACTGGATATCCACATGTAGAAGACTAAAACAGGACACACAGCTCTCACCCCTCACAAAAATCAAATCACGGTGGTTAACAGACTTAAACCTTAGGTCAGAAACTATTAGAATTCTAGAAGAAAACGTAGGTAAGACTCTTACAGACATTGGCCTAGGCAAAGAATTTATGAGGAAGACCCCTAAGGCAATCACAGCAGCAATAAAAATGCTTTGTTGATATTTGAAAAGAGATGCCACTTTTCAGGAAAACCCAAATTAAATCGAACTTCAATTTCTTGACAAAAATTTCTTACTATTTTGTTAATAAATAATAAGCCCTTTGAAGGCTGCCCAATCCAAGAAACATCAGTTTTTCAAATTTACATTTCAGACTTGCCTATAAACAAAACAAGGTCATTTCCTCTCCCTGGAAATCCCTTCTCCTGCCCAAATGGTGACTTATCAGACTCCTGCCTAACATTTCAATTGCAGTTTATCATTTACCTCCTCTGATCTCCCAATTGATTATACCTCCTTCTCAGAATTATTCTGAGTCCACCTCATTTTTGCCTTATCACTGTAGTCACTACAATGGCACTTGCTTGCGAGCTGGTTACATACACGCCTGCTGTTGCCTTGAGACCCCCAGGAAGGCAGGTACTCTGTCTTATTCACTGTGCTGATCATTTGCCAATCTAGTCTGAGCCCCCTTTTTTGCCTCTCAGTGTTCTGCCCTGTGTTGTAGGAGTCTGGGAACCTGTAAACTACGTTTCCCAGAATCCTGTAACCTATAGTTCCTGTTAGGTCCAGCTAATGGGAAGTAGAAAGAAGGGGAAGCTGCTATTTTCTTGGACTTCCTGGTAGGAGGAGCACAGGGGATTCCAGCAGTGTTGGAGGCTGCAGTAACCCATGGACTCACTGGGTTGGGGGGGTGGGTCAGTGCTCTGGGCGTCTGCTCAGATCAACCTGTGGATCCCAGGAGCACAGTGCTGTGGGCTCTGAGTAACATTATTGATTCCTTTGCTTCTCTAATACAAGGATGGCAGTGTTTTCCTGCAGTTATTAATCTTTGAATAATCTTACCTTCCATTCCCATGGCCCTTTCAATACCCATCTAAAAAAATTCTGTATTAAACTCCCTGTGTTTGAAATTCATAGAATGGTTCTGTTTATTCATATTTGAACCTAGTGCAATAGTGCAATGTTGAATACAAAATAAGGAATTAAAAATAATTTGGATGAGAAAGGTCCTTACTAACTAAATATGACTCGAGGTCTGCAATTATAAGACTTCGTAGAGACACAAAATCCTCAATAGCAAAACAGCTATTAAAAAATGGATAATTTATAAAATCAAGCCCGTTTCAACTGTCATTCTTGCTTAACACTGACATAGACCCCCTCACTCCTGTGTTAGGTCATTTCTGAGTTAGTTCATTGCTGAGTATAAGATGTTGTTAACATTATACATACATGGAAAATTATATGCAAATTTATTTCAAACCTCAAAAGATAATGATTTGCATATCAAAAGATTAAGAAAGGTCCTTGGAAAAATTGATAAAGACCAAACATACTTCTATAAAATTTACCTCTTGTAGTTATGTTGTTAAAGTCAGGCAGATGCAAATAATGTCTTTTTGTGCTGTCATACAAATTTGTCAGAAAAGTAATGAAAAGAAGACTCAGCATGATATAGATTATTTAATGACTACAAATTCTTCCCATCCCAGTATATACCTCACTTTGTGATGTGACATTGCTGCTCTTCTCATACTGATGTAGAATCTGTTTCTCCATCCTCTTAAGTCTGGGCTGGACTTGTAATTTGTTGTGATGAATAGAATGCAGTGGGAGTGACATGGTATGACCACCAGAGATTAGGCTTCAAAAGCACACCCTCATCCTCCTTGACCACTGTCCAGAGACCTCCATGTTAGGAAGACAGTCTAGTCACATGAAGGAGAACTGAGGTGCTACATCTGGCGCCCAACCATCAAATGTAGGAGAGAGGCCATCTTGGATTTTCTAGCCCAGATAACCATCCAAAATATGATAAATAATAAATCATTGTTGTCTTCAGCCACAAAGTTTTCAGGTAATTTTTATACAGCAAAGTTTGATTGAAAATACAATACTTGCTTCAGTTTTAGATATTTTAATAACTAGCAAAGAGTTTAGTAGCTACAAATTCTTCCCATTGCAGTCTATGAGGGCCGTCCGGAAAGTATCCAGGTATGTAACTGTTCTCATTATATTAATAATAGCTGAATACTTTCCAGACAGCCCTTGTATACCTTCTTTGCAAAGTGACATTGCAAATTCAGTTCTCATTCTGAAGTCAAATCTATTTCTTCATCCAGCAAGTTATGAGTATGGCCCAGGTTTAAGAGGGTGGGGAAAGATTCCACTTCGGTATGAGAGCCGAATCAATTTTGACAACGTATAATGTTATGAGATATTTTCAAGAGAATCCATGAGTTTCTTAAAATTTACCTTTATGTGTTTAATGAAATTAAGAGAGTCATTGGTTAAAAGTACAATTTATTCAAGAATGTGAAGCTTTATAATACATAAATACACTCTTTTGAGGGATATCCCATGACATGAATTTTCTTGACAATGAGACAAGTGCAGAAACGGTACCTGTAAAACTAAATACCCAAGATTTGAAGTCCTTGAAATATTGCTAAATATATGACTACATATAACCATACAGATACACATATATCTATACTTATATAGAGAATATAACACGTATATCATAAACAATGTTTCACAACTTGTAAGAAACAAAGAGTTAAGAAAAAGTACAACCACATAAAATAGAATGAGTAATAAACCTAATCTGACAGTGGCTCTGCATTCAATGGTATTTAAATGGAGATTTTTCCATTCAGAAAATTTCAACTGTCTTAATTTAATCTGCACATTCAATGGAGTGTAATAACTTTGCAAGGAGTTTGTAGTTGAAAAGGCTCACACTATTTTGTGGATAGGTCTTTCAATAAAAAGAGCATGAATATAATGGATTTCAATAATACAATTTTTTTAGTGCTGACGTCATTCAAAAATATAACAAATATACTATAGGAATGCAGAAGGGTCAAATATAACATTATATCACACTTCTTTCTGGCAAATACCATACCCATGATGTATGTTTTAAAGTCTAAGGCTGAGTATATCAAACCTTTGGTTTGGACTAAACACTTAGTAACATCAAATACACTTATAATTATTAGTGTATTCAAAAGGGTTTTTTTTTTTAATGGTTTCTTGGGTTTATTTTTATACTAATGATGGGATCAGTTTATCAAACCCTCACTGTGTTACAGGAACTGGGCGAGATGCTTAGCATTAATTACTCTCACATAATATTCACAACCAACCTGGAAGGGAAGTGTAAATACTAAGGTTTAAAAAGATTCAACAGTTTGCTCTAGTGGGTGAAAGGAACTGAAATTCAAAGCTTTTGCTCTTGGTCTCATTCCCTTCACCAGTTTATTCACCTTGGCCATAGTGCTCTCTAAATCTTAACTATGATCATTTTTATTCTATTTTTTAGGCCTTGTTTTGTTAGATTTTTTTTCCTTTTATTTTTCATGTCTAAGCCACTTAATTTTAAAATTTGAACCTGGGTATGTGCACTAGTTTAGTTTTTTTCTCTTTTACTTGTTATTTTTTAATTTGACAAGTAAAAATTAAATATATTTATCATGTACAACATGATGTTTTAAAATATGTATACATTGTGGAATGGCTAAATCAAACCAATTAACATATGTATTACCTCACACAATTGTCATTTTTTTTGTGGTAAGGACGCTATTTTTTTTTTTTTTTTTTTTGAGACAGGGTCTTACTCTTGCCCAGGCTGGAGTGGTGGAGTGCAGTGGCACAATCATAGCTCACTGTAATCTAGCTCCTGGGCTCAAGTGAGTCTCCCATTTCAGCCTCCCGAGTAGCTGGGACTATAGGTGTGCGCTACCATATCTGGCTGATTTAATTTTTTTTTTTTTTTAAAAGATAGGGTTTGTTGCTGTGTTGCCCAGGCTGATCTTGAACTCCTGGCCTCAAGCAATCCTCCTGCCTCAGCCCCACAAAGTGCTGGGATTACAGGAAGGAGCCACAATGCCTGACCCTAAGGACACTTAAAATCTACTCCTTTAGCAATTTTTAAGAATACAATACATTGTTATTAACTGTAGTCATCATATTGTATAATTATCTCTTGAATTTATTCCTTTCAACTAAAATTTTGTATCTTTTAACCAATATTCTTCTCCCATAATTCTCCCAGCCTCTGATAACCACTATTTTAGTTTCTTCTTCTATGAGTTCAACTTTTTTAGAACCACAAGTAAGTGAGATGATGTGGTATTTTTCTTTCTGTGCTCGACTTATTTCACTTAACATAATGTCTTTCGGGTTCATCCATGTTGTTGTAAATGGCAGGATTTCCTTCCTTTTCTAAGGCTACATAATATTATTGTGAATATATACCACATTTTTAAAAATCCCCCATTTGTTGATGATCACTTAGGTTGATTCCGTATCTTGGCTATTGTGAATGCGGCAGTGAATGTGGGGGTATGTACATCAGTTTGTATTAGAAGACTATTTATTGTATACTCTTAGGAAGTTACCTCACATGTAATATTTCACTTTTATTTATCACCTTGGTAAGAGTATTCGACATATACCACCAAAATATTAACTATGAGCAGTCCAGGTAGTTTATTTCAGTCAACTGAATTCACTCTTTATCCATAAAGAGCAAAGAGACATTTTTCCTCTTTTGAAACTTTACAATCTGAAATTTTAATGCACATAATTTCATTAAGTTTGGAAGGAAATTTGTTATTAAATGTTTTTCATGAAACCTTGGCTTTGCAAGCATCTAATGCAGCACTTTGTGCTTTAATGGAATTGTTCTATATCTCCTTTATTTAATATGGTAACCACTGGCTACACATACTATTATTGAGCACTTGAAATATGGCTAGAGTGAATGAACAGCTGACTCTAATTTTAATATGGCTCGTGGCTACCATATTGAATAGTATGTCAAGATGAAATGACTTCATGCATATGTCCACCTTATAGGCTGACTCCCCAGCTGTTACCTTAGGAGCGCTCAGACAGCACATGGAAAGTGAGCTAGTCTCTTTAAAAAACAAGTGAACTCTGTAACTGTACTCCTTCTTTCCCTGCTACCATAAAGATGGCACCATTAATATGTTTGCAAAAATAACAACCAATTTTACTCATAGGAGATTAACCCCAGCTGTCCTCACCCTTCCATAACAGTAGTCTTCTACCTGAGAGTTGGAGAATTGCTCCCTTAAGGCACATCAGCTGCAAGGCAGGAAACTTGCTGTGTGTTGTGGATCTGAAGATCTAGGTGGTAGGTGGATTTGATTTCCCCGGACCTGCCTGAGGCCAAAATTGTTTCTGCTTCATTATTCTGAGAAATGGAAACTTTCCATGAGGCAGTCTAAAGTTGCAATACATAAATGCTTGTAGATATAAAAAATCTTCAATGTTCTTGTCTATTGAATTCTTTGTTTTGTACAGTAACTGTGTTCCCTTAAGCTTAAATCAGTTCACTATAAAGACATCACAAATCTAAGCATGATATTTTCTAATAGTATGCATCCCTACTGGGATAAGCTTTTTGTACCAGGAAAGAGAAATTCTGAATGCTGTAGTCACAGGGTTTCACAGAGACAAAACTGTATAGGAGGCACATCCATCTTTGACACTCTAATTATCCCTTTCTTCATAGTCCCCATCCCTCACCACACTCTTACCTTTTATGATTTCTTTTTTTGTCCAGTGCTCTCGAATCAGATAATCTTTTCCCTCTCATAAATCATGGTCAGTTCCTAGGAAAATGGCTGAAATTCCTGAGGTTGAGATGAGGGTGATGTAAGACAATCTCCCCTTTTTGAGTGCTCTTGAATTTAAGCATATTGTTATCTTTGTTTAAGGAGTTAAGTGTTTTGTGCCAAATATATTTTTTAAAACTTTATGAAATCAAAGGTTATTTTCTCACTCATGAAATATGTACCTGTTGTTCTTATGTGTAAAGTTAACCCTTGATTTAGGGTCAGACTTATCTTTCTATATCAAGGAAGCATCTAAATCAAGAATGATCATATAGAGAAACTTATTTGTCAATGAATATTGGTGTTATGATGCCTTATGATATTAAATTAGAGATGAGAGCATTCATATGGTACTGACCTTAAAGAAACATTCAAGCAAATTATTTTAAAAAAGAAAAATTGTTTTCAATAGTTTTAGAAAAAATTTTAAACTCTATGTTCTCCTCTTCTAACCTGCCAATTTCTCAAAGGTAGTTCACTAACTTTTGTGTAGGGACATAATTTAAAAAGAATACTCTTCATATCATATCATCTTATGGATAAATATTAATAGAAGTATATAAAACCATTGGTTTTTAATGCGGAAACTCAATATAGAGGAATAGGTATCAGAGTTATCCTCTTAATTGAAACAACCAAAATAAACAGACAGAATATATGAAACAATGAGTTTTAAGATACTATTAATAGATATCAAGTGATAAAGGACAGTGATTGCTGAAAGATGAGAAACAATGTGATCACTATGATTGCCTTAGCTTATGGCCTATAGAAAGTTTCTAGGCCATGGTGTAGGGAGTGGAAAGCCAGACTGAGCCTGGTAGGTTCTCTGAATTGAGGAGATGGATCTGTGAGTTTGGGAAGGTGAAGTCAGCTATAATTTACTGGAGAGAGTACAAGAGAGGAGAGGAGAGAATTGCACAGAGGGAGTACTTTATACATCTGTGGAGGGTTCCTCTTGAGTACTCAGCAGAATACTAATCAGAAGTATCTGAAGAAACTATCTGATAGTTAACATTTAACATTAAAAACTATTAGCGGGAAGAGCTTTTGTTACTCTTACAGGGGAGAGAATAGTGTTTATTCCTATCAGCCAGACCAAAAAACCCTCATAATTTACAGGGCATTGAATAGAATACTAAGAAAAGTGTTGCCTCTGTAGGGGAGAATAATTATCCCTAGGTTAAGGACTACTTCATACCCACCTAAAAATCATAAAAGCAAGATCTAAATGGATAAAATTATTTTTAAGTAACTTAACTGTAGCCCACAGTAGATCTCAAGGAGATTTATAGGGATACAAAAATCTGGCAACCAACAATGTAAAATTCACACAATGTCTGGCATCCAATTATATAGTACCAGGCATGCAGAGATGCAGGAAATATAACTCATTATGAAGAAAATAATCAATAGTGGTCTAATTTTATTTTTACAATCTAACACAGATGCTAGAATGAGCAGATAAGGACATTAAGATAATATAATTATGTTCTATATGCTCAAAAGTTTAGTACCATGGAAGAAATAAAAAGGATGTGAATTGAGGTTTTAAAGAATACCTGTGATGAAGAATACTCTGGATGTAACAGCATATTAAATATAGCAGACTGAGATATTAGTAAACTTGTATATAATATATGTATACATATTTTATATATATACATACACACATGCACATATATACATATGTATGTATAATTTGTTTCATTAAGCAAGTGTTACAAAGTTTCTTTAATAATATTAAGGAAAAAAGGAAGTTTGCAATACAACATAAGAAACTGCATATCTTTCATTATTACTATATTTCTGAAGAGAATATCCAGTGTTGCCTATAATTTTTATCTTAATTTGCCAAGTAACTCTTTATTATGGAAGGGTTGTGTCAGGTGAGATGTTAATAGAAAAAGCATACTGCTAGAGTTTTGGGTGTTTGTAAAGTTGCAAAGCTTGGTATATGTGTTATGATCAAAGTCATCACTTACACTATCTGTAGCATACTGATTAAAAAAGAAAACAAAACAGTAGCACTTAGGGCAATATAAAAATTGCTAATGAAAATACACTTATGTTACAGAATGTCAAGTCCCTTAACTAAAAATGCAACAAAAAATAAAGTAAATAACATTCATAATATATTAACCCCACAAAAGTTCAAACCCAGCAGGGACTATTTTTGTATGTTTACTGGCATAGCATAAAAAAAATTACTTAAATTATTCAGAGTAAATAAATTTAGAGAGATTTTGGAAGAAATTTTACTACTTCTACTATATTTTAGTTTTAAGAAATATCAATTTTGAGGAGTGACATTGGGAAGATGGTAGAATACAAAAGCTCAGCCTTCCTGCTCCCATGAAGACATCAACTTAACAACAACAATACATGCCCAATTGCCTCTGTGCAAAACCTAAAAGCCAAGTAAGAAGTTCCTGCACCCTAGGCAAGCACAAGGCCAACTGTATGGAAGCCTAGTAGGAAAATTCATGGCACTTATTCCCTAGCACTCTAGTACAGTGTGATCAGGAGAAAACTCCCAACTTCTCTCTGACAAGATAAGTAGAAAAGTTAAATTCATAGTCAATATCCTGTCTTTTCATGGGGCTGCCTGAGGAACTGGTTTCTCTCTTGCCTGAATCTAGGCAGTGACAGGAATAGGGAGCCTGGTTGGGGCTACTGAGAACCAAGGTGATCAACATGGCTTGGTCTACTACCAAAGTCTGCAGTACAACAGAAAGACACTGGGGGAGCTGCTGAGTAGGAACTGGTAAACCTGTTTAATTAGATGACACACACAAGCCCAGAGAGGACACGTCCTCAGAAAAGGCTTGAAAGGGCTCCAGAATCTCTAGTCTGTCTGATTGTTCAAAGTCTTCTCTGTACAAAACTGTATCACAAAGACTGGGAGAGGAGGCTGATTTTCAGAAGAACTGAACAGAGACACTGGAGCTGAAGAACATAATTGAGTTGAAAAATCCACCATAGGGACTCAACAGTAGACTTGACCAGGTGGAAGAAACAATCAGTGAACTTGAAGACTGGGCATTCAAAATTACTGAAGCAGAGGACCAAAAAGAAAAAAAGGATGAAGAAGAGTCAAGACAGCCTAAATGATTTATGGGGCACCATCAAATGAAACAACAAAAGCATTTGAAATCCAACAAGGAGAAGAAAGAGAGAAAGAAACAGAGCACTTATTTGAAGAAATAATGGTCAAAAACTTCCCAAATCTAAAATGAGAAATGAACACACAAATTCAGGAAGCTTAAAGAACTCCAACTAGGATAATTCTAGAGAGGTATCACCAAAACACATCATAATCAAACTGTTGACTATCACAAAGAGAGAACCTTGAAAGAAGCAAGAGAAAAATGACTCATCACATAAAAGGGAGCTTCTATTATATGATCAGCGGATTTGTCAGCAGAAACTTTGTAGGCCAGAAGGAAGTGGGATGATATATTCAAAGTGCTGGGAGAAAAAAACTACAAATTAAGAACACTATACCCAGCAAAACTGTCCTTCAAAAAGGAAGAATAAATTAAACCTTTGCCAGAAAAACAACTGAATCATCAAAACTAGACTTACTCTACAAGAAATGCTGAAGGGAGTCCTTTAAGTTGAAGTGAAAGGATGATAAGTAGCACTAGGAAACCATACAAAAATATAAAACTCTATGCTAAGGATAAATATATACACAAATATATAATGCTATAGTATTGTAATATAGGTACACAAATATTTTTTCAATTTTAATAGTTTAATTTAAAATTTTTTAATTTTCAAAAGGACAAAATCACAATAAGTAATAACTCACTGTTGATAGACACACAATATAAAAATAATTTGTATGATCAATATAGTGGGAGATAGCAGAGATATAACAGAATAGTTTTTATATGTTATTGAAGGTAACTTGTATCAATTTAAAATAGATTGTTATAAATTTAAGATGTTTTATGTAATTGTAGTGATAACCACAAAGAAAATATCTATAGAATATACACAAGGGAAATGAGAAGTATATCAAAACAGGTCACGACAGAAAAATCAATGAAACACAGAAGATGGCAGCAAGAGAAGAAAGGAGGGACAAAAAAGCTATATTATAATACATACTAAAACAGTTAACATAATGAAAATAGTCTTTCCCTAACAGTAATTATTTTAAATGTAAATGGATTAAGCACCCAAATTCAAAGGCATAAATTGGCTGAATGGATAAAAAAGAAGATCCAACCAAATGCTGTCTACAAGAGAGTCACTTCAGATCTAAGGATGCACATAGGCTAAAACTGAAATGACAGAAGAAGATATTCCTTGTATGGAAACAAAGAGATCAGGAGTGGCTATGGTTATATCAGACAAAATAAACTGTAAGACAAAAACTGTCATCAGGGACAAAGGAGTACATAACTGAAAATAGAGTGTTGAAGTGTCCTACTATTAGTGTGTTGCTGTTTCCCCCTTTATTTCTATTAATATTTTCTAGTCATCTACCAAAAGAAAAAGAAGTCATAATATTAAAAAGACACTTGTACTCAAATGTTTATCGCAGTATAATTCATAATTGGAACAATTTACAATCAACCTAAGTGCCCATCAACTGATGAGTGGATAAAGAAAATGTTGTGTATATATACCATGGAGTACTTACTCAGCCATAAAAAGGAGTTAAATTTGCAGCAGCTTAGATGAAACACTATCCTAAGTGAAGTATCTCAGGAATAGAAAAACAAACACCACATGTTCTCACTAATAAATGGGAGCTAAATGATGGGTGCGTATGGTCATAAAGTGATGTAAAGGACATTGGAAACTAAGAAGGAGAAAGGTTGGGAGGGTGATGTGGGATAAAACCTTACCTATCAGGTACAATGTACACTATTCTGGTGACAGGCACACTAAAAGCCCTGACTTCAGCATTATACAATTCATCCATGTAGTAAGAACATTGTATCCCCTAATATCTTGAAATAAAAATTATAAAACAAAACAAAACAAAAAACCCTCCCAACCAAGAAAGCCAAGGACCAGATGGCTTCACTTGAGAACACTACCAAATATTAAAAAAATAATTAGCAACAATACTCCTCAAACTCTTCTAAAGATTTGAAGAGCAAAGAACACTTCCAAACATTCTATGAGGCTAACATTATCCTCATACCCAAAGCAGACAAAAGCACAAGACAAGAAAATTACAAACTAATATCCCTGATGAATATTGATGCAAAAATCCTTAACAAAACTACTAACAATTGAATTTAGTAGATTTAGTATATTTAAAAGAATTATACATCATGCCCTAGTGGGATTTATACCTGAAATGCAAAGATGTTTCAAAATAAGAAAATCAATTGATATAGTACACCTATGGACAGAATGTAGAAAACCATGTGACAAAATTCAACACTGTTTCATGATAAATACACTCAACAAACTAGAAGTGTAAGGAAGCTATCTCAACACAATAAAATCCATATATAAAAAGCCCACAGCTAACATCACAATCAATAGGGAGAGACTGAAAGTTTTTCCTCTAAGTTCATAAGGATGCCACTATTCAACATGGTACTAGAAGTCCTAGTCAGAGAAATTGGACAAAAAAAAGAAATGAGGCATTTAAAACAAATGATTTTTAGCAATTTTGCAGAATACAAAATCAACACACAAAATAAGTTGCATTTTTATACACTAACAATGACCCATTTGAAAAAGAAATTAAGAAAACAATTCCATTTACTATAATTTTTTTCTATTTATTTTTTTGAGACAGAGTCTCACTCTGTTGCCTGGGTTAGAGTGCCGTGGTATCAGCCTAGCTCACAGCAACCTCAAACTCCTGACCTGAAGCAATCCTCCTGCCTCAGCCTCCCGAGTAGCTGGGACTACAGCCACGCACTGCCACACCTAGCTAATTTTTTCTATTTTTTAGTGGAGACCAGGTCTTTCTCTTGCTGAGGCTGGTCTTGAACTCCTGACCTCAAGCAATTCTCCTGCCTTGGCCTCCCAGAGTGCTAGGATTACAGGCATGAGCCACCGTGCCTGGCCACAATTCCATTTACTGTAACATTAAGAAGGATAAAACACTTAGGAATAAACTTAACCAAAGAGGTGAAAAGGTGTACCCTGAAGATCATAAAACATTTCTAGAAGATATCAAAGAATACACAAATAAAGAGAAAGATATCCTGTGTTCGTAGACTGGAAGACTTAATGTTGTTAGAATATGCATGCTACCCAAAGTGATATCCTTATCAAAATCCTAATGACATTTTTATCTTGCAGAAATAAAAAACAACATACAATTAACAGGGAATCTCAAGGCACTCTGCATAGCCAAAACAATCTTGAAAAGAACAAAATTGGAGGCCTCACACCTCCTGATTTCAAAACATACTACAATGCAACAGTAGTCAAGACAGTGTGGTACTGGCATAAAGACAGATATATAGACCAATGGAACAGAATGGAAAGCCCAGAAAGAAACCGTGATGTATATGTCCAATTGATCTTCTACAAGAGGGCCTGACCGCAGAATGGGAAAGACAGTCTCTTCAAAAATGGTGTTGGAGAAGTGAATAGTCACATGCCAAAGAATGAAGTTTGACCTTTACCTTACACTACATACAAAATTAAGTCAAAATGGATTAAAGACCTAAACATAAGACCTAAAACTATAAAACTCCTAGAAAAAAGCATAGAGGACATTGGCTTTAGCATTGATTTCTTGGATACCAACAAAACAGGTTACTAAAACAAAAATAGACAGATGAGATTACACTAAACTTAACTTCTGTGCATCAAAGGAAACATAGAGTGAAAAATCAACCTATGAAATGGAAGAAAATATTTGTAATTTAAGTATCTTATAAAGGTTTAATATCTAGAATATATAAGAAACTTCTACAACTCAACAATATCGAAAACAAATAACCTGATTAAAGAGTGGACAAAGAACTTGAATAGACAATTTTCCATTCTAATAGAAATGGCCAGCAAGCGTGTGAAAAGATGCTCAACATCACCAACCATAAGAGAACTGCAAATCAAAATTACAATGAGATATCACCTTATACCCATCAGTATTACCACTATCAAAAGAAAATAAAATAAATTTGGGTAAAGACGTAGAGAAATGGAAGCTTTTATGCATTGTTGGTGGGAATGTAAAATGGGATAGCTGCTGTAAAAACAGTATGGAGGTTCTTCAAAGAATTAAAAATATGATCCAGCAGTTCTACTTCTGAGTATATATCCAAAAGGATTCAAAGTACTATCTCATAGGGATATCTGCATATTCATGTTCATTGCAGCATCACTCACTATAGTCAAGATGTGGAAGTATCCGAAATGTCCACTGAAAGATAAACGAGTAAAGAAAATATGGTATATACATAATATGGAATGTTATGTGGACTTAAAAAGAGAGAAATTCTGTTACATGCAACAAGATGAATGAAACTTGAGGACATTATTCTAAGTGAAATAAGCCAGTCACAAAAAGATAAATACTGTATGATTCCACTCATGTGAAGTATCTAAAGTAGTCAAAATCATAGAAACATAAAGCAGAAAGGTGATTGCCAAGGGCTAGGGGAGGGGAGGAAAGAGGGGGAATTAGTGTTTACTAGGAATAGAGTTTCAGTTTTGTAAGATGAAAAAGTTCTAGAGATCTGTTGCACAACAATGTGAATACACTTAATACTGAATTGTACATTTAAAAATGATTATGATGATAAATTTAATGTTATTTTTTACCACAATAAAAATGTAAGGTGAAAGCACAATATCTAAAATAATGAATTTCATTTTGAGGATATAAAGACAAATCAAACTTTAGTGTAAAAATAAAATGATTACTCAGATTTGAAACAAAAAATGCTATGATAGGAATGTAGATAAACAACTGTTAGATGAATAAAGGAAACAAAGGAGTTATATGTAAATCTCTTTCTAGTCTTTTGATGTGACTTTATTCCACTATGGCCTGGTGATTCTTTTCTAGTCTAAACTACAGTTCAGGATCCTCCATGTACCATGGAAGATGGAACTTATACCTCTCCGGCAAGTTGTGCCAAGAGGAAATTGAAAGCCTGATTTTACAAGTTCCAACATTTTGATATGATTTATAATGCTTTCTCAGTCTGATCCACAGTATGTATATGCCAACCCCTAAGCACCAGTGGTTGTTTATTTCAGTTGGTGGAAAATATAACCACAAATGCATACACAGAAGTGTTTCAAGGAGTCTGAATCAGCAGTACAGAAATGTGCAAAATTAAGTCTCTATACTTTTCTGACTTCCCCCCTTATTTTTTCTGATGTTAAGCACCACCCTTAACATCAGGGTGGGGATGGAGAAATGAAGCATAAGTCTAGTTTTAGTGACCAACTCTTTTCTGCCACCAATGTGTTATGCCCACTGGAAAATTGTAATTCCTCTGCTCATTAGATTTCTCATCTGTGCAGAGTGAGCTGTAGCAATAGAATGATTACAATAGCAGCATTGATTGTGTGCCTCCTAGGGATGTTCATCTTACAGGTCATTGTCTCAGCTGAGAGGTTGATACTGTACTTATCCTTGGTGTGCAGATGAGGAAACTAAGGATCAGGGATGCTTATCCTAGTGCAGCTTGCTCAAGAGCATGCAGCTGGTGGGTGGTGGAGCTGGGGCAGACACTGAACCTGGGCTGCCACGTTCTGTCATTGCCTGCTTAAACCACCACCCTGTATAGTTCTAATGCAGAGATCAAAGGCCAGGACGTAATTGAGGGCCACTGAGTGCTAGACACCCAGTAATTGTCACACAATTACAGAGGTCATTATTCTCTTATTTTTTAAAATAAGTAAAACAAAGGTCAGTATCATTGAGTTACTTAATCAAAACAATAGTGGAAGCTGAATTCATATCTAGGCTTCTGTGTTTAGCCTGTCCAAGTGCTTTCCACTGTTTCACCTGTCTAGGTAGCTCTTTACCCATCTGTGGTCACCAAGCAGGGACAGGTTGTGCAGTAGTGACTTGAAATCCTCAGGTCTTCTATTGAGTGACAGTCTCCAATTCATTCTGTTAATGTAGCCCATTGATACGGAAAAATCCATCAGTAAGGCTACTATGACAATTTATACTTTGTCCTAAAGAAGCTATCATTGTTATGAAATGTTTAATTACTTTTCATTTTTAATATGTATACTGATCCTTTTAAAATATATTCCCTAATTTGTTTTATGGGAACAATTAAATAGAGCATTTTAACAGCAAGACAACTTTTCTCTTCTGGAGAGCCCAAAATTGTTCCATAGGCACACTGATATTTTCCTCAAAGGATGGCTATAATTATTTAATTAAATAACAAATGGCATATAGTATGTGTTCAATAAAATTTAATATGCTTCAATAATTATTTGACATAAATTATCAGTTTAAATCTGCTTTTGCTTAACATACTGTGATTCAAAAAACAAAATCAGGAATGTAGGTATAGGAATACAGAGTAAAGAGTCAAGCCATGACTTTCCTTTTCTCTACTGTGTTTTTCTAGGGCCTCAGGATTTTGCTGCTACTGACAGGGGTCAGGGAGAAGGTATAATCTGATTTTAGAGGTAGCAAGTCCTAGGGTAAGAGCAATAAAACTAGAGAAAAACAAAGCCCAATCCTCAGCATTTGCTTACTAACTCTATGACCTCTTCAAATCATTTAAATTCCCTGTTCTTGTTTTCTCATCTATAAACTAGGAAAAGCAAAAATATCCATTCTGCTTTGTTTGCAGGCGTGAGCTAAACAAATATGTTTAGCTCTTATGGGTGCTGCTGTCACCCCCCACCCCACTCTCCACCACCTTCATTAATTCCATAGCGAGGTTGCTGGTGCTAAAGGCTTATGTTTCTTCCAATTTTTAATCACCAAGAAAGAGGGGCTTGAGAACTCCAGCATTTCCATTTTTATAAAATCTAGCATGTTATCAGTAAAAAATATTGCATTTATTTTAAATAGATATTTATCCTCTGTGACACTATGTGATATGCTTCTCGTTATGTGATATTAACTCTATTTAAATATTTTAATAATTCAAGAAATATTAGTGTCCATGCATGGATCAGCCATTAGAAGAGTAATTTTTCTGTAGTCATTGATCTTCTGAATTCAACTTTACTCCTCTCTCCTTTAAACCATTTAAATTACATTTTAACATTGTTTGGTGTTGGTGTGAACGTGTTGGGAGGGGGTAGTTCCCTTTCTTAAATATGCCATCGTTTTCCACTTTGGGCCTTTGGGGAATTGTTATTAAAGAATTTGATTGTAGAAGGCTACTGCATATTCACAGCATAATGTATTCATCAAAATGAATCTATCCAAAGCATTTCATTTGTGGATTTGTACTCCTGAAGCACTAAAATAAGAAATGTTAATTTCTTGCAGACTATTACCAGATGATTTTAAGTATCTGCCAAGCAGGAATGCCTGTTCCCATGTGAAGAATTTCCATAATAAAATCCTAGCACCTTAGCTCTGAAGAGGATAGTTTTATAGAAACAGACAAAAACAACAGCAAGTATTTTCCCTGAGGACGGTTTTAGCTACAATTTACCAATGCAGCTTAGTTATTTCTGTCTTATTTTGTGCTTTTTGTTTTGAAACATAATGCAATTTTACCTGGATGCACTCCGGGATAATCAGGAATAGCTCAGTAGGTTGGCTGGCTCTGCCAAACGCAAGACCTCCAGAAAATCAGGAGGATCCACCGCCTCGGCCCTCCCCGCACCCACACCTTCAGCAGGGAGAAAAGGGTTAAGGATTATTGGGAAATAGAGGAGAGGGGAGGGAGCCCCAAGGAAGCCCACGATCAGGAGGCCGCGCCTCTGGGTACCGGCTTTCATCAACCGCGCAGCGCGTGGTGCAGCTCTGAGCGCTGCTGTGTGTTTGGAAGGAGGGATGCTGCTGTCAATTTCTGGGACCGCTGCTGCGAGGAGTGGGCGTGGCTTCGGCAGTGTGGATGCTTGTTAGAAAAGATGCTGAGTGCTTTTCAGTGAGGAGTCAGCTCTGTGTGTGTGTGTGTGTGTGTGCGTGAGAGAGAGAGAGAGAGAGAGAGAGAAGACGGAGGGAGGGAAGAAGGGAGAGACACACACGGGGGTGGGGGAGAGAGAGAGAGAGAGAGAGAGACCGACCTAGAGGTGCTGAAGACCCAGGCAGAGCTGGGAGAGGGACAGAGAACAGAACTGGAGCGCTCAGAGAACCTCTCAAGATCTTTTGGGGGAGCCCAATAAATGTGAACATGAGGTCTGTCACCGGAGCTGTCCTCAAGACGCTACTTCTGTTATCTACTCAAAATTGGAAGAGAGTCGAAGCTGGGAATTCCTGTAAGTATACAGCAAATGATTTAAAACTTGCAAGGGGGCTGTCTGCAAAACTTTGATTCTGTTGTTTTTATGGTTATTATTTGGAACTGGAATTGCTGCAAAGCATATTGCTATTAAATGAAGCATCACTCAAAAATCCAGCAAATATGACTGGCTTACACTTGTCTTTCCTCTAGGTCTGGTCAAAATAGGCAAAGTGTCATTTCTCTTTTTGTCTAGGAACAGAATCTTACCTTCTTGTCTTTGAATATTCATTGAGAAGGCTTAAGTTCTAGTAAAACATTAGATTAGCATCTTAACCAGGGAATAGCCTGCAAATGTCTCCTTTTTTTTTTTTCCTTTTTGAAGGATTATTGAATTTTATTGAAATTATGTCTAACAGAAAAACAACAGGCAGACTTTACATTATGCTGCATAAGCTTAGATTTCTGAAGTTTGCAATTTGGCAGACCCGTAGCTGGCTGCATCTTTAAAATGATGCAGGCTAATAACTGGAATGTACTGCAGACTTCAGGAGCAGCAGAACTGGTGGAGGCAAACCTTGGTATTAAGAGCTGTGTTCTCAGTGCTGAGAAAATGAGTCCCAGAGCAGTCCTGAAAGAGGGGCCGATTTCTACATTTTGCTTAAGGAAAAAAACACTCAGGTTATCTTTCAAAAGTAGTATTCTGTTGTGGTTGAATGTTTAATTTCATAAATTTGTGAATGAATGTAATTCAGGGAAGATTTATTACAACCTGATTTCTAATTTAAATATCATCCAAAATAATTTGGCGGACTCCCTTCATCCACTTTTTATTAGAGATAGAAAAAGTTTTAAAAGTTATATTTGGCTTAAATTCTCTAAATGAAAGAATTTTCCCCTGCTGATGAATGATAAACAAGCTTGGCAAATACAACTTTTTATCTGTTTCTTGGATTTTGAAGGAAAAGCTCATTTGCTCTTTAGGACCAGCGCTGTGAGGCCTGTCCAGACATTTGTATTGCTGCTGTATCACCAGGTTTAGGTTTGGGGGACACAAGTCAGTAATCAGACTTTTGCTGTGGCACATCACTTCACTACGCTAAGGGGTTCTGATGTGGGGAAAATATTATGAACTTACCGGAACAAGCCAAATATTCATTCACACTGCATGGCTGCTGTGATTCTGTGTTTCCATTTAGTATGAGCTCCTTCAATGTCGTGGTATATCTGTCACTCTGAAGGAAGAGAACTTCACTCCAGGTGCTGCACTGTATTTCAGATTCAGTTTTAATTTGGGTTTATGAAAATCCCTAAGTCAATAAAATTTGCGTAATTTCACCTAGTCAACATCCTGCAATCTTGCAATGGTAGCATTTCACAAACATTGCAATAAACAAACAAACAACAACAACAAGGCAGACACCTACATCCAAAAAGAAGTTTTGTAGAAAAGGCATAAGTAATTCATCTCCCAACTGCTAAAGTTCAACCAAAAAGAAAGGCACTAGAGGTCACTCTTACAATGTAAAGCACATCACCCCAAACATCCTTCCTTAAGAAAAGCAGAGCTTAAATCTGGCCTAGGCTTGGCTTTGTCTTTCCAATATACCACCTCTAGTCGGATTTACAATATATTGATATAATTAATTGGGCTACTAGTTGTTCATGTTTGTTTTCTTGAAGCCCAACAAAAAGCATAAGATGCAGACCAACATCAAATAGCTTTCTTTTGTAATGTATCTTCTCAGGAAAGGGAAGGTGACCTGCTGAGAAGCTCTGAGGAAAGTACAGCATTCACCTTCTGCCCTGACTGGGCCTCTTGCTGACACTTAAAATATCAGTCCTGGTTCTCTATTCATTCAGCCTTGGTTTGCCCAGGAAATAGTTTAATGCCCTTCCAAACATTTGATGAACTTACAGAACCTATAAAAATTTAAATTATAAGGAACATTTCAATATTAAAGTTGGAGTTCTTGGTTACCATACACGTTAAGAGTTGACTGTTCTTCAGGTGTCAAAAACATAAATTAAATGATTTCATATGATTAAATTTGAGTTTAGTAATTCCTTGTTAATATTTTGACAGCATGACTTGCAGCAGTATATATAAAAGAAAATATTTCATTTCCTAATTTTTATTTTATTCCTCAATATTTAGAAAGTATTTTCTTCCTGGAAAAAGCAAGGTCTGCTAGTTACCAAGTCATGGTAGAGAGTATTTCATATGTTTTATCCTTTTTGGAAGAACAAGTATGTGTGTTTCCCAGCAAGGTTGGAATTTAGTGCATGGACAAGCAACCATCAGCCAGCATAAGCATTTTGAAAGTATTAAAATAAGTCCAATCATTCTTCTGGATGAGACTTTATATTAACACAAAGTGAATCAATTTTGAATACCAATATTAAAGTCAGGGAGAACTGAATATAAATAAAGAAAATTAAAGGTCTGTCTCTCAGGTAAATACAAAGACTTTTTCCCTTTATTTATAGCTGATGCACCAGGAGCAAATCTGTCATCTACTGAGTCAGCCCAAGGCTGCCAATATGAAAACTGTCATGGGACAGAACTCCGTAAACCCAGGACAGCTCAGGGATTAGGCACAGTGTAATGTGAATGTTAATTGATCTGATTCATCAGCAGGGAAACTTTACATTTAAAGGATTCTGTACAAATACATACATATGTACCTATATGTTTATGTTCCTATGTGTGTATATATATGTGTATATAAATATGTATAAACTACTGGACCCACGTGCTTGCACATTTTTGGCGGCCCTGTCAAGTACTCGTGTATCTAAAGATGAAATATGCTGAATGGACCACATTCTTTGCCTACTGTTGCCCTATCTGACATTTCAAAGGCAGTGAACCAGCTCTAATTCTTTTCTCTCTGTTCTGGTCAAGATGAGTTTGTTATTATAGTGAGGTGTCCTTTTCATGAAAGTTTAGGGACAGATGCTTGTAGAAGAGCTTGCTCTTTGAGAGCTGCACTGGCTGTTGTTGGTTCCTTTACTTACTACTAAGAGATGTGCACTAAGAAGGGTGGCATTTCTCTATTTTATGATTGCTCTTATGAATCCACAGACTCTGAACATTAAGAAATTCTTGAGGGAAGGGTCAACTCGCCACAAAAGAAGGAACAGGTGTAAATAGTAAGGCTGGTGAAAGTTTTGCCTTTACTTTTACTCTGCGGATCATGTGATGGAGGCTCTCTAGCCTCAGGTATACTGAGCCTTACTCTGAGAATAATTAATGCTCACCAAGTAGCTTACCAATGACTTAATTAGAAATTAACTTCTCACTGTGTTCTTCCATTTCTCTAATTGAAATACAGGATATATCTTATATCTACTCTGAGAGAAGCACTAAAGAATAGTTGAGGACAATTTCCTGAGTAGATGATCACTCTTGTGGGCTCTGGGATTCAACTAGACAGATTCTCAAATTGTTAAAACTCAACGTTGTAATTCTTTCTAGAAGTTTCTTCTTTTTCCTTTCCTTCCCTAAAATTTATTTTTATAGCAAAAAATAACTAGAGTGCAACAGTCAAGTGCTGATAAAATATAATTTTATGATGCTATGTATAAATGGCTGACCTTTGGTTATAAAGATCAGCATGTACTTTGACTCATGTTTCTAATAAAAGTGGTCATTTATTTTCATCCATTTGGTGCATTCTACCCATTTCTTATTGCTTGCATCCCAAATAATCTCTGATAAGGGCACCCGCTACCTCTGGGGATAACATAGCTCATAGGCTGACATGGGATCAAACATGACTTTCATATGATACTTAGTGCTAACTTGAAGCAATAAATATAATTGTCTTCTGAAGTTAATTTTGGAATTTATATCATATATAAACAATGTCAGTAATGGAGCTAATCTGTATATCAAGATTAAATTGACTTACCTCTTTAATTAAAATGGATTAATAGAATTATATAGCATCAATTGTAAGACAATGGAATATTTAACTCAGAGGTTGGCAAACTATGGCCCGTGGCCAAATCTGGCCTGCTGCCTGTTTTTGTATAGTCCATGAACAAAGAGTGGTTTTTCCATCTTTAGCCAGAAAAAATTAAAAGAAGAATTCTTCATGGTGAAATTAATTATATGAAACTCAAATTTTAGTCATCCATTCTTATTAGTAGATCTGTATGACAAAACTTTGTACTCAATTATTAATACTATATTTCAAATTTCATCAATAAAATTTTGTTAAAATCATTTTCCTTCTTGTTGTATAACTACCTATGTAATATTCTTTACTGTTTGGCCCTTGACAGAAGTTAGTTGATCACTGTCTTGAATAATATACAATATAATATGATAAGACACAGATAGTGTATAATTTATATTTCTATAATAAAATTTAGTTTTAATTATTTAGCACACAGGTATATAACTATAGAGTTATGGTACTGAAGGTAATGCTATTATTGCCAGGAACTATTAATATAACAGAGGAGATCTTCAAGTTAATATTTTTCTCATATGTCTCTTCTTAAGGACTTTATGTTCACAAATTTTGGTATTTCAATGGTTATGAATTATTTGTAATTATTCATAAAGTTTCCACAGTGTTGTTTGCTAAGAGGGCACACTTAATCTCAAGTGGTACTAGTAGTATAAGATGTTCAATAAAGTATATAGTTGCATCTTAGATATTTTGAATAAAAATTCTGCTGATATTTTCAGATTTTCATGAGTGTAAAATATTCTCTATACCTGTCAGAATCTTACATTTGGAATCACTGATTACATGAAGGAAACGTTCTTCACAGAGGAGTGTTATTGTCCTTCTGACTTTTAAAACAGCAGCTACCTCAAAACTCTGAAATTGGCACTTCCTGGAATAAATTGGAAAGTTGATTTGCATTTAAGCACTGCCCATTGAGAATTCACAATAATTAAGCAAGTGCTTTCCACCTACCCATACCAGTATAATTAATTTTATGTAAATGCCTTGTCCATTTGGAATTGTATTTACTTTTGATTTCCAGATATTGATCTTTGGTCTCATTTTATTTACATTATACTGTTTACTGCAGTTTTTAAAATTAAGTTAAAAATATGATTGGGTATAATATTTAAAAAACCATTTTCTTTGAAATTCCACTGTAGCATTGTTTTTCAAAGTAAATGGCCATTTGCTAAAATAGTTTATTTTTCATAACATTGTTTTTAATGGTTCAGCTTTAAATAAAGATTTCTAAGTCTCATCGAAGACTTTAAAATCAAAAAAAACCTAGGACAGTGTCAGAACTTAAGTGAAATGTGACTTACTCTGAATGTCAACAAGAATTGTTACAAGATTCATGACCATCTGCTATAAGTAGACGATTAGGAATGGTGATGTTGGCATTACATGGCTTTGATCTTTTTTTAAACAGTAGAATATCAGTCTTGTTTTACAAATACTCATTTTTCTCAATTTGATATTATGTTTAGAATTCAAACTCTTTTTCCTCAGATTAATCAATATTGGAGCCTTAATATTGTCAAGTGATGACCTTTTAGGTTGCCAATTAGACTTAGGTTACCTAAGAAGTCCTTCACTGTCCTTTTGAAAATCTTTTACTTTTCTCCTTAGTAATTAAAAGTTTATGGAATGATCTGGCCCCTGAAAACAGTAGGAAGAGTAAGAAAAAATGTGTCCAACATTGTTACATAAATCTTAGATATGCATATGCATATTCAGATAGGTATTTAATAGTTGGATATTTCTCGTGAAATATTAATAATACAGACTTTGCTGTGATTTGTTTCAATGGCCTAGTATTTTAATTATTGCTTACAGCTTATGTTTTTCACTTTTATTGATTCATAAATTTTGGCCTCAATATCTTTAGAATTTATGGAGAATCATTGCTGTTTTTCAAGTTAACTAGTATGATAAGGAAGGATGGCCCATCACAGAATATGTGTTTATAATAGGAGATGTTTCATGAATTAACCACATCATGAGATAGAAGAAGCTGTGTTATTGTTGGTGCTGGTGGTAGGGTGAATTCTTACAGAATATGTGCATGATTGTTTAATGGGCATTTTGGTTAGGCATGTTTAGGAATACTCTTTAACAAACATCTTCAAGAACAGGTCTTGAATTTTAGCATCAAATGCTAAGATCACTTTGATTTCAGTCACTTTAAAGAGAAATATCTCAGGCCGGGCGCGGTGGCTCACGCCTGTAATCCTAGCACTCTGGGAGGCCGAGGCGGGTGGATCGCTCAAGGTCAGTAGTTTGAGACCAGCCTGAGCAAGAGCGAGACCCCGTCTCTACTAAAAATAGAAAGAAATTATCTGGCCAACTAAAAATATATATAGAAAAAAATTAGCTGGGCATGGTGGCGCATGCCTGTAGTTCCAGCTACTCGAGAGGCTGAGGCAGTAGGATCGCTTAAGCCCAGGAGTTTGAGGTTGCTGGGAGCTAGGCTGACGCCACGGCACTCACTCTAGCCCGGGCAATAGAGCAAGACTCTGTCTCAAAAAAAAAAAAAGAACTATCTCAGAAAGAGAAGTAAAAGCCCTAAACTACATGGAGACAAAGATTATGAAGCTTTTGGAGACCCTCTTGTCAATGAAAGTCCTTCTTAAAGGAAAAATAAACTCGTTAAAAACTCCAATTAACTGAAAAGACTGGAACGAAACAATTTACCCTTAAGATGGACGTTGTAATTTGAAGGCTTTGAGGTTTTAGAAAAAGTTTAAAATTTTCTTTGAGAAAAAATAGTTTGCCCATAATTCTAAGTTACGATAAATTGTATTTCTAAATAACAAAAATGTTACTGACCATTCAAATGGTCTTCTTAGGGAAGTTTCTTTGGGAAAACTTTGATGTCTGAGATTTCAACATTTAAATTTCTTCAGTGAGTTCTGAGGCTGTAGTTGTCTGTGTGCTTCAACTAGGTATGCATACATGCATGTATGTATGTATATATATGTATTTATTTGACTTCTGGAGCTAGTCTTCCTTGTTTTTAATCTATGATTTTAGACTGTCTAAAGTGCTGACCACTTCAGGGGCCTAGTGGCTCTGTGTTGGTAAAGACCAAATCTGATATATTTCTGTATAAGTAAAGATACTTTTGTTTCCCAATTGACTTTTGGAGGATAAAGTTTTTGCCACAGTGCCTTTTGCCAAGATCTTCACATACATGGTACCTGAACCTACGGAATTATGTAATGATAAAGAATGTACACACAATCCATTATAAATTACCATTATTACTTCAGTTTGCCAGTGGAACATGGGTATTTGGGAGAGGAAGAGTATGTGCTTGAGTTTTTTTTTTTTTTTTTTCCCTTCCAATGACTTTTCATCATGGTTCATGGAAAAGTGGTACTCTGGTAATAAAATTGGGGAAATAGCATAACAGGAGGGAAAAAAAAAAGCCTGTTTATGTTACAGTTAATGAGTCATTCCAATGTAATAATTGGAAAAGTGAGTGAAGCCTGAAAACATTTGACATTTTAAGTAGTTCAAAATTAGTAACTATAAAATTTTTTAATGCCATAAGTATTTAATAGAGCAGTGATGAAATTTATCTCTAAGGTTTTTAAATCACAAAGGAAAAAAATGGTATGATATTATCAGTTGGCCTATAGCTCTAATTACTTTTTTTTATTAAGTACCTCTCATTACTTGGCAGTGTTCTAGAATAAGATATTGTGTGCTTCTACATCGTAAAAGACATATTTGTTTCTGTAACCGTTTTGTTCCCACTAGCAATTATGGTACTCACAAACAGGGTCACAGGTTGATATTAGTTTAGAAGCAGCAGATAAATATATAAATTCACCTGCCTTCCTAAATTACATTTATTGTATAATTTTTAGAAGAATTATAACCTGTAATTTCATTACTTGACTTACTCTGCAGTTATAACTTATAGAGATTTTTTTAATGTCCTTTGAAAAAGGACACTGATAAACTCTCCTAGGAATTGGTTGTAAGCATTGGAATTGGTAGTTGTCTCGATGACCTTGAACAGGTATTTGATTCCCTTGGCCCACAACAGAGATTCTCCACATTTTCCTGTCAATATAAACCAATTACCTTTGCTATACCAGACCCAAGAGAGGGATTTTTAGAAAATTTGAGGAAGTTAAATTTCTGGGCTAATAGATTTTGCTCTAAAAGATTGTATATAGATTCAGATCTTCAAGATCTACCTTCAGTTTTCAAAGATATTAACATGTATTTGTGTTTTAAAATTTCTTGATCAGCAGATGACCAAGGAGAAGAAAGAAAATAAATTAAAAATGGTCACTAAAGGAAATGAGTTGCTGAGATGAAATTACCATTTTATGTGATTTATGTGTGCATGTGAGTGTGTGTTTTGGAAGATATTGTGGGTGGGTATTGGAGGACAGGCCATATTGGTAGGGGAAATGGAAAACATTGCCCCTAGGTGGTACATTTTGAATTAAGTAGTGATGGAATATAGAATAAAGCTGTTTCTTATTTGCTGTCCATACCAAGATAATCTCCAGTATGCTTTCAAATAGTATGTGTGATTAAAAATGAGCAAGAGGTCTTCTTGGATCCAGTTCAAATTCATCCCAAACAGAGAAACAATATCCTTTTCATGATTTATAAGTTTTTTATTTTCTAGGCTATGGTATAAAGACCTCAGGATCCCCAACATTTAACTCAACTTCTCTTCAGACCCTGTGGGTGCTAGTTATTCTGAACGTGGCAATGAAGGCAGAATATGGCGGGAGAGATTTTGACTTACAAGCCACTAGATAAATTGAAACATAATTTAACTCCGAAGACAATGCAGTAAAGTGATACTGGTACCAAGAGAGGGGCCCTATAAACAAAGTTTAACATTTTTCACATCATTCACTTTTATCTCTCGATTTTGGCTGATTTCAAACAAAAAGAATCTATCTCCAAGGCAGAAAGCTGCATGAGTGCTTAGTGATCCTCATAATTAAGGATTTATAATACATATTTACATTTGCCATGTTTTAGATGTTTAGGACTTAATTAAAAGAACATTGCTAAAATAAAAGCAATTCTATCTAAATTGGTGATGAGGGAATTCTGTGCAAGGTTATAAAGCTACTCATTAGGCTCTTTTGTTCCATAGTGTATGTGATTTCTGTGCTTATTTGAACTGCTGTACTTTAGCACAGAGACTGTATTACAATCCTGTAAAGAAAACTTCATGCACCTGTACAATGTCATAACACAACCTCTTATGTATCATAAGATGTGTAGCCTTTCATAAAACAAACAAAAAATAGAGATAATTTGGACAATGAACTAGGATACATTTAAGAAAACTAAGAGCAAACACTGAAAAGAACATTTGATTTCTTAAACTCATAGCATCCTTTATCACAAAATGAAACATGATAAAGTAAAACATTTCACAGTCAAATATCTACTAGAGGAATGGAAAATGTCGGCTAATAAAAATATGATGTAGAATTTAGATATCAAAAAATAAAATTGTGATCGCAATAATTTGCTATGCCTAACAGGTAAAACTGAGCCAAATTCATTTTTTACTGGTTCTCCTTGTAAATGACCACATTCATTTCTTGGAAGCCTTGCTGTATGCTTGCCTATGGAATGGTTTCTTTACATGTCGTGTGTAATTGCAACATGAAACAGATTAGCATGAGAGAGTGTAGGGTAGCATCATTAATCACTGAAACATTCTCTAGAGAAGATGCCAGGAAGTTCTCTGTTTTTCTGAGTTAGCAAAATTGTGCCTCCTGTGATCATTTTCCGCTTTCATTTTCCTGGATATGAGGATGATCTGGCTGTGACATCTGTCACGTTAGCGATGGCCAGGGTTGATTTGGCTGATTCGGCTGGCGAGGCAGCTGTTCCCTCTTCCTTCCTCATTGCTCCCTGCGACTCCCATTCCCTTCATTCCGTGTCATGCAATATTTTTAACTACTACACATATTCTTGTATTTTTAGGTAAGCCTGACATAATACATTGATATATTTAACCATGTTAAGGTTTTTATTTAAAAAAAAAACACAGCAAGTGTTGCCTTGCAGCTATATTTCATCATTAGGCATTTTTAACATTAAGTTCAGACTTACTTGCATAGCAAACAAATACCTTCCTACTCTATATTTGCTGATCTTTCTACTTTTGTCTGTCTTTACTGCCCTCTCCCTCCCTCTCAACATCCTGGTGTCCCCAATGCCTTCTAGCCTCCAACTTTTGGCCTTTCCATCTGTCGTTCCCTTTACTTGGATTACCCTCAAATATTTCACTCCAAATCTGCCTGGAAAACATCTACTCACAACAAGCCTCATCTCCTCCCTCCCTGGAGTCTTACGACCTCTACTTTCCTCATTCTCTAGCAGGAATTCCGTAGCACTCCAAGTGTTCACTCTTTCTTTCCTGATCATAGAGTATCAAAATGGACTTTTTAAAAAGTCTCCTTTACAAAATTGTGAAATCTTCGAAAGGCAAAGGTATTGTTCTAGTCACTTCTGAATCTGCAACACCTAGCGCAGTGTCTGGAATAAAGAGGATATTCAGTAAATGTGGAAAGAATACATCAATGGATATTTTCTTTTCTTTTTTCAGTGCAGCAACAAAAACAGGAGATGTACAGAATCAGGCTAGACAAATTGGAGCATTGCGTGTTATTTTTATGATTAAAGAAGTCATTTTTATTTAGGAGACCATTCATTTTTGCTATACTTGTAAAACTCTATTTGACTTTATATTTATTTCCATTTCAATCTGTTAGGTTGAGTACTTTATTCTAGTCTGTCCTAATCTGTTATGGTGCATATTCTTCTAGCCAACCTACTCTTTCTGTTTCTCACCATTTTTCTTCACTCCCCCCTTGCTTTTTT
Source organism: Eulemur rufifrons (assembly GCF_041146395.1). Lineage (NCBI taxonomy): Eukaryota > Metazoa > Chordata > Mammalia > Primates > Lemuridae > Eulemur > Eulemur rufifrons. The sequence continues at coordinate 17,550,173 of NC_091005.1, forward strand.
ATTTATGGTAAATGTAATTTGATAGGCCACTATATCAAATTACTTTAGGTTGAGGATTCTCAACGGATGGGCAAACAAAAAGAAAGTACATCATGAGTATAAAGTTAGAACAGCATCTGCCACTTCCAGCCCATCTTTGTGTCTCTCCATCTCTGTAGCACCTGCCCGATCATCTCCTGCAATTTGGAAGTAGTACTGCCAGGTACTCTCCACCTTCTGGGAGGAAGAAATTTTTAACGCCTTCATCCATCTTGGGCTTCAATTCATCAGTATTGGGCTTTATTTTACATTTTCCTATTTAAGACCATTCTTCTTTACAGAGAGTAGAAGAAAAATAAAATTCAGTGTCTATTTTTTCTTTTCATCAAAATAGCAACTTTATCAAGAGCATACCCACAGTTTTCTTGCCCTTCTTTTGCCTATGAACACATGCAAGATGTTTCTTTTCGTTGCTGTTAGCAATTTTTACCAGCCTCAATGAGTTCCAAACTTTTATTTTCCTCTTTTAATTGCACACATATTCTTTTTTATCATTTTCCTGTGAAACTCCATCACTTTTTTTTGAGATTCCTGTCATGTTTCTTCCTTCTCATGGTATGCATTTGTGATTTTTATTGTCAGAATTTTATAGTTCATAGCTTTCCACACACATTGACATATGTTGTCATTAATAATGACAAATATTCCTTTTGCACTGGGCTCTGTGGACTCTAATGTGGTGGAGTGTGCCCTTTTACATCTCATTCTTACACAGGTCTGTGAGGCAAATATTATTAGGACTGTTGTACAAACTGGGAAACTGAAATTTAGAAGGTGCTTCCAAAGGTACTAAGTAAGGTAAAATAGAGCTGAGACTTGGACCCAAGTTTGATGACACAAATTCCATTGTTCTTTAAAATGGAATATGCTGATCTTCTCCATTAACCTTTGAAATCACCTCCCATGGTATTAGAACCCACACCCATTCTCAAGGTTCTCTCCCTGGCATGATAAATTCTAAGATGATACTTCCTCTTTCTTTCAAGGATTCTGTCACTTTCATTTTAACAACAGCCTTTTTATTATCAGAGTGAAGTGGCAGACATAAATGTAATATTTTCTCCTCTGAGTGCACACTACCCTTCTTGCTTCCTGGTTTCCAAAGATGTATTCACTCCCTCTAAATTCCTTCTGAAGTCAACAATTCCAAGAACTGGACATAAGGGGTTGAAAAAGCCTAAATCACAAAGAAACATCAAGTCCATTCTGCAAGATTGTAGTACTGCCTGACCAAGGCACTCTGCCAGGTTTGCTTCTTTCCTGGGTGCTGTATTAGTCTGCTAGGGCTGCCATAACAGAATGTCACAACAGAAATTAATTTTTTCACAGTTCTGGAGACTACAAGTCCAAATTCAAGGTGCCCTCAGGGTTGGGTTCTGGTGAGGCCTCTCAATGGCTTGCAGATGGCCACCTTCTTGCTGTGTCTTCACATGACCTTTCCCCTGTGCACATGCGAGAGAGAAATCTCTGTTGTCTCTTACACTTCTTATAAGGACACCAGTCCTATTGCATTAGGAACCTACCCTTATGACCTTATTTAACCATAATTGCCTCCTTAAAGGCCTTGCTAAATACAATAACATTGGGGATTAGGGTTTCAACATATGGATTTTGCGGGGACATAATTCCTTCCATAACATGTGCTCTCACTATGGTGACTGCCTAAATAAAGTGACATTTTTCTTGGTATTTGGGAGAAATCTAGTAAGTTCAACAGAAGATAAAATACTTTTACTGATTGAAACTTAATAGCTGAGTAAAGTCATCCTCCAGTGATCCACTGCTCAATGGCATTGCTGGGATCACCGGCATGGCGTGCTCATCCATTAGCCACCACCACTTGGTTACCACGGGACACACCACTGCCCTGTCCCTTCTCTTTCTCTTTCCTTTTATTTGTACCTGGTGTTCTCTAGCTGCCTCCACTACACAAGAATTTCTGATATCATGTAGAGGTAGGTATCTTAATGATACCAAAAAAAAAAAAAAAAAAAAAGCCTTTCCATCATTTCCCAACAGTTTCATATTCGAAGATTCGAAGTAAGTCATCTCCGTTGACTGCATTATTCTGTTCTGAGTTCTCCTTCCAACATGTCTTAGAGACACATAGGATGATAATTTACTGCCCTTTGTTAAAATCGCTGCTTTATTTATCACCATCATTTCCATAGCTGTTATCACAGGTATTATCTTATCCCCCTCCAAATTACTTTCTTCTGCATGATACTGAGCTCCAGTCATGTTGTGATTTGCTCTGTGTGTTTCTCATATCTCCTCCTGAAAGCTGATTGTGCAGTTTGTTTTATCTGGCACTTCCCCACTTCCTAATCCGTAAATCTCAGAGCGCACAGTTTCCTCCATCTCCTTCCTATGATACACTCTACACCTAGCCCAAAACAAACAAATGGAAAATAAATAAGACAAACAATCATCATTCTAGTAACTTTCTAAAAGTCAATTTAAAATTTGTCATCTAATTTTAAATTTGTAGAATGCCCTCCAAGTATCGGAAACTGGGACAGATGCTTGCCATACATTATTTCACTCCATCTTAACACAGCATCTGTTAAGCCTTTTTTCATATGCATGTTTTCCAATCCTCTTCAGTGCACTTCTCTTGTGGCTAAATAGTCTTTGTATTTATCTTTTTAAAGGGCTCACAGTAACCCATCAAGTGGATATGCTCTTATTTAAACATTCTTCTATTTTGAACCAACTGGTTGTTCATTGATTTATTTTTGAATTCTCTTAGTCTATCAGTATTTTCTTCTAGTAGGACATGTCTCCCTTAAGATTCTTGTAATTATCCAACATCTCAGTATCTTAAGCCATTTGCAAATGTCAATGTCATGAACTGTTCAATGTCATTGCCCCACTTTGTCTTGTGAAACTCCAAATTTCTTCTGGAAGGAGAAATTTAAAGTCACAGCTGTCTCCTTCCACTTTCCCCCTTCCTGCTCAAGAATTTATAGTACTTAAGATGGTTCTGTATCTCTTCTAGCAGTATCATTGGTTCAAACATGTATGAGAGGTGGTGGGTAGAGATTGTCACATTTGGCAGATCTCAGAAGTGCATCCATCACCCTCCAGGAAACCCCCTCACTCATCAATTTGTCTGGTCACTTCCACACCCAGCCATCTCTCCAACCCTCAGCAGCATCACCAGTCTTCCTACATGTGTCCTTCTCAGGAGCTTGGTGCCTGTGCCCTCTGATGTGCTGCTGCAAATGCAGGTTTTCTGTACAACTATCATCCAAGTACCTTCTCCAGAAAGGCATGAATCACTATTTATGGGAAGGACCTTCTGACTGCTATATCACTCCTCCCTTGGTACTGATTTTGATTTCCTTCTGGCATCGTAGCCTTTTCTATCTTCTTTATTAAAAAAATATTTTTTCCATCTTTTTTGAGAAAAAAATTCAGAATTTCCAGAAAACATACTAATATTTCTCAGTACGTTTACTTCCTCCTTAATCAGGGAAAGAAACCTATATTTAATGAACATCAAAATGAAAGAGAAAACACTTCAGATTTAGAATTTTGAATGAGAATTCTGTTTCCACTGCTAAAACAGCACTGATACTACTTGAGCTGGTCTCCTGAAGAGTAGACACGATTCTGTGTGGTATCTAGTATGCCTTTGGGTGGTGTTACTCATTAATTCCAACCACTTTCTAAAAAAGAAAAATATCAGAGACTTTCAGGGCATTGTTGTTCGTCATTCTTTCTTTGACTGTTAACCCCTATGCTTCTAGCCTAGTCTCTTTAGAGTTAAGCTTGAGGCTCTTAATATTTTTATCTCACTACTCACAAGCAATACACTATACCTTTAAATATTTGCTTTATCTAAGCAATGAGTTTATCATTTTAATAATATTTTCTTTGATATAAAAATATGTATGATCTATTTTCTAGTTTTCTTCCTGTCTTCCTATCTTTTCATTTGTGTACTTATTACACAAGTAAAAAAAATATTAAGGGGAAGTGATTTCATAGGGCATTAATTATTTGGTTATAAAATGAATTTCTCTTTAATTTGCATAATAAATTTTTTTAGGTGGACTTCGTGACTCTGCATTTAAGGTATTCCCTTACAAATTGTCCCTTCATAATTCTATAGCTGTTTGCTTGGAACTAGTTGGATAATGTTGAAAATAAATGTATTGAATCACACAGTTCATAGGCAAAATACCAGGTGAAATAGTATAAGCGAATGGATATTTCTAGGGTTGTGAATCATTGCATCTCTTAGAACACTTTGCTTTTTTAAAAATTAAAGGATATAATTAGTGTTCAGAACTGAATGTAGCATTTTTATTGGAGTGGTTTGCACTGCAAGTTGTGTTCAGCTTTTCTCTTTATGTTCTGTAGTCATTTCTTAAGCCATTCATTTTTTTTTTTTTTTTTTTTTTTAAAGCAAGAGATGCAAGCTGGTAAGTCCCTGTCTGTCTATCCAGTTGCCATTTCAGGGCTCTTTTTATTTTCTAAGCAAGCTTCTGGTATGATGTGCAGAAAAACAAATATCAGAAATTTTGGAGGGTGAGTTGGATGGCTAAGGAAATTATCTATTCAACCTTTGAAACAGCTACATGTGAGTTTCTGTTTGAAGTCAGAGCAGTGAGGTGAAATCATAAAGTCTTCACAATCCCTGCCATTCAGGGACCCGAAATCAGATGAAGAAGACAGAAAGACATGTCTTAAAATAACTCTAATAAAAGACCAACTATGATCCATACTTTACTTCAATATAAATTCTTGATCTAATACCGTTCTGATTTATTTTGTAACCTATGTGTTTTCCTCTCTTTTCTTTTAAAAATCAATAAATGACCAGTAATACTACTAGAGTTGATATCAGATGAGTTTTTATGTTTTCCACTTGACTGTGAATTGATATTTTGAAAATTTGTCCCCAAGAATTATACTGGGTGAATATGTTCCATGTTAAATGAGCTCCATAATAGCACACTTTGGGACTTTGGTCATTTTTTAGTAGACACCGATGAGTCTGGGAATTATACCTAAGAAAGAAAGAAATACTAACTATGTTATAAAAATTCTTAGTGAAATATTTTTTACATTCTCTAAATGTTTTTGGTTTCATAGAAACAGTTGGTCTTCTCTGTGTTGGGATTTTGTTCATTCAGTCTATTAAAAGTGTTCCTAACTCTTATAATTTCTGAGGCTTTTTGGGATTTTGTCTTACTCTACTCATTTCATTCATTTATTCACTCAACAAATATTTAGTGAGCCTCCACAGTGTGGTATCTATCATTACACATGTCTTCAGCATCAGTGGTTTTGAAATGTTATAATGGTCTGAATCAGTCACTTCTTGCTAGTGACTGAGAGTAGAAGTTTTGACTCTCAGATACACAATGCTTTTGTATTCATACTTTATGCCTAAGGTTCTGCTTTTCTGTAAAACAAAGTGTATGGTATTGTTCAGGGTGGTTGTGTGGGGGGCAGTGTTATTATAGGCAGTGTGCTCAGAGGGTAAACTAACTGATTCTTAACAAGCTCATCCTGGGCTTAAAGCTCAGCTTTGCCACTTCCTGTTTCTGTAGAAAAGCACAGCACAGTGTGTGATCAGCACGATGAGAGAGAGGCACACAAAGTATTTGGGTGGCCATAGGCAGAGCATCAGGTGTGAGCAGTGGGAGTCAGCGAAAGCTATTTATTGAAGGATGAAGAGGACAAGACAGGGAAGCACATGCCAATCAGAATGAGGTCCACAAAAGCACGAAGCATTCGAATGCACCACAAGGAGTTCAGAAGGACAGATGATGAAGCTAAAAGTTGTCAGAAGTGGGTAGGTTATGAGGAGTCCTCTCTGTAAAGCTAAGAACTAAGTATCTTATCCAGAATCTCAGAGGGTCATTTTAATATTGTGTTACGTGCACACACACGTGTGACATTGATTAGATTTGCATTTTATAAAGTTAAAACTCTTGGCAATGTGAAAGATGGGGATGGTAAGGGAAAGGGAATGTCGTCTAACTTGGGATCAGAGACACCAGATACTGAGTTGGTGAATTAACTCATGTAAAAAGTAACAAGAGCTACAGAGTAATGGAGACAGTGACAATAGCAATAAAGAGCAGGCCACGGACTTCTCCACATGAACATGTAGTACTGACAATGCCATGGCTGATTGAAAGTAGAAATATATGAAAGCAAGGAGTAGTCAATTCCAGCTGGTGGCTTTTGCTTTTGTTTGTCTTCCAAAACACCTAATATGCTTTTTCTCACCTAATATGTAGTTGCTTTCCTTCTGAATAAGGAATTTTAAGTATTGTTTTTTGTAAACTCTCCCTAAACGTCTCTATGAAGGATAATATTTAAAATTTGTTTGAAATTGTATGTGTGCTATATATATATAATGCCATATTTTAGGAAGAATTATGGCATGTTGGTGTATTGGTAAAATCTTTCTGAAATAAGACTCATATAGAATACTTTCTGGCATCATATGTTGTTGCATTATAATGACATCTCTTGCTTTTGGCATGAACAAGAATTTATCCTGAATGGAGGGTTTCATGGAGGATTCTTCCCCATCACTGAACACTATGATGTTTTTGCTATCTCCCACTCAAATACCTGGCCCCACTCTGCTCATCTGGCTTAGATAGTACAGATTAAATACTTGCCCCTTATCACAAAAGCCTGAATTCCTATAGTTGAGTTGTTTAAATGCTTCAGGCCAAATACAATTAAGGTTGGAGTATTTATCACTGGATGTGCAAAAAGAGATTTTGATAAAATGGAAAAGCAAAAGTTGTTTAAAATTTTGCAATGTGCTCTCCAACTTATTTTCTGTTTAACTAAACAAACATTTACCAAGTGTTTGCCATGTTGAAATATGTTCTAGAAAACAGATGTATAAAGATATATAGATGTTGTTCTCAAAATGGACGAGAGAGAAAGAGAAATGGTATAGTTCATCATGATGGTACAAATTGTACTATTTTTGGAAATTCCACATCACTTTGAATCCATTTCTTTTGCAGTATATAGGAATTCAGCAGCCAAAGGTGAATGCTATTGAATTATTGACCATATTTGATACCCCAAGCATTGAGAAGAGTTGAGGTAATTGCCCCTCCAGAGAGCTTTAATTCTCCAGTGTGTTCTGTAGCATTATACAATCTTGTGAGATTTAAAAATCTGTGACAGGCAATATTTGAGGCTTCCAGTTGCTCTCCATTGGCAACTGTTACATTTTTAAAATGCGCCCCTGGACATATCCAGCTATGAAGAAAAACCCAGAAGGTTTTCACTCAACAAAGTTGTAAAGAAATAACCTTCACTAATTTATAAGTGAACTCGGAGGACTTATGAAAAATAAGAGGGAAATCTCTTTTTTCAAAAGGGTTTTAGCATTTTGAACATCAGAATTTCAAGTACAACAAAACCAACAATTGATCTTTAGAAAGCTATTTTAATTGACACTATTTAGCAAACTCTTCTTGGCCATTTAGATTTCAGCATTTGTAAAACACAATTATTTATTTAAATTTTGCTTAAACCCAGCAAACATATATTCAAAATCCTGTTAGGTAAGTATTTGAACCCTACCAATATAAATTCTCTGCATCACAAAGTATTTGAATACATTCAAAGATAATTATTTTTATTCAACTACAATAACATATTTAACTTATTATGTTACAGTTCTTATAAAAGTAAAGAAGGGACTGTTCTTTCAGATGTGCATGTTATGAGTTGATTTACAGTAAAAATTAAATCCCTAGTACTGAGAAATAAGATAGTAATTTTATTTGATTTACTTGATTTTACTTGATTCTAATGTATCACTAAATTTCCCTCAAGTTCATTGAAATATATATTCCTAGGCTATGAAGTAATCTGTTATCTTTGAAATTTGTCAACATTTACTACAGAGAAAGAAGCCCAGAAGTTCATTATAAATAGATAGATAATCTTTCACTTTGCTAATGGTTATATGTAATCCTTCAGTGTACTATTTTCAGACTGCTTTATCCAAGAACTTCAAATAACTTGCCCTTGTAGATTTTATTCAGCATCTATAAAATAGAAAAACTTCTGTTAAAAACTTTTATTTTTTTATTATTCATTCAATAAGACCTGATGAACGAGATACCAAACAAGAAGTGAGAAATCATCTCTGCTCCTCTGTTCCCTCACCTACTCTTCTTTATGTGTAATGTGTTATCTTTTTCTGATCACCCCTAGTCAGAAACCCTCAGAGAAACTTTTATTTCTCTGCTGCCTTCGCCTGTGTATTCACCTAGTCATGAATTATTAGTGCTTTCTTTTCAGTCTCCCTACCTCCACCCCTTCCTTTTTGTCCCACTGCCACAGCCTCAACTACACATATGAGCTCAGAATTTCAATGTGTTATTTTAATTACCACACAAGAGTCTTACACAGGGTAACATAAGGACAAAGAGGACACTTAAATCAGAGGAGGTCACCAGTGGGTCTGGAGGCCATTCCACACCGATAGTCTCGGCAGTGGCTCAGAGCAGTGAACTTGAATAGAGCTGTTCGTTTAATCAAAATGTAATAGTCAAGTTTAACCAAAATGTAACAGTTGCAATGTAATACTCCTGCAGCAGCCATACAAGAAGTTGATGGGGTGGAAGAGAGTAGAATTGAAGATGAGTTTAGAGTTAATGCACCCGGTTTTATGGATGGTAATGAGATTGTTTGGATTACTCCATTTGTGTGTTTGTGTGCATGTGTGTGTGAGAGAGCGTTGTGTGTGTGCATGCACGTGTGTGTGTATGTGAGGTGGGAGGCTGTCCTGTGAAGCAGCCAGAGCCTGAGTTGTAGGATCATCCAAGTGGGGAAATTCATTAGAATCTGAAATCAAGGCAGAAAGCCAGTAAGTGGAGGGGTGACTTCCTTGAAGTAATGGGGTGGCTGCAGTCATATAAAGCTCTTTAGGGCTCAACTGCCTCCAGGAATGTGGCTCAACTGGACTACAAACCATCTCCAGACCACATTTTGATCGGTGGGGACATTTCCTGAGATCCCCAGGCTCTCTCTTATCAATCCATGGAGTGCAGCAAAACATATCTATGGGTGGTAAGGCATAGATGATGGATAGTGATACCAAGAGCAGGTTGGACAGAGGCAGATAGAGCACAAATGATGTTCAAGCATCGTTTGTACTATAGTTATTCCTCTTTACTGACTGTCACTTGATGTTCTCTAGAACTTGGTAGGGATTTTTAATTTCATTTATTACAATATCTTATCTCCAAAAAGTTAAGCCAACTTTTTGCAGATGATGTCTGGAATATCACTGATGCACATTTAAAGAAATCTCACTACAGAGAACATGTTCCATTGTTGTCTATGATGCAGGTATCTTGCTTATCCCACATCATGTCCTCAAATAATTGCTCAGATAACTCTTTAAAAGTTCAAGCAATAAAGTTTAGTATCTGGTCTTTAGAAAGCTATTTTAATTGATGGTAGTATTTAGCTAACTCTTCCTGGCCATTTAGATTTCAGCATTTGTAAAACACTATTGTTTAATTTAAATTTTGCTTGAAACCTGAAAACATATATTAAAACCATCTTCGGACCACACTCTTATCAATTCATGGAGTGGAGCAAAGAAATACGTGGGTGGTAGGGATGTAATGCCAACCGTGGGGTGGGCAGGGGCAGGTAGGACAGAGATGATGTGCCAAAAGCAGCGGGAGTGAACCTCTGAGGCCAGCCAAGCTTGTTCCTTCCTTGATTATGAAATCAAACACAATAATCTTAGCTAATGAAATGGAAATATTCTCCATCTAATCTCCCGTTATTGCTCAGAGACACTTATTGTTTCTAGTTGGCTTGATTGTTTTTCCCCTTAGTGAGAAATAGCTGTTTATTAAAATAGCTTGATGGGCTCCCCTATTAAAATGCATTTTATCTGCAGAAAAATTCCTTATCAGTATGAAACATTTCAGCCTTCATCTTTAAGTGTGATATTGTGAGATACAAATAACAACTCTCAAAATAATTTAGGAATAAAATGGAGTATTTGTTCACTGATGTCGAAATAGCATATGATATGACCAGAATAAGAATTGAATTGAGGCTCACCCAATTTTCCCTCCAGGAATCAAAGTCTAAATGGCAATTTCAGGTAGAACATACCAGTTAATGGAAATAGCACATACTTAGGAGGACTTCTTTGCTGTGACTTCATATGCTTGTGGTGTAGTCAGCACAGTTTGAATGTTCTGACTACATCATCAAAGGTGTCCAAAAAACGAGTTGCCTATGTCCTCTGAATTCCTTTCCATCTTCCTTATAAAGTGTGGCTGCTTGATTTCTGCATCACATGCAGCTTAAAATTAGATTTTTTTCTGGAGTAGATGAAACAAATAACCTTGAAAGATTGAGAGATACAAACAAAAACATGGACTTTTGGAACATTAAAAATTGTTCCATTATAGGAAAACAATACATCATAGGCCAATTTAACTTTCTTCGTGGCTAATAACTCTGTAAAATCCCCCTTTTTTAAGCGGGAAGGATAAAAATGTGGTTAGGAATGTTTAAAATGTGGTTAGAATGTCTTTCTCCTTCTTGAGGAATAATTCTTATAATTCTTTGTAAGAGATAACTAGCTAACTTTTATACATTTCCAACTCTTGATTTTTTGAATTGAAATAACAAACATTTAAAGTAGCAATCATAAACACTTAACATGATACTCACTATACACCAGGTACCAAGTACTCTTTATCTCCTGGCTCAGTTAACTTCCACAAGTCCCTGTTTACCTTAGAATGTACATCATTAGCCCCATTTAGAGATGGTGAAAGCCAATTTAAATAAAATGCCTAAGATCAGATAGTAACTGGCAGAAGCAGAACATGAGCTCAGGGAGGATGGTCCAGAAGCTATCCTTGTAATTACTATGCTCCACTATATTCTGGCTTCTGTGTGAGGTGACAGGTAACATAATATTGACTTTCCAGATACTTTCATCTCACAAATGGAGACCCAGACCACCAGAGAAGTTCCATGTTAGAAGCTTGTTCAAGTTAAAGAGCAACTTTCTGGTGGGATGGGAGGGGTAGGGGCTCTCAGGAGAGGTGTCAGAAAGTAGAGGTTACTACGGCTGAGCTTGGAGCATCCCCAGGGGCCCACAAGGAGGGAGGAATGTTGTTGCTCAGCTATGTGCATTGAGGAGAGGATTGGGACAATCCTCCGAGAGGCTTTGGGAATGATACAGTCTTATCTCTCTCAGAGTAAAATTATACATGTGAATTCCATTGTTAACTCAAAAGCTCACTCAAAATATGAGGTCTCATCATTAAAGCAATATATGTGTGTCACTACATGAGCCTTTAAAATTGCATTTGACCAATCAGTGGGCAATAAAATCTGAAAAAAAAAATAATTGCTTGGTTCTGCACCTGCAGTTTGGCAACAGTGGTAAGCAGAATAATGGTCTCTCAAGGATGTCCACATCTTAATCCCTGGAATCATACAGTTGACTGGTAACATCAACCTCATTTCTTGGAGATTCATCAAGTTGTAATGTGTATCTGTTGTCAGTTCCTTTTTATTATAGAATAAGTATTCCACGATATGTATGTAGCACAGTTGTTTAACACCCTCACTTGTTGAAGTAGGTGTGGGCCACTATGACAATTTGTGTACAGGTTTTTGTGTGAATATAAGTTTTCATTTCTCTGGAATAAATGCCCAGGAGTGCAAGTGCTGCATCATATGGCAGTTGCTGTTTTGTTTTATAACAAACTGCTAAATTGTTTTCTTCTAAATTTGTGCATTGATTTGCATATATTTTAGAAAAGTGACCACATAATTATTTCAATTTTCTCTGTCATGATTTCCTAGTTTAATTCTAATTTTATATATTTGTACTTTCTCCATATTTTGCTCCATGAGAATAGTGGGGTTTTTTTTTGTATAACTTACTGTTTTTTCCCCCAAAGAACCAGATCTTGAATTTATTTATTTTATTGTTATTATGTTTTCTAATTGACTAGCTTTCACTTTTACTAATTCCTTTCTTGTGCTTTCCTTACGTTTATTTCATTGTTTTTTTCTAGGTTGAGTGCTTAGTCATTTATTAATGTTTTCCTTGCCCATTTTTAATAAAGAAAGTATTTAAAGCTTTTGAATTTAAGCCTCTAAATTCCTCATCCTTAGTTTAACATTATTACTAAGAACTGGGGCACGCCTGCCCATGGAAAGTGGTTTACTCGGGTTAGCAGTGGGGAATGAACAGTGAGAGTTCGGGGCTGGCAGTCAGGCAAGGCCCACCTTCTTAATGGGGTTATAGACTTTCATTTTGAAGCAGTTCGTTGGTTTCATTCCTCTTTTTGAGCAATTGTTTTCTTTTATAATTGCTTTCCACTGTATACGAACAGTGATCCTTAAGGTCCACTGTAGAATTTAGCCTTCCCTGACTCCTCTGATTTCTATGAAAGCAAACAAACAAACACAATCCTAAAGTAACTCAATAAAACATGATGGGCTCCTATATACTGAGAGAGTGAAGTTTCTCATTGGAGAGGTTACAAAAGACAAAATGTTGAAAGTACAAAGTAAGAAATCTACGTGGTGTTCAAGTCAAAGGATTTGGATGTGGGATTTCCAAGGCAGGAGTCAAGATCATTCTCATACCCCCAGCGGCTGGCACAGTACTTGATATGAATACTTTGTTCCCACAGTGTTCTAAATCAATTTATCACACTAATTTTCAAGGTGGTGCATTAAAGATAGGCATGTGATTAATCCCTTATGAAAATACATTTTTCTTTGCTCAGTATTAATGAGAAGTAGAATATAAAAGGGGAGGAATTATTTTGAGTGCCTATTCTGTACTTTTTAGTGTTATGTGTATTACACCATGAAGTTCTCACAGTTCTGTTGTGAAGGGAGTATTTTTATCAGCACTCAATAGGTAGAGGGACATCAAGTTGAAGCACCATTTTCAGACTCCGGGAGATACCAGAGCAAGAATTTGAGGACAGGCCTCTCTGGAACCAAAGACTATGTTTTTATAATGCATACTGTCTCCTATGCCGTTTATGCTTAAAGAGATCATTCACAAAGAGAGAAATATTTGATTACAATAGATGAAGTACATACCCATAGCCTAACAACAATAACAAAAATACTTCACTGAATAATAAAAAAAGCATAAACAAAAGTAAAGATGAACATGACAACAGAAAAATAATTGAAAACAAATGTTTGACTATATATATATATATATAATATTATAATTGATTTATATTACATTTCTAAGTGGAAAAATGGAGGATAATTACAGACAATTTGCAGAAATTGAGAATGGATAACAATGTATGGAAAACATTGATTGCACTAATCAAAGAAATGACATGAATACACAGCAGTTACAATTTCGTTCACCTATCAAATGAGAAAATCTAGCTAAGGTGTATGATCAAATGAATGGAGAATAAATTGATATTTTCATTGTGGGAAACAAAGGTAATATGTTTCAGCATCTTTAGATATATTTTAAAAATTACATTTTGATCCACTAATTCTCCTGAGTATCTATAGGATGTTCTTTTCATTACTCCTGATATAAAATTAGATGACATGGTGTAACATGTGGCCAAATTATCTGTCAATAAAAGTCTGTAACGTGGGTAGATTTCTAGAGCTCTGATGGTTGCTTTACTTTTTAAAAAATTATTTCTTCTACCCTTTCACCTTTGATTGGCTTTGTTTGGTAGATTAGTAGATCTCTTTGTCTTAATATCTGGACTTTAAATAGTTGCTATTAAACCTCTAAAATCAATCAGCCTCTGGCTGTTCTGTCATTAAAAGTTAACTGCCTTCCCATTAATCCATTAATTGTGAAGATTAATTGGGAAAGCTATTCAAACTAAGGCTATAACTTGGAACATGTAAGCCAGTGTTTGCCTCCAAATGAAAGCTTATCTCATTAACATCACAGAGTATTAACAATTATATATATACACGTGTGTGTATGTATACACACACACACACACACACACACGCACATACACATATACACGTAGATATATAAAATTCACCCATACCTTATATAGGAGAAAATGCATGGAAACTTATAGGATTCTGCCTAAGTGAATTACTTGACAACTAGAAAATCATCCCCATCTTTAGCTTAGCTCTAGGAAAACACACTGATAGATATTTGCTTGTTTTAAATTGCAGAAATATGTTCTTTTTTTTAGATTTAAGCCACTGATTGACAGAGTTAGAAGCTCACGTTTGTCTTATTTAATATATCTAAAACTAGTATCCTCAAGTAAATGTTAATTTTCATGTCAAAGTCAAATTAATACTTAAAGAAGCTAAAGAATTTAGTAGTAGTCTACACTCAGCGGTATTTGAGTTGAAATGTTATTTTAAGTAATGATGAGAGAATGAGAGATGAAACCAGGCTAGGCCCACATTTTGTCCCCTGCTCTTATGAAAATTATATTTTATTCAAGTTGCATTGTCACTTTTCTCTAAAACTTACTCTCTTTCTTTTTTTTTCTCACCAGAATGCGGCTGCATATCAGCTGCCTCCACACACTGTCAGTCAACATGGCTACATAGGGAGACAGGGGTAGGATTTGATACCATAACCATTTCTTCAGTCTTTAAACAGCCCCTATAAAACAGCATGAAGAGCATAAAGGCATTACAAAAGTAACAAAACTCTCCACTGGATAGGAATTAATTTGCAACTGTATAGTAGTGGTTTCTAAACTAGCAAGGTCCTGGTTGTGGGGCGTAGTCCTAGGAAGTTTTGCATCTCCTCCAGCTGTGATTCTACCGTACGGCTAGGGCAAATCACTGAAGGTGCATCCTCCACAGGTGAGACAACCTGAAGCTGGTTGATAATAGGTTTTTATCAGGAGGTTGATGCTGCTTTGCAAACATACCTGTGTCTTCTGAGTTCTCGGCACAGACTTTGGTGGCTTTTCTTGGGTGTGCTGAGTGTAGCCTGGATGGTTGCGGCTGTGAGGATGAGATGGCAGAGTTGGGAAGAGCTCAATGGTGTAAAGATAAATGCAGACCACCCAAATGAGAACAAGCAAAGGCAATTTATTCAGAGTCTGCTAGGGGAAGGGAGTCAGCCATCATTGCTTGAGTTTGGAAGAGATTCAAAGGTAGGCAGAGGAGAGGAAAGGTTTATAGTGAGAAAAAGGGGCAGGCTCAGGTATGCCTCATTTGGAAACTATTGCTGTGGGGATGCTGTAGGCAGGCTAACCAAAAGCAGGGCATCCTATGTGATGAGTGAGAGGTATATATTTGGCTTTCTCTGTATTTAGTAGAGATTTAGAAATCTCTACTAAATACATTTAGCCAGTCCTAAATTGGAAATGGGCAAAAATTAGTGAAACTATAAGTTATTAACCAAGTCCTGGCTGTTTGGACCAATTGCTATAGGAGTTATTACTTGGCTTCCTGAACGGGTTCCTACAGATAGAAGTCCAGCTTGCTGGACTGGTGACCAGAGATAGCAGGTTGGCTTCCTGGGCTGGTCGCCATAGGTTCTACTCTTGTATGTAGACTGGCCATTGTCCATTTGCATATTGAGTCTCATTGAGCAGGAAACAGAAATGCATCAGGTGCTGGGTTGTGTGTCATGCGAAGGCAGGGAGATAAGACTCCACCTGGCAACCTGAAACTGAACCTGAAAAATTTGTAGAACTAATTGACACTGGGCTTATGGTTAGAGAACAATATCATTGTCTAACTTTCTGGATGAAATCTTGCCTTCTATGTAATATTTTTTTATATATGTTAACATAATTCCATATTTACTTAAATTTGATGATTTCCAATTTTAACTGGATGACAATTTTAATAATATAGATTGGAATAAAACATTTTGTTCAAGGAAATAGATTTCTTGAAGGGAATGCCATTCCTTAATCCTGAATTGGTCAATGGAATATTTGGACTAGGTCTCAATAAACTGTTTTCTGATAGGAATGAGATTCCATCGTTTCTAAAGCTCCCTCTCAAAGGTCCCACCCCTGCCTCTAGTGCATGGGAATTTTTGAGTATTTTAAGCATATTTGCTACCTGTTCTATTCTATTCCATTCTGCTCTACAGTGCATATTCTTGTGGGAAATGTGATTTATTAGCAGGTATACAAATGATTTTGGCAGGTCTTCCAAATAACAGAGAAGACTCAGTGGCAACTAAACCGAATGCTACTGAAAATCAGTCCTAACTAATTTTTTTCAAGTCTATTCTATATCACCAATACTTGTTTCAATAATGTACTGGCTCAGAATAGGAGATCTGGCACCATATTGCCTGGGTCCAAACACTGTTTCTATCCCCTATTAGTCATGTGTCCTTGGATAACTCATTTAACAATCATATCCCTTTTTCCTCAATTGATCTCAGAATTAACAGTATCAAATAGTACAGGGGGCCGGGCACATTGGCTCACTGCTGTCATCCTAGCACTTCCGGAGGATTGCTTGAGGCTAGGAGTTTGAGACCAGCCTGAGCAAGAGGGAGACCTCATCTCCAAAAAACAGAAACAAAAATAAAATGAAAAAATTGGCTGGGCGTGGTGGTGTGTGACTCTGGTCCCAGCTACGCGGGAGGCTGAGACAGAAAGATGGCGTGAACCCAAGAGTTTGAAGTTGCAGAGAGCTATGATCGTGTTATTGCACTCTAGCCTGGGTGACAGAGTGAGACCTGGTCTCAAAAAAAAAAAAAAAAAAAAATCAACAGGATATTTGTCATGATCAAATGAGTTAATACATGTAAAGCACTGAGAACATAAGCACCCAATAATATATACCTATTATCTTAGTACAGGTAGTGTTACACACAGATTAAGAAAATTGAATTACTTTTATTAAAAACTGAACAGCTTTTACTTGCTTATGAGAATTATGCATTGAAGCCTTTTTAAAATAAAATTAATTACTTTCTATCAAGCTTTATTAAAATACTTCAATATAGCTTGCATCTTTATTTATAAGAGGCTACTGAGATTTTTCATATATACAAATTACCAGAGTTGTAATTTATCATTATCTTTTTAATGACAATGGTAAGTTTTGCTCTCATATGAAGAATAAATGCTAACTTTTCTGAGAGAGATAGTGACCTGAAAGCCATACATTTGTGTGTCATTGTGTGTGTGTGTGCGTGTGTGTGTGTATGAAAATGACTCAACATTTTTTTTTCTAATTCGGATATTCTAATAGAATTCATTAAAACTCTTTAGAGGTAATCAGTGTATACAAATTTTTTAACTAAAAAAAAGACTAATCTATAGTTTTGCTATTTCCAACTGTTATCAAGGTTAATATGGAAATTCTAATATGACTGAGAAAAGTAAAATAAAATGTAATATAATTTTGGATAAGCAGAGAGTAATGGGAGTGATGTTCATTTCTTCTCTAATACAAGGAAACAATAATTAACCAAACATGCCTTGCTACCATTTTTAATTGTACAAGCTTCCATGAAATATTTGGTGACTGTATTATTAAATTTGGAGTCTTCATGCTCTCCTGTGCCCCTTTAACCAAGAATGTTGCCTGAGGTATGGTGGTGAAGGGACTGGAATAATATGACAATCTAATCTAGTATTTAATTAAAAAATATAATTATGTTTTGAGCTGAAATGTTATTTCAGATTTGAAAAGCACCTTACTTAAATGCCTATATACCTATGTGCTATGAATGATATTTATTTGCATCTGAAAATTAACTGTAAACGAGAGCTAATAATCATTGAAATGTGAGGGGAAGCTGGAGGGTTCTAGGTGAGAGATTATGGGAGGAGAAGACCAGTTTGCTGGGTTGCTTTACCAGAAGTCTAGAATAGTGTTTCTCAACCTTGGCACTATTAAATTTGACACCAGACGATTTTTTGTCATAGAGGCCTACCCTGTGCATTATGAAATGCTTAATAGCATCCCTGGACTCAACCCACTAGATGCCAGTAGTAATCTCCTCCCAGTTGTGATGTCTTCAGATGCTGCTAATGTTTCCGTGTGTGTGTACACGCAAAATTATCTCTGGTTGAGAAACTTTGAGCTGGAATGTAGTCCACAACTTTGCAAATCCAGAACCTGTGTTTTACTGAGGCAGTCAGCAAAAATTGATTTCCTGGACTTAAATTCAGAGGAGACTGATAGTTAATCCAGAATTCCATTTCATTAATGTCTAGAGAAAAAAAATATCTCTTTTACTCTGGGCTCATTATTGCTGTTTGAGGTCCTTCTCCTCTGGTGTCAAGACTGTTGAAGATCAAATAAACAAATAGCATGAAAAACCTGGAATTGGAGTACACAACTCCTTGAGAGGTGTTTTATTCATGCCATTATGGTGTCTAATGAAATTCCTACACCCCAAACCTGAAGAAATAATAGTTATAGTTATGGTGTTCTTATATACCAGATTCAGGACCCCGAGTTGCTTTGTAAATATCGTGGTTCTACCACAGTGAGATGGGCAAATTAACCAAAGTCTGTGCCTCAGTGACATCGTCTGTTAGATAATAATATCAGTACATCAACAAGGAGGGGTAAAGATTAGTTACTATATGTGGAATGGTTATAAGTTCTCAGCACAGAGTGCTCACTAAACGTGTTAGTTATTATTAGTTTTATATATGAATAATTAAAATATTTATTGCTAAATGAACATATAGTAAACTTCAGGGGAATTTATATGTTCATAGTAAAGAACTATGAAAAATAATGTCATGTAACCACCAAGGCCAACAGCTAAAACTTTACGAAATGTTAAAATCACCCTCCCTCTGCCTTTCTGTGATCCATTTCCCATGTTACATGTCCCTCTCCCCACAAATGAAAAAAAGTAAGTATTCCTTCTTTTATTTTAATTCCATTCTTTTAAAGCTAAAAGTAGAACAGTATTGATTCTCAATTTATAGTTGGCAAAAACAAATGAACAATAAATATATGCTCTCTAGAGTGATTGCACTACAGAGTCATTTTACATTCAAAATATCGATCTGAATCTGCATAATTGATTGTGAATTGCAGTTAAACACCCTTTTCATCACGCTTATACCTACATACTGATAATGATTTAAAAATCACTGTAGTTCTAGTAAACACACACGCACACATGCTCCCTCCCCCATACATGTAATACACACATTTGTGTGTGCAGACATACACACTGTAGTTTACACAGCATACCAAGCATTTTGGTTGTTGCTTGTAATTGGGCATAATCAGAGTTTCCTTCAACACTCCATGGGCTGTACGTCTTTTCATGCCTACACACCTTAATTCTTGAATTACAACTAGATTGGCTGGTGTGAGTACTTAAGCCAGTCAATAGACATGCAAGAACTGTCTGTTGTAAGAGTTAGCTAAAGAATTTAAGGTGTAACATAAGAAAAAGTGGACTTAAAGTAAAAATGAGACAACCTTAAAAATAAAATGCTACAGTAGGCAAATTCTTGGGAAAGGCATTCAAGAACAAATTATATTCAGGCAGAAGGAGCCTCATAAAATCTCAGGTGAATCTAGATAATTCTTGGATTATTTTAAATTAAATTGCTTACTGTTAATTAAAACATTTGGGACAATAATCCTGCATAATATTTAATTATTAATATATGCTAAATACTAAATATGAGAGAAATATTTTTCTGATTACAGCAGAAATGGGAACAACTTAGTAATTGTATAAAATAAAAGAAAAATACTTTAAAGATTACACAGAATGAAGAATTAGCTGAATAAATTAAGCATGTATGGATTTCTTGGTAAACATGAGATTATTCTTATACTTTCTTTCCCTCCTTGTACTTTGTTTTTTGATATTAAAACAATGTATGTGATACACATAAAAAGGATAGATAGAAGATAAATTTATCTATCCTTAATAATACATATTGATATATATGTATATGTATATATATTTATATATGAAGCATGATGATAATTGGAAACCTTTGAATGTACCATCTATTGAAGAATTGGAACATGATCAATTTCATTACATGAAACTGTGTACTTTTCCTTGTGCTAATTCTGCCTTCCTTCAGTGGTAACCACGATCCTGAATTTTATGATTTCCATTTCTTTTTTTAAAATAATTTTTAAAATTTACATATGTCTCTAAACAACATACAATATTATTTAGCTTTGCTTCTTAAGATTCTGAAAACTATAAACATACCATATACTCTTTTATAATTTGATTTTTTTTCTTAAAATTTTGCTTCTAAGAGCCAACCATTTTGTTTTGTGCTGCTGTGGTTCCTTTGTACTTTTGTATATTATCCTACTGTGAAAAGTACTATAACTTATTTATCTGTTCTTTGGCCATTGGAGGTATGGGTGGCTAACAATTTTTTGCCATTATGAGCAATGTTGCTGGAAATTGTACAAGTCTCCTGGTGCACAAATGCCAGTTACTCTAGTTCAGTACTTTTTTCTTTTCATGGGACACAAAGAATACAAGTATTTGTATATTACCCTTGGGTAAGAAGACAAATCTCCTTGAAACCATTGGTTTATCATAGGGAATCTTTGCCTAGGAGGACCTATGTATCAGCAAAACTGGTGCAACATGGGTTATGAGAAAGTTCAAATATACAACTAATGACAAACTTTTTTTAAAAGTAGTTGCACGAGTTTATATGCCAACAGCAGAGTGTTGTAGCTTCTCTTGGCCCACATTCTCTGGGTGATCTCATGTTGTCAAACTTCTTACATCTTGCTAATCTACTCTGTATACATTACTACCGTATTGCAGTCCTGTTTCACATTTCTTTTTACTGATAAGTTTGAGCATCGATTTATATAGGCTCTGTGCTGTGAAGTCTCTGATTGTACCATGTGTCATTTTTTTCTAGTGTGTTTTCTGATTTAAAGGTGGTTTTCATTTTTCTTTATTTTTGTTTTGTTTTCCTTTACTTGGAATACTAATTGTATACTTGTTTATATGTTTCGGGAGTACTTCCCACATTTTGTGATTTTTCTTTTTACTTACTTTGTGGTTCTTTGGAAACCCTAAGTTCTTAATTTTGATATAGTTAAGGTTATAAATCTTTTCTTTTATGATGAGGCATAATAAACTTTTTCTACCTTAAGATATTATATTATTTTATAACCTCTATCATGTTTTCTTTTCCTATTTCCATAGTCTCTTCTCTTTAAGTTCTTTCTCTTTTATTATTAAATTTACTAGACTTGCAGTTAGAATACTGCATATAAATAGTGGGCATATTTTCAGAGATCCTAGATCCTAGTTTTTGATATTGTTTTGTTTGTTTGTTTAATTGTTTTGTCTATTGATTTCTGTCCACACTAACCCTAATGTGGCATTTTTCCTCCTGGCAGATGATTGTGACGATCCTCTTGTGTCTGCCTTGCCTCAGTCGTCATTCAGCAGCTCTTCCGAGCTCTCTAGCAGTCATGGTCCTGGGTTTGCAAGGCTAAATCGAAGAGATGGTAAGTCTGCTTTTTTTGTTTTTTTTCTTAATGGTTCATGACAAATCTCACTAATTTTCCATTCTCTTTTAATAAAATCATATAAGTGATACCTTGTAAAAGGAAGTAAATTTCTAAATAAGCAAATGGTTAAAATTCATGAGATGTACATGACATCTAGCTTATGTTCTGAAATGGCAAAGGGATACATACAGTCTATTTGAAAATCTTATGTCATCATTTCAAAGTCCAAAGAATTGAGTTCCTTCAGTCTGGCAGGCTTTTTGCATACCTTATAAGACAAATTTTCTACAATAATATGCAATTGTTATAGATGCAGTAGTGATGAAAACTTAATTGGCCTTCTATTTCAAATTAAACAAAGCAGTTTGTAGGAAATAATTTTAAAAGATGCTAGTTATTCAAAAATAATAATCCCTCAGTTTATTTAATTCTCAATGTGGTGGACATGATTTTCTTTCCCGTTGAGGAATAGGGACATAGTAAGGCATTCATGCTCTTTTAGCAATACTCAGTTCATATTATTTGCTCTTAGGTGGTTGTGTTTGATCCCTTGAATATGTTTAAAGGACAGTGAAGATAATTAAATAGCAACTTGCGATAGAAATAAGAGAATTTCAAAACACTGTGTACTTAGAGTATCATTGTGATCACTTTTTACAATGTGTTAAGGTAAAAATTATCTACACATACCTGGGGAGGAAAAAAGCTTGGCAATACAAACACAGAAAACATTTTTAACAACCGTAAAAAATAGACACTGATATATATTATTAAAACCATGCTTCACCCACTTATTATCCCCTTCTTTCATGCCACATCAGTCAGCTACTTCTTTCAATTTTACTCCTTGATGCTATCCTTCGTGCTGTTGTTTTAATGTTTGAGCACAGTGAACATTGGACATGACCAATAGTGTGTGTATCTGTATCTTGCTATCTGTTACACATTGTGTGTGTGTATATATATATATGTCATATGTAGTTCTAATTACAATGTAGATATTTGTATAACACCTTCACATAATTTTGTGTATTTTAAAATTTCAACTCATATTATTTGAGATGCCCACTTATGTGTGTGAAGATATTAATTGAGAGTAAGAACTGAGATGCTTGTATCAAATGGGAAATTGGCGGGGCACTTGAATATATTTGTATAGATAATGCTTGTTTGTTCCTTTTAAGTGCCTTGTAGTGAGAACTGTTGGTCACACGGGACCATCTCTCCCTGTTTGCAATTCTGAATCTCTGATCGATCAGACAAGTGGGCTCTCCTGGCCTCTCTGAGGGCCATTTCAGATCCTGCACCCATGGCCCTACCAGCAGGAATGCTGTCATCATGCGCTGATCTTAGAATAAATTTTCTGTCCTGTATTTCTTTTTAAAGTAAAGCAGAGTTTAATATGTACCATCGCTTCATTTGAGTAACAAAAGATTTCACAGAATGTAGTCTACTGAAAGAGACACAATATTTAATTTACCTATTTATTTTGTTTGTTCAGGTTCAATAAATCACAAAAAATATGTCATTAAGTGGATCAAATCATATTTTTCATTAATTTATATATTCATCAAGAGTCTCCATCACTGGGACTCATTTTCATTCTTAATTCATTTCTATGGCTCTTGGTAAAACACAATATCAAACTTCATGAATCTCATTTGCATGTTAATGAAACTGAGAAACAAAACAGGACCATTTTAATTATCTTTTGCTGGTTGTCAACCTACTTGATTACATTTTTCTTTTTTATTTAGTTTTTTCTTTTTTCCCCTATTGATTACGTGAAGTTTTCACAAAGGAACATCCAATTCTGATGGATTTATTAAAGGCTATAGTTTGTTTCTAGTACTGAAACATTCTTTATAGTGACTTTGATCAGGTTTGGGAAGGGCATTGAGTCAAGTTAGCAGGTCAGATATAAATAAACTAAACCAGCAAATAAATACCTAGTATCCTAGATACAAGATATAGTGACTTCTTAACTTGAAGTCAAAGAATGGACAGAAAGAAAATGAGGAAACTACCCATTTATTTTCCATCAGTGGGATGAGAAGTGCCATGGGTAATACCATGAAAATGACCTGGGCCCCAGAAATGAGGGAAGAGAATCGGGAAAAGGCTCCCGTTAAACAATGATTCTATTTGAACCAGTAGAGAGGAAGACAAATTTACTTTTTTTTGAGGTATACTAATTTAATTTTGCTACATGAGTGCTGCTGTGGGTTGACTTGTATCCTCCCAAAGGACATGTTTAAGTTCTAACCCAGAGAGCTGTGAATGTGACCTTATTTGAACAGAGTCTTTTCAGATGTCATCGAGTTGAGATGAGGTTACACTAGATTAGCGTGGACCCTACATCCAGTGACTGATGCCCTGATAAGGAGAGTGAGATTTGGGGATACCCAGAGACACAGAAGAGACAGAGAGAAGACCATATGGAGACAGAAGCAGGAACTGGAGTGATGCAACTACAGAACCAAGGCATGTCAAGGGGTCCCAGCAACAACCAGAAACCAGGAAGAGAGGTGTAGAGGATTCTTTTCTAAAGCCCACAGAGGGAGCACGGCCCTGTCCGCTGATACCTTACTTTCAGCACCTCCTAGCCTCAGTTCTAGCCAGAACCCTGAGAGACAAGAGAATGAAATCTCTGTTCTTTTAAGCTGTCCAGTTTCTGATACTTTGTTAAGCGACCCTAGGAAATTGATACAAGTGCCATTGAGTAAATGACTTCTTTTTAATTAAATGGTGCACCAGAGGACTGTTTAAATCATTTTCAAGAACAAATGATTTACTTTCTTTGCACTGGGAAGATCCATTTTAATTTGAACCTGAAAGATTTCATGGCTCAGGGAAGTATAATATAATCCAAACTTAGCTGTAAACAACACAAACCAAAACCAATTGCTGCTAATACTGGTGAAATAATGGAATCAAATGTCTCTCTTCTTTTAAGTAATATTTATATTGTTGGAGTTTTAGTACAGTTTTAATTTTAATGCACAACTTATAGTTAAGTATATGTTGATATTTACTGTTTTTAATGTAGAATTCAAATAGGTAGTCGTGTGCCGTTTGATCGTCTAAATGTACTCTTAGGACAGAACATAAAGAAGCTACATCTTGTAGAACTGTTCCTGAGGTTGCAATTTAATCCAAATGAATGTCTTTATTTTCACGTACTTGGGAAACCTTGGAAATGAAATACTTGTGTATACAGGTAAAATAATACCATAGTAAATAAAATTATTTCCACAAGAAAAATAAAATATTTATATGTGCAAGTGTAAACATGTATATGTACATTTATTTAATTACATAGAAGATTGCTTCCAGAGCTGACAACTACTGTGTTTTCTCTCACCTATTCCTGTTGCTAAAAAGTAGAATATTTGTCTATATTTTCCTGTGGTCTATTTTTTTTTTTTTTAACTACAACTGAATACTTCTACTCTAAATGCTTGTTAAGCAGTGTTTTCCCCATAGCTATAAAATTTGCTGTTAAAATCAAGCATCCATCTGTAGAGAAATTAGCTTACTTGGTTAATTGACAGAGATAACTCCCATTCTTAGATAGACCTCTAATAAGAATAATTATGGCTGGGCATGGTGGCTCATGTCTGTAATCCCAGCACTTTGGGAGGCCAAGGTGAGAGGATCAGTCAAGGCCAGGTGTTTGAGACAAGCCTGGGCAATATAGCAAGACCTCATCTCTATGAAAAATTAAAAAAACAAAAAATTAGCCAGGCATGGTGGTGTGAGTCTGTAGCCCCAGCTATTCCGGTGACTGAGGTAGGAGGATCACGTGAGCCCAAGAATTCGAGGCTGCAGTAAGCAATTATTGTGCCACTGCACTACTCCAGTCTTGATCACAGAGTGAGACCCTGTCTCTTAAAAAAAATAATAATAATAAATAACAGTCTATATAGAATTGTTTGGCAATTCTTACAGCCCTAAATTATTATGCTTCTTTGCATACAACTATTATGTTTAAATAAAATCCCCAAGATACATTTCCAAGGTATGCATGCTGCATGTCAGTGCTTAAGAGGACAGATCCCCAGAGATGAGAAATAATAGGTGCTTCTTTTGAGATGAATGTTTCTTAGTGTTAAACATATCATATAAAATGCTTTATAATAGTTACATTTTTAAAATGATATTAGTAATATATTTAATAACCAATACTTTCTGTATGAGGAAAAGAATAAGAGGCGTCTTCCGTATGGGATTGAAAAATCTCACGGTTTGAGAAAGGGGAACCTCCCTGGCATAGTTGGTGGCAGTCAGAAATGTGCGTAAGATGTCCTGTGACCAGGCAGGGGTGAATGAGCTTCCCTGACTGAGTTTGCTGCATTCGGGATGTCCCCTACTTGTAAAGTCTGTTGGAGAACAAAAGATGCCCGCAATTTGTTTCCTTCTATGCCAACTGTTTTCCCATCCCATCAGGAACTTGATGTGCTGAGTGAGCACTTGCCCCTTGAATTGCCAGGGTCCCCCACCTTCCTGCTGATCCAGGCTGTGGCACATGACTTCTTATTTTCTGTCTGGTGCCCTAATTTATCTCCTGGATTGGGCCTTACATTAAATCCACAGATGTACAGCTCTTAACGTTGAGATGGAAGCACTGAAACCTGACTCAAACCCTGGATAATCACCCCTACGCCAGAGAACACAAGCTTCCCGGACACACTTGAACGTCAGCTCCTCCAGCCTGCTTCAAGCTTGAGTCCTTTGGACTCTCTCCTGTGGATCATAAAATTTTAGGTGAAGAGCAGTTGCTTTGGTGTTAGACATGTCTGGGATCAATTCACTGTTCTTAGGTTTTAATCACTACTACCTCTTACTCTATAGAGGATGGATGAGATATTTTACCTCTATGCTTTAATTTCCTATTGGAAGAATAGGAATAATAGTGACATTGTATTGGCCTTTTGAAGATGATTACAGCACCGCAGAGCGTGTGGCCTCATGAATTACAAAAACACAGTCCCACTCGAATATTAACCAGTTTCAAAGTGTGTCCTGCCAATTAACCCCATTTTAGCAAACCTCACAGAACCAAATATGTACACAAATTTATACAAATATTATCTCAGGAAATTTGGGCTTCCACATAACTATGCTAGGAAGAGTCAATTTATTCCTGATTAATTATAAAGCAAAACAGAGTCAAAGATTTATAGTTATATTTTATATGTTCATTATTAGATTGAAGTAAAGATAAAACATTCTCATATGTCCTTAGTTGAAGTTTGTGAACTAGGGTGATAAGATGGTTTTATTTAAAATATTTTTACTTTTTTTGTTTTTAGCAACTGAAAATTGGTTTATGAAGTTCAGAAAAACAAATCCCTACTAAGAGATTAACATTTTGATTAAGGTTTAGAAAATGAAGTTCCAGATCAATTTTGTGATCAGTGGTGTGTTCACTTGTGCTAATAGGTTATGTTTTGTATACTGGCCTTGAGAAGGTGAAATAACAATGACTGAAGATTTATATCTTTTATTTCTCAATATGCCTATATCTTCTATTCATTAAAACAGAGGAGAGTTTGCTACTACTTCTGAGATTAACATAGAATCACTTCTATTCTTGTATTGTTGCACTTGATTTAACACCAGCGGTGATTGCCCACCTGACCGGTTGGTTCCCTGTTGACTTTAGATATTGCTCTTTCTCCTTCTGTAAGGATGTGCTACCTCTTCATCTGATATCTTGCCTAGTGACTTGGTGCTCACTCTGTCTTACCCTTTATTGTCCTTGACTGCCCTATAGCACACATTCTTCAGCTCTAAATCAATCTGATAATGTTATCCCTGGGAATGTGCCAAGCAGCCAACTCTGTATAGTGATTAAAAAATGCTGGTTTGGAAATCAGGAAAACTGGACTATAATACTAAATTATGGGTGGCCTTGGGAAAATGACATTATTTCTCTTTTTTCTTTCTTTCCTATAAAAAGTATGGGGTTGGATTTGAGGATCTCTAAATTCTATGACAATGTGCTCTTTTTATGTGTAATATCTTTAAGCAATGTGTCTTTTTTTTTTTTTAACTCACTCTAATCATGGAAATCTTGAAAGCATGTGAGTAAGAGAAATTGGTAACCCTTTAATAAGAAGGGAAGGGGAGCACTTCAAGGCAAATTATCCTTCTAAGTCCCTTTATTTATTTATTTTTTTATTTGAATGATTTTATTTTATTTATTTTTTTATTTCAGCATATTATGGGGGTACAAAAGTTTAGGATATGTATATTGCCCTTCCCCCTTGCTCAAGTCCCTTTAAATAAGAAGACACAAAATGCTCCTGGCTCAACATCTCTAATCATTAGGGAAATGCAAATCAAAACCACAATGATATATCACCTAACTCCAGTGAGAATGGCCTTTATCAAAAAGTCCAAAAACAACAAATGCTGGTGTCGATGTGGAGAGATAAGAACACTGTTATACTGCTGGTGGAACTGCAAAGTAGTACAACCCCTGTGGAACGTAATTTGGAGATATTTCAGAGAGCTAAAAATAGAAATACCATTTGATCCAGCAGTACCACTACTAGGCATCTACCCAAAGGAAAAAAAGACATTCTATAATAAAGACATCTGCACTCGAATGTTTATGGCAGCACAGTTCACAATTGCAAAGATGTGGAAACAACCCAAGTGCCCATCAATACATGAGTGGATTAATAAAATGTGGTATATGAAATACCATGAAATACCACTCAACTATAAAAAACAATGAACTAGCACCTCTTATATTATCCTGGATAGAGCTTGAGCCCCTCTTTCAAAGAATGGAAGAACAAACACCACGTGTACTTGCCATCAAATTGTTACTAACTGATCAACACTAAGGTGCTCACATGGAAGTAATATTCACTGGGTGCCGGTCAGGTGGGAGGAAGGTGGTGGGGGTAAACTCACAACTAAGGGATGCAGAGCATAGTGTACTGTGTGGGGGAAGGGCAACCTTGTAGCCCTGGCTTGGGCGAGGGAAAGGCATTATATGTAACCAAAATGTTTGTACCCCCATAATATTCTGAAATAAAAAAAATGCTTAGGAAATGTCTTCAACTTTCATAAGATACAGGAATTCAAGTTATAAATATGATCCTACTGAAATGGATACAATGGATCAAATTTGATCAATTAAGATACATTCATAAAACTAAAAATTATCACCAATACCTAACTTACATTTCTTTTAGTGTAGATCTAATATTTTTCACAGGGCTGAGTAGGGACATTTCACGTACAGGTGCAATCAATAAACAGTGTGTTAGATAATCAAGAGGTCTCTTAGCTTGGGTTCTCCTAGAAGCACACCTGGAGGCAATGATTGAGGTGCAAATGACTTACTGGGGCACAGCTGCCAGGAGAAAACAGGGACGGTGTGGAGGAAGCAGGGGAAGGCATGAAATAATCTCAGAAATCCCAGGCACAGCCTTATCTCTCAGGAACCTCCGGATGTTACATTTTACAGAAGACTTTGTCTTACTTCAAGGTAAAGGTACTGAGTTGAGCACATTGTCTGTTTATATGAATGATTAATTTAGAATAGTTAGTGTCTTAGCTCAGGCGTCTAAGACAAAATACCAAAGACTGGGTGGCTTAAACAACAGATATTTATTTCTCACAGTTCTGGAGGCTGGGAAGGGCAAGATCAAGGTGGTGGCGGATTTGGTGTCTTGTGAGGGCTCCCTTGCTGCCTTTCTCATAGCCATCACTCGGCCTTTTCTGGGTATGTGCCTATGAAGAAAGATAAATCACTCTGCCTCCCTCTTCTTACAGGAGTGCTAATCACATTGTGAGCGTCCCACCCTTAGGACGTAATCCAAACCTAATCACCTCCCAAAGGCCTCATCTCCAAATGCCATCAAATTAGGGGTTAGGGCTTCGACATGTGAATTTTGTGGGGATAAAAACATTCAGCCCGTATTAGTTGGCTGCACTTCTAGAGAAGTAAACCAGCTAGAAAGTGTTAATTGCTTGCAGTATCTGAGAGAAATCAAGGCAGCCAGCCTTCAGGGGCAAAGATCCTGGAGGGAAAGTAACTACCATGAGGTGAGCCTTATATTTTTTGAACCACCTAACAAAGCTTCAAAATAGACAAAAAAAAAAAAAAAAAAAAAAAAAAAGGACAGAAATGACAATAGAAACAGGCAATACAAATAGAAATGCAAAATATAGTGGGTTTATTTTTAATGTATCTCTCTCTGTAGGTTACTGAACAAGTAGGCAAAAATCAGTGAAAATTGAGATAGATGATTTGAACAGCAAAATTAACAACTTTGGCAGAATAGGAAAATATGTAATTTATATAATGTATAGTATATCTCCAACAACTGTGGAATACACATTCTTATCAAGTGTATCTAGAATATTTACCTAACTTTAGGCTGAGCTATAAAAAGTGTTTCAACAAATCTCAAAGGATTGAAATCATACAGAGCAAGTGCCCTGGCTGCAGTGCAACTAAGCTAGAAATCATTAATTAAAAAATACTTAAAAAGCCAGAAAGGTGTAGAATTTAATTAATACACTCCTCAAAAAGAAATCTCCATGGAAATTAGAAAACATATTAACTCAATGATAACAAAATACTATAAATCAAAATTGTGAGATACAGATTAGACCATAATTGATGGCTTTAATTGCAAATATTACAAAAGAAAGAAGGCTAAATATGAATGATGCATCTGAGTATTCATCTCAAGAAATTAGAAAAGAACAGATTAAACCAGAAGTAAAAGAAAGAAGAAAACCCAAAGTGCATTAATTAATGAAATAGAAAACAAACATGTAATATAGACAATAAGACAAAAGTCTGAGAGTTCATTTTAACAAACTTCCTGCTAATAATGATATTGAGAATCAAATTAAAAAAATTAAAAAACACACCCCCCCTATAAAATTGTACTCAAGAAATAAAAAAGAAAATTAAAATATTCCTCTGCCTATAAAAGATAAATCTATAATTAAAATGTTTCAACAAAGAAGACTCCAGGCAGACATGCCTTCAAATGTGAATTCTTCTAAACACCTTTAAGGAAGATGTGACTCTAATCTTACACATTCTGTCCCAGAGAAAAGAAAAAATGTCAAAATACTCCCTACCTCCTTCTAGGAGGCCAGCATAACCTTGATACCAAACCCTATCAAGGACAAACAAGAAAGGAAAATTAAAAGCCACTCTCTTTCATGAATATAAATGCAAAATGCTCTAAACAAAATATTTACATACATGTGTGAAGGGCCTCAGACTCAGCCTCAGAATGAGAATGCTTCCCCTTGGCTGGGTTTATATGTGTTCTGAAAGCATTGGTGGGTTGCATAACCAAAGAAACAGAGAAGTGAGAGCCAGGGCTTATAGCTTTCTTGTCTGATGCCATTGCATATATTACTTGAGCATCTTCCTCAGCAGGGGAGGAGAGGATAGTGTTCAAGAATGAGGATAGCTACTGGTAGAAAACCATTTATTGGGGAGTCTTAGTCACTCATATTAGAGACTATTAAAATTGAAAATGTGCTATTTGTGTATTGGATACCTACATTTTCTCCGCCCCACCTCTTTCTCCAGCCAATGCTGTAATGACTAAGTCCAGCTTCCCACAGGTGTAACAGGGCCTCACCTTGGGCTCTACCACCTACCTGTAGCCTCCTACCTTATGTCTTCCCTGATGCTGAGGGATAATCTGCCCCAGGGAGTCCACTGGACATCAGTCTGGTGGTGAGGGATGGGGAGTATTGCCTTTCTGTGATGCTAATCATGCCAATAGAAGATGAGAACTGATGGATAAAAGCTTCCCCCTTTTGTCCTCTGGATAGAAACCGAGATGCACCTCATAAGGTTGCTCAGAAATGTATGTGGGGTTGGATCTCAGTAGCCTGTGGTTTCGTCCGGGTCAAATCACAACTTTGTTTTGGCCTGTCTTCCTTCCCGTTTCACACCCTCCTGCACTCCATGCCTGTCCTGTGGGATCACTTTTTTTATGGGAGCGCTTAACCTTTTGCCTCAAAGTCATGCTTCTCATCACCCAATAAAGTTGAACAAAATGCTTACTGATTCTGTTCAGAGGAATTCCAAATAATTTATGTCGATCTTCCCCCTTCAAGGAAATAGAGAATAACTCTCTACCTCTGAAGTGTGAGATGTACATAACAATTTCTTTCCAAACGTTAGCTTATGAGAAGAACTGTATACAGTGGAGAAATCCTACAAACACGACCTCATCCAGGTGATCAAAGTTAACATCATCATTGATGAAGTATGCTGATAGTATATACCCTTGATTTGATATGATGAAAATGGCATTTTCCTCTGTTGTCTTGCTCTCAAAAACCTCTGTGAAAAACATCATTTATACCTAAAGTGAGGAACATTGTACATAATACCTGAGCAGCCATCCCCCAAACCGTCAAGGTTATCAAAAAACAAGGAAATTATGAAAACTGTCATAACCAAGAGCCTAACGTAACCATGATGACTAAATGTAACATGATTTACGTAACTAAATGTAACATGAAATATAACATGATGTAACCTTTATGGGATTCTGGAACAGAAAAAGGACATTTGATAAAAACTAAGGAAGTCCAAATAAAATATGGACTGTAGTTAATAATTACCAAGATTGATTCATTGGTTGTAACAAATCTACCATACTCATATAAGGAAACTGGGTACAGGGCATACAAGGATTCTCTACAATATTTTTACAATTTTTCTGTAACTCTAAATTATTTTAAAATAGAAAGTTTATCAAAAATATGTATAAATACTTTGGCTTTATCAATGTAGAATGCAAAGTGGACTCAGGGCAATATAAAAAGAATGTGTGTGTGTAATAAAATGTAGTAAAAACACATATGGGGAAGAGGAAAGGGAATTAAAAATGCAATGCAAAATTAATATGGACTGAATGTCATTTTATAGTTTGTGCCATAGGTGTTTGCGCATCCATAATTATCCAAAATGTCAGGCGGCCTGTGAAGTAAACATCAAAGAGTTTGCTTTTCTCTCTGGTTCTCTCAATTAGCTGGTTTCTGAGTATGATGCCATTGGAAGAATTGTTTGCTCTGGCAATAGTAGTACTTTATATTTGTTTACAACTTTACTTTTTATAGTTTTGTAATGTAAAATCTGTTCCCATACATTATCTCACTTGATTTTAACTGCAACCCTTTTGAAGATTGCTCTGCGGATGTAATCCCATGAGAAAAGGCATAGAAAAAAATGACATGATTTTATAAGGATTTCCCCTTGTTTCTCCTCAAATAGCACTTCATAACCAAGCTTTTCTCCAGCAGTGGGAATTCAGTTATTAGCCTTAAATGTCTATTAATTTAAGTGGAACGCTAGCCTAAAACCACATTTAAGTGACTTAAGGATTATTTATTGTTTTTCTGCTGCCTTTTCTTTGATCCTTTTTTTTTTAAAAAAATTGACATATAATTGGTATTAAAAATATAGTATAAAATGGACACATACAAAATTGATTATATAATTGGGCATATAAAATATAACTGACTAAAACTGGCTGTAAAAAATCTGATTGTATTAAAATGCAAAATTTTAATACAGGGACTCTGTGCCAAAAAGAGCATGTTTATGTGGATTTTTCCAAAGTCTCGTTATTGACCTTGGCTTTCTGCATGTCCTCCTTAAATGTGCTCGTCCTGTGCCAGAGCCTCAGGAGAAGTCCTGTGTAGATACTTCCCACATTTGTACTGAAAGAGAAACACATCTAAACAATCTCGTTTCTTAAATTTTCAACTGCCTGCTAGAATTTTCCAGCTACCTGCTAGGTGTCTTGTCTACACATACACTAAAAAGCTCAATTTATCAACTTAAATTAAATACATCACCTCCAAAACAGCTTCTTCTTGTAACTGTTTTTCTTTTCTGGTTCCTGGTGGTTTTCTTAATCACATGGTTTAAAATTCTTAGAATCGTCTTTTATTTCTCCTTTGATCCATCCTTCTATGTATCCATGGCTTGTCATCTCTCTCTGTGATGCTCCTTTTTTGTTGCTATTACTGTAATGATGTTCTTTGATTTCTAATCAAGGTTATTTTAGTAGAACCATAACTGGTCATGCAGTTTTGAGACTTTCCTCAATAAAAAATAAAATTTAAAGCACATTGTGACCTTGTTGTGTGCCTGGTTAAGGCACTCAGCCCCATCTCCGGAGATTCCCTATTTGGATGTTTATGAATGTGCTTTCCAATACCCAGCTAATACTCTGCAGTGGTTGAGCAGATAATCTGGTAGTTTCAAGGAAAAAGAAATTAAAAAATTCCCAAACTTTTCACAAATTAAACTGGGAGGTGATTTTTGAATTGGCTACCTTTCACTAACCGAGTACAGTTTCTCTTAATTAACATATCTCTGCATACTATTCTTTGTATTTATTAGATTTACCCTTTTTCTGTTAGTACTATATGGCATCAACTAGTAGTATTTGCCTACTAGTACAAATACATAAAGATCTCATTGTTAAGAAAAGCATAATTTTTATGTAATAAAAATTTAAGAAGTAGAAATTCAGAATAATATCATAAATATAAGGAGTGACCATAATTTCAGGGCAAATAAAAAATGAAACATATATGAGCTAGGGTATGTGAATATTTGAATGTGGTGAGTTTATGCATGCATCTAAATAATAAAAGTGCTGTATGGACCTGTAAAAATTGGACTTTAGTAGATGAATGATTGATTCACTCAGATTTTTAAAAACTGAGGGTGAAATTCACATAACATAAATGTAACCATTGTAAAATGTACAAGTCAGTGGCATTTAATACTTTCACAATATTAGGCAATCACTACACTAATCAGGTTCAAATATATGTTTAATTGATTTTTTTGTGGTCTACCATTTTGATATCATTCTCATTTATTTTTCTGTGTGTGTGTGTTTTAGTTTTTTTCTTAGTTATTACTCTGGGAATTATAATTAATCTCTTAAAATTATAATAATGGATTTTTGAATTAATATTTTTTAGCTTTAATGATGCACAGAAAACTCTGCTCCTCTATATAGTTTAATCCCTCCTCTTTTATGTGTGGTTTTCATTCACTTAGATTTATAATTATTGTTTTATGCATTTGCCTTTTAAATCATATAAAAATGAGGAGTTATAAACCCAAAATAAAATAGCACTTCCTTTTGTGTTTATCTGTGTAGTTACCATACCAGTGTTCTTTATTTCTTCATGTGGCTTTGTGTTATTGTCTAGTGCCCTTTCTTTTCCACCCGAAGAGCTCCCTTTAGCATTTCTTGATGGGCAGGTCTACCAGTGACAAAGTCCCTCAGCTTTGTTCATCTGGGAATGTCATATCTTTTCCTTCATTCTAAAAAGTTAGTTTTGCCAGATATATAACTCTTGGTGGATAGTTTTTTTTTTTTCTTCCACACGTTAAATATGTCATCCCACTGCCTTTTGGACACTGTGGTTTCTGCTGTAATCTTATTGAGGCTCTCATACAGGTGAAATCTCCTTTCTGGATGCTTTTAAGATTTTCTCTTTGTCTTTGTCTTTCAACAGTTTGATTGTAATGTGTCTCAGTGTGAAACTCCTTACGTTTATCCTTCTTGGTGTTTGTTGAGCTTCTCAGATGTATTGATTCATGTCTTTTTATCAAATTTGAGAAGTTTTTGGCCATGATTTATTTATATTTTTGTATTTCACTCTTTTCAAATTTTTTTATTGATATATAATAGATGGACATATCATTAATTTAAAAAATATTCTTTCTCCCCCTTTTCTCTCTTCTATCCTTCTGAGACTGCCATTATGCATTTCTTGATATGCCTGATCATGTCTCACAGGTCTCTTAGATTCTGTTCACTTCCCCCCGCCCCCTTTTTTTCCCTTTATGTCATGTTTGAGGTGTTCTAGTTACCCACCTTCCTCAGAGAGAACGTTTTTGCTTCAGTTCAATTCAGTTCAAATGGTGAGTCTGAGATACCATCTAATGTTCCAGAAGTTTATTCTGGCAGTGCTCCTACAAGATGCAAAGGGGAAGCAGGCTGGTGGCATGGCTAGATACAGTCAGGGGATCAGATAAACTACTGACCCAGAAGGTCTCCGTCTGGAGACCATTCTCAGAGTTTAGGGGATTCTTCCCCATTTCTTACACCCATTTTCAGTCCAGGTCAGTTACCAGGTATTTCTTTCATAAAGGGAGTTTAAGCTGTTCTTGTGAGAATAGGCTTTGTTTTAAGGTTTAAGTTGAATCTGTGCTGAGGTCTTGTCTCCTGGAAATCCCTGGGCCAGGCTTGGAAGTCCCCAGGCCAGGTTGCATCATATTGCTAAGTGACATGCAGTGTAGGCCTTGTGAGATGTTTGATTGGGCCTTATGATTATTACTAATCTTACAGTCACAATATGTCTCTTATAGTATACTGTATCTTCTGTTCCTCAGAATGGATAATCTCAATCAACGTATTTTCACATATACGGATTATTTCTTCTCTCTGTTCAAATCTGCTGCTGAAATCCTCTAGTGAATTTCATTTCAGTTGTTGTACTTTGCAGCTCCAGAATGTCTTTTTAGTTCCTTTTCATAATTTATATATCTTTATTGATATTCTCTATTTGTTGAGACATCATTCTCCTATTTTCCTTTAGCTCTTTGTTCATGGTTTTCTTTTGCTCTTTGAGCATATTTAAGAGAGCTTATTTAAAGTCCTTGTCTAGTAAGTTCAATGTCTTTGCTTCCTCAAGGACAGTTTCTATTAACTTCTGTGCATTGGCTATATTTTTTTTGTTTCCTTGCATGCATCATATTTTTTTGGTTGAAAACTGAACATTTTGAATATTATAATGTGGTAACTCTGGAAATCATATTATTCCTTTCCTTGTAAAAGGTTTGTTTTTGTTGCTTGTGGGTTGTAGTTTGTTTTTTAAGTGACTTTTTAATTTTTACTATTTTTTTCTAAAAGACTATTCTTTGTTATGTGTCATCTATGAGGTCCATATTCTTTTAGCTTGTGACCAGCTAGTATTTTGACAAAGATTTCCTCAGACATCTGGGGGAAAAAAACACAAAATGAAACAAAACAAAACCCTCTCCAAGTCTTTTCAGATTGGACTGGGGCACTACTTAGCCAGACCGTAAAATCTCTGCCTTATCTTTCACTTTTTGTTCACAGGCATAATCCTCCAAATTATGTTCCCTCTTAATCCTCCAAATTATGTCTCTTATGAAAGAGTAGAATGAATCTGCCAAAACTTTCCGCTATTTTTCAAACAAAACTCTGATAATAAAATTGAATTTTTCTGGATAAAGCACAAAATAGTGTTTTAAAATGGGAATGTTATGATTTTTTTTTCTGTAACAGAAAGGAATGGACTACATATACATCAAAGTTGCACTCCTCATAGCAAAAATATATCTCATTATTGTTATGCTTGGGGAAAAAGTAGCATATACTGTTTGCAAAATTATCTGTCAAAAGACACTGTCAAAAGCCATATTTTTTTAGTGGCTGTAGATGTAGTAAAGTAAATATTATGAGTAACTGTTAGTAGACTCCTGCTTTATTCAATGTAAGAACTACCTTTTTTTTTTTGTTTTAATCCTGCTTCTGCCTATGTGAGAGCAAAACATTCAATCTTTCAATCTGGTTAGTCTTGATGACACATCCTGTAGGAGAAAACACTTCCTAGTATTCTGGATCATTTGGTATGCCATGTTGCATTAATAGATTGGAAAATGTGGATTCAGACTGAGGCAGTACTTGATAGACACCAGAAGCTTTATTCACAGAGGAGAGTCGGCAGACAGCAACATGTTTCTGTTACCGTCTTATCAAACTGAGGTCACTGGAAGATGTGGGTGGGTTTTTTGATTGTCTTGTGTGAAGTGGGTTTGCTTTTCTGCATAAACGTGCATGGGTTGATGTTGGGAAAGGTGAGCACATGAAGTTCTGTAATGAAGGATGAGATAAAAACATTTTAAATGACAACAGTAATTCCTCAGAGGCCATTTCTATGTGTGAGATGATGTGGCGAGTAAAAGTAGATGTAATATCCCCGCCTGCTGTCATCTCCCACGGAGCTCAAATAGGCGTGAGTCACCCAATGCTTAAGGAAAAGCGGATCACTGCACAGCTTGGGAATGAAGCTCAGTGGATACCCTTAAGGTTCAAAATATAAAAGATTTGAAGGGGGACATGAGCAGGCTGAAGGAATCCGTTTTATACCTATTCTACTGCGGGGATGAGAGGACTGTTTGGGAAGGATGGAAGAGGGTAAAATATGAACAAGCAAGTGTGAAGAATCATTTATCCTGAAGCCCTGTCTTCAAACAAGTCCATAGTAGGGAAGTCTATGGAACCCTTTTCTCACATTTAGATACCTGAATGTGAAAGATATACTCAGAGTGGGTGCTTGGAGAGGTGACTGCCCACCCAAGAGAAGTTATGAAATCATCCTGTAGCTGCATTGGAGGGATTCATCTGGCAAAGACCCCACATAAACTGCAGATGGTATGTGAGAAGACCTAAGAGCTACTGTGGGCACCAAGAGGCACAAGAGGCGTGAGGCAGTGGTTGTGAACAAGGTCTCTGGGACACATCAGAACATCATGACCAGGTCCACCCTGAGTAACCTACAACTGATCCACGTGGAGCAGAGTGGAAGTTGCTTGAGCCTTGGGATCATTTGCTGTCCAGGCGGAAGACCAAGAAGTGGGTCCCCTCTCCATTGCCCCCAGGACTAACTCTAGAGTTGACGGGAAGGTAGACAAATCCTGGTGGGCATTTCTGAAGGGGACATAAATATAATCCTGGCTTGACTGAGCAATCTGTGAACTGGACTGAGTTCCTCTGAAATGATTACATTGATTTTCTACGTGAGAAAGAATAGGAGCTCAAAATAGAAAATTGGATTGAGTTAGAAAAAAATTGCGTTTTTCACACTTGAGGCTGCAGCTGAGAAATTCATAACTGCAATATGATTCTAACTGCTTTGCTTAAGTAGCTTATCTCAGAGATAGGGACAATAATCTACTGGCTTATGAGAGCCTACTGTGATCAGCTCTCCTCAGGTCAGCATTATTAGGATGGTAGCTTGAAATGTGCCATAAAGGGAGTGTTTACACCATAAGAATTGACAAATGCTACAAAGCAGGACTCCCCTTCAGAGAACAAGTTATTAAACATTTACCAACATACCACTGACCTGAACTTATCACTCATGAGAAAATAAATATACAATGATGTTGGAAAAAAGACAATAGGTTTTCTTTGAAAGATTGGACTATGATGTAAAAGATCTGAACCAAAAGAGTTTGACGTATTCCCAGTGCTTGATTATTTCTTGCTTAAAAAAAACCATATAAATATGTTGCTGTATATATTCACAATGTACATCTGAGTTCTTTAGCATATCTTAAAAAATTGTTTCCAGATTACACACAGCAAGTAGGTTAAATAAGTTAAAACATTCAAGCCTTCAGCTTTGGAGTTGACATGCCTGTTGATTTAATGTTTGATTTTATGTTTAAAAAAAAGAATATTTCTCCATTCAATGTCTATCTTTGATCAAAATATCTAATAATCTCTGATAGAGCCACAGAATCTTCTGTTTTTCTCAGTAACTGGTTAATACAAATTAAAATATTTTTTGTTTAATAAATATCAAGAGTGAGAATTTAAACCAAATATCTTTGGAAGCCACCCACACAGATCAAACTGTTCCCTATCAAGCTGGGTATAGCTCAGTAAAAGATTGAAAATTCTGTATTATCTTCTTGTAAAACACTGTGAGATAATCACAAATATTATTAGTGATCTTAAAATATTGTTTATTCTATACATTTAAAGTGGTGGAGGGCTAATTTATCTAAAATTGGTGATCAGTGTGTGCCAAACACATAGTACATGGGCGCTAAAAGTTTGAGTGATAGGTTTCCTTGGCTTCGAGTGAAAAACTTTCTACAATCTGGCTCTACTCTCCTTTCTTGCCTTAATGGCCACTGCCCTCCTCATGCCCCCTTTGCTCCTGTCAGTCCAATTACTGCCATTCTGAAAAATGTGCCTGGTGTTGGTTTGCCCTCATGTCATTCCTCTGCTTGGAAGGCTCCAACCCTTCATTTTGGCCTTTCAAAATCCCACCCTGGAACCTGCATGAAATGTGTCCCCTTCCCTAATCACTCATCCAGCAGTGTTCTCCCTACTCTACACTTCTCAAGTGCTTCTTTTGTTTCAGTCCCTCATGTAACACGTGCCACCTGCTGATGGGCCATCTTTTTCTTTCATAAAAGATGAACTCCCTGGAGATGGAAGCCAAATCACACAGGCTGAAGAACAGCCCTGGAGTCAGACTATGTTGTGGGTTTCCCATCGGTGTGTAACCTTTCGCAAGTGACTACACATCCTTTGGTCTCAGTATCTTCATGTCTAAAATGGGAAAAATAACAGTCTCCATCGCATAAGCCTATCGTGAAAATCAAATAAGTCAGGACAGTGAAGCACTTAGTATGTTGCATAATACATAGGTGTTTCCTGTTTATAGCTAGCAGAGTCATTCCTAGCATTTCTTTTGAAATTATGTACATGCTGATGGATATATTGATCACATTTTGGTTCAGGGTTTTAGGAAGTAAATTGAGAGCAGTAGTGATGGTGATTAGAGTGATATTGATAATCCCTTGGATACAGTAGTTTTCTTTGTTTGAAATCTTTGTGTGTGATCTAGTCCTGAAAACTATAATACGCCTCTGTGATTAGAGAGATAAGTTCTGTATTCTTTGCTATGATGGGGTGGCATTCAGGTATTTTTTAAAAAGGGGTCTTTCATAGCCTTCTAGTATCTGGTGTTGCCCAAAGGTCACTGAATTTCCATAATTTTTATTAAGAATTAGAAATGCTCTAAATATCATAGCTACCTCCCCATTCAATATATAACATCTCATTTCTGCCTCCTTTCTATTTTTAAAAGGTGTTAGGATAGTTTCTAAATTGTTTTTAGGTTGTTGAAAAATATAAACTTTAACTATTTTGTAGTCTAAACACAAACAATATTAATTTACAATTTAAGATATTTAATTATGTTAAGGCATTACATTACATCAATATTCAGCAAATATTCATTCATTCATTGCGATTCAAAACATGTTTCAGACACTCCTAAAAGATTGATGGGAATTAATAAAAGTATTTCTTAGAAAAGAAATGACAAAAAGAATTTAAGATCCTTTGAAATGTTGGCTTTGCTCATTATACAGGTCTGTCATTTTACTTTGTTACTGGAAAGGCAAAGTTCTTATAGCCTTTTGACCTTCTGAAGTCATCTCAGAATCTATCTAATTTATTTCAATTGCTCTGAGTTTGGCCGTATTAGAACAATAACAATTCAACTAATAAGAAGCCCCACTTTTATGTTTGACCAGTTCACAAGTTTTAGCCAAGTTGCATTCAAATATGACAATGGCATTTTAATATGGGATTTGATTCTTAATTATTAATTAACAAGCATCAGTAAACTCTCTTCTTTCATATTGCAAAGTTCTTATGTGTAACAAGCTAGATTATGGGAAAGGTGGTAATTGAACTGCAGCTGAGAGTGGAGGGAAGAAAGTTGTGGCTGAGGGAGAGGCTTAGGAAATTGTGGAGAATGAGAACAGGTTTCACAGGAAAGTGTACTGTTTTCTGAGGCTCCAGTGTCACACTGGGATTGTGTTAAATGCTTTGCCCCAAAAGATGCCTTTTGTTACCAGGAGAAAGATTTTCCAATCTGCTTTTACCAAAACAACTCTGGGAACAATGGTGAGAAAAGATTAGCTATTTAAGAGGCACATGTTAAAGACTTCTAGGAAGGGCCGTCAAGCAGGAATACAATTTTCTGTCTTCCTCTCCAAAGCCTAATTCCACAGGTCTTGCTTCCTTCATTCTAGTCAGAGCTGCCCCTCTGATCTAAAGCAAATCACTCCATTGTACTCTAAATCTTTTATACTTCTTAGGCTTCCTATTGCTTTGATTTTATATTTTTCAATTTTCCCTTCTACTAATGACTCCTTACTGTCAGCACCATTATCCAGAATGTTTTCCTAACTATCACCCTTGACTTTGCCTTCTCCCCTTCCCAACATCTCATAGTGCCCCCAGCATCTGATTTCTCTGGGGGGTCCACAGATCACCAGATCCTGCCAATGCTACCTCACTAAGCTTTCCCAAATGCTTGCTTTCCCAAATGCTTTCATGTCTTTTCCTTCTTTCATTCACTCAATACAGCTTTATGAGGAGTTTTCTATGTGCCAAGAACTATTCCAGCAGGCAAACACTATGAAAGCAGAGACTTCCTTCTGTTTTGTTCGCTTTCCTGGTGTTTGCAGGCTAATAGAACATTGTTCTTGTTCAAGCCTTGGAATTTCTAACTCCGATTAGTACAACAACCCCCACATGACTCTTTCTTTTTGCTATAATTTGATCAAGGAGATCTTTCTCCACTACCGATTGGCAAGGTACGCACTCGTAGAATCCTCTAGAGGTCCTAATTTTCCTTTTTCCAATGTTTGGTATATCCTTTATGGCCCTTAATATTGGCTTCTGCTTACCATTCCTGTTCCATATCTCCTCATACAGGCCGATTCCTAACACTGTATTCTTTGCTCCAACTATTTTGGACAATTTGAAGTCCTCGAGCATGCTACAATTTCCAGAGGCAAACTCTGGAAATAGGAAGCCATTACTCCTTCTTCCCCTCCCAGGTAATTCCTGTTAAATCTTCAGAACTCAATGTAGATGCCAGCTCTCCCTGGATGTCTTCCCTGACTTTTTAGGTAGATCATGTGCCTCTTCTCTGTGCCAACTTACGATCTTATCCCTGTCATCTCACTTGTCACAAATCCATTTTTCTCAGGTGAATACAATATCTTTTATTTGAAGATGGTGTCCTATTGAAATTTGTACCCCCAGAGACAAGCCAATAAATAGAGAAATTATTATTTTTTAACTGAGTGGTTGCAATGATAAGGGCTCAAACTAAGGTAGGGATAAATAAAAGGAAACAGCTACAAAAAAAAAAATCACTTTGAAGGCAACAGTGACCAGTTTTGGCAGCTTCTATACAGTGTTATTGAATAGGAATTATTAGAACTGATTTTGAGATTTTTAGTCCAAATGAATGGAAGGTTGGAATTGTGTGGCCGTCTAGTTTTGACGGGGGGTAAAGGGTCCATTTTTGAAATGTTGAGTTTGAAGTATCTGTAGGGCATCCATGAATAGACATAGGAAGCATTCAGGATCTGGGATATAGATTTCAAAGGAAAATCAGAGCTAACAAAAAAAGATTTAAGCTTCATCATTCAAAAAACATCATTGTAGCCACAGGCATGAGAAATGTAGTTCACTGAGAATGTTAAGTAAAAGGACAAGAGAGTTGTGTTAGCTTTTTTGCAAAAGTAAACAGAAGGAGCTCTATGAAAGATGCTGAAAAGGGCTGGTCAGAGAACTTGGGGGAAAAAAAACAAGAAGAAAAAGTTGCAGTGTCACATGCAGCCAAAGAAGGAGGAGCTTGCCTTAAGCAATGGAATTTAATAGACCTATTTCCTGATGGGTTTTCTCTCAAGTCATTTCTGACGTAGATGGATATTCCACAGATACAGGATGTCAGCAAAGCAGAAGCAAAAAGCTGTTGTTCTTTTGTTTTGAAAGCATCATCCCTCAAGAATCATGTAAATCAGGAATTCATTATTAAAACTACTTGTAGATCATCTGGGAATTCCTCTTA
Organism: Eulemur rufifrons; assembly: GCF_041146395.1. Lineage (NCBI taxonomy): Eukaryota > Metazoa > Chordata > Mammalia > Primates > Lemuridae > Eulemur > Eulemur rufifrons. The sequence continues at coordinate 17,593,430 of NC_091005.1, forward strand.
AATACAATGTCCCTGCTGTCATATTGTCCCTCCCATTTCTATATAAAGGAGCATAAAATGCTAGGAAGATTGCATCTAGGCTTGAATGTAATTTTACAAAAGAATAGATTTAAAGATTTCACCGAGGGCAATTATACAACACAATATTCTTCTTCTCAGTTGTGCATCTGTTGAAGGAAAAATTGATTCCATTAAATGAAAATATAAATTTCTTGACATTTATGGCTATTGAGCTTGGCTGACTCTGAAAATATTATATTTCCTAAAATTACAAATTGCTAATTTCTTAAATGAAAAAGCAAAATTCTGAACTCTGAAGGTGCATTTCAAGCAGCAACACACTGACTATTTTTTTTATTCTTAAGTAACTGTGATTGGTTACACATTTTCAGAAAACAGGTATAATAAAAGCAATAGCAACAGCATTGCAATAATTCATGCTGGTAATTGATTCTCCTTTTTGCTTATCAAAAGTATTTGCTTTCTATAATTATTGTAGCTCTCATCGTGAACACTCACTGAGCTGCTTCTGCTAGGATTCTGTTTTTCAGCTGCCACATTCTCCTCTGTGGTAGCAGTGTGCAGGAAAACGCAGGGGTGTGGATGAGATTCATAGTATTGCCAGAAGCAATTTGAAATTGGCTAGGCAGAAGCACAACCTATTTTTTTTTTTTTTTGTCCATCTTTTCTGATCCAGAAAATGTTTGCATTAACTCTCATTCCCAGCTGGAAGCACTACTTTATTATGACTCAGTGGATCAATATACACTGGGAACCGTGAACTATGATGGGTGGCCTGACAATCGTATGAAAGGCCTCATTGGTTTGAGTGAAAATGAGGTTGCATTGTGAGACTTTCTTTTTATCAAAAAGGACAATTTAGAACTTTCCAGTATACATTACAAATAGAAATAAGATGGAGATAAACAGAGCAAAATGATGTTTTTTGCCCCCTCTTCTGCTTGCACTTCTTCATCTTTCACATCCTGACAAACTTGATCACACTCCTTCAAAACACTAGCTGTTGGCAAAACCAGAGAAATATTTGCCTACTGTTTCTAATACAGAATAATTAGTGGCACATAAGTTGAGAAGGGTTTTATTTCTCAGCTTAGGAGATGCGATGACAAGTACAATTACAAGTTTATAACCATAGGTTAAAGTCAGATTAATAAATAAAGGAAAAGTGCCTAGATTTAAAAAAAATCACCCACCGGTGGTTCATTACATTTGCTTCTATTTGCATTCTTCACATTTTAGCACAATATAATATCAAAAAATCAAAATATGTTGAAACCTGACATGTTTTATTTAGTGAGGTATAGAAAGCAATTAAAACACATGTAATAATCAGGGATGATTCAAAAAATCTAATTGTGTATCAATCCTTGACAAAACTAATGGTAATGTATCATAATTTTGACATAAACCTCATAATAGCACATTTTTTCCTCTACATTTTTCATACAGTCATAACTCTTGTGTGTTCCTCTTATTTGTTCGTAGGCCAGGAGCCAGATGGAGCTGGCTGGGGTGCACGGATGTTAGAGGAAGCAATTCATTGTGTAGCAAAAGGGTCTGCAATTGAAAGCCTTTCTAGAATTGAATGTATGCACAGGGGAATATTACCTGCTGGCTTCAAATTCTGAATTCTATTTGCATACCACTCTATCGTTCTATTATAGAACATATCTATTAAAGCCAGTAGATAATAAATACGTATTTATGCTTATCTCTGTCTAATTTATACTAAAAATCATTGTGATCTCCAATGAATGTGGAATGATTCTACTCTAGAGTGTAAACATGACTGTGTCAACACTATCCATATGGCAAAATGCTTTTTTAATCAGATAGATGCATTAATTCTGGTTGACCATGTGTATACACATATAAACAGCATTATTCTTGGCAATCTGCATATAGTTTTATAAAATCATAATTCATAAAATGCATAATTGGCAGCTTTTAGGACATTAGGCACCCAAATAAAATGCTCATACCTATGCTATGACTATCTCATAGTGTTACAACAGTACATTCATCATTCAGATCTGAAATATTGGTTGATACAATTTTCTCAGTACAGTTTCAAACTCTTGAGTCTGAAGGTTAGGTTTGTAGTTGAGGAATAACATGAAAACTACTCACATTTTTCAGTGTTGTCAAAACTAGCAGCTGTGAATATTGTCAAGGTGGGACAGAGATCCTGTTTGTTATTCAGTCCAGAGACTATTTCCCATATATGACCACATATTAGATCACCTCAAAATCCGCAGCCTCTGCTGGATAAAGTTGCCTCTTTTGGTTGTGTCAGTCCCTTCCAGATAAATGCTCTGAATTTCTGATTTTCTAACCTTTCTGCTACTCTTTTCCAAATGGTGGGTGGTATATGAGGAAATTAGATGACATCATGGCACGATCAGGTGGGGGATCCCCTGGCAAATGTTGGTGGTTGTGACATTGGCCTCCACAAGATTGCTGGTTGTATCCTTGTGCCCAGGACGTGATGTCTGCTGAGTGAGGTTGAGTTGGTCCTGACACTGGGTGTTTGTTGACATATAGACCACTAACCATCACCTTTTACTGGCTGGGCCCCATGATACTTCTGGTTGCTGTTCAGACTCCCTGGAGCTGTCTGTGGCTTTCTTTTAGCCAATGGATGAAGCAGTTGTGTGGTATCCTTTGGGTATTGCCACCACCATAAAGAATCCCTCTGGCTAGCTCCCCGCCAGACCCTCATTCACTTCTAGGCATTACCCATGAGTTTTTTCTCTTAGACTCTGATTGTGAGATAGATAGATTGCCTGGGAATATGATTCATTGGGTAGAAAAGAGAAAAACACACAGTTTTAATAAAAACAAAACAATTCTCCTGTCAAAGTAAGATTAGATTGGATGTTGGTAAATGGATAAGGAAGATTTTATTCAAAAGTGTTGCAACAGAGGTCAAGACTTCTGCAACAGGGGGGAGAGAATGAACTCAATTCTCTTGAAACACCACCAAGGAAGCACTGGGTCTGAGATAGGGGAAATATACTGGAGGATGTTACAGGGAAAGTTGGCCAATGTGATTAGGCCATCTGTGTTTGCTAATTGGAACTTATGAAAGTTAGGCTCCTACCTTCCTGCAGCCAGCAACTTGAGGATAGTGGCTCTATCTTTCTCGATGATTACATCTCAGAGGGGTGTCTCCCAGGTCCTTGAGAAAGACATCCTGGGTTGTAAAACTGGCAAGAGGCTGGATGAAGATTTACACCCCTAGGGACAGATAAAGAATTTACAATGGCAAATTTTATAAAATAAATGCTCTAAGAAAAGGGAGGTCAGGAGCCTAAAATCAGGAAGAAATTTGTTCTCAAGTTTAGTCAAGCTGAGGGGAATGTTAAGGCTGTCCTGGTCACATGGATCATTAATAATTTTTCCCCTTGTCTGTGAAATAAAAATTACCACAATTATCTACAAGTCAAGAAGCAAGGCCTCACCAGGAATCAAATCTGCCATCACCTTGATCTTGAACTTTTCAGCCTCCAGAACTGTGAAAAATAAATTCTGATGTGTGTGTGTGTGTGTGTGTGTATGGAGGTATAATTCATGTAATTAAATAAGGTATGTGTACTCAAGACTGAATATGGCTAATACTTAAGCCCAGAGATAAACAAATCTCATTAATTGGGAACACGATGCTATATTAATATGTTTTAGTATTTTTACAAATTGGGAAAATATTGAATGATTTAATCAACCAAATGCCTGAAATTGGTTTTGCACTTTCTACCTTTTTGATACACCGTGCCCTAGTAATGCTGGCTTTTCCAACCATTAAGTGGAAATGATGTCTGTTGGGTACAGGAGAGTGACTTCAGTTTGTTGACCCAGAAGGAGTGATATGAGGATATTTGGCTCATGACAGCTTATCATCTCAGTCTGGCTAGGGAAGATAAAAAAAAAAAAAAAAGAAGGTAGAGAAGCGAAAAACGTTTTTTAAACCTCTGGGATATTGCCAGGAGGCTCTCTCTGATGCATGATGTCATTTACTGAAATGACCTGCCTTCCCGTAAAATAGATCTAAATCGAAACTTTTAGAAAGTATTATGATGGGCTTAGAAAGGAAAACATGGGCAGGTCCTGATTATCATCTGAATTTCTAGACATCATGTGCTAAAAATCATTTTTCTAAAACTACCAATTTGAATGAAATAAAACTTGCTGTGGTGGAAGAAATAATTAAAGGCATGGAATTCGTGCTTTTTTTTTTTTTTTTTTTGTAACTTTATTCTAGCCTTCCAGAGGAAATTTGGCTGTCATAAAATTTGCAAATCAAACATCCAAATCAAAATGCCCGAACAGAGAAAGGCTGTAAATATTTACTTTTAAAACCACTGAATTATTAAAGGTTTCAGAAATGTTCAATCTGGCAATACAAGAAGTAGGACTGAAAGTCAGTCTGCCAATTTGCTGTGAGGGAAAATTGATTGGCAACAAAGAGCTAAAACATAAGAGAATTTAGTGAGGTATTATTAATTTAGAACCTTGCTGGGGAGATGAAGTGAAAAAGCATCTCTTTTTCATGGTATCAAAAATTCCAAAACAAAGCAATAAATACATCTTGGAAATGTAGTTTACAATTGATTAAACTGTGTAACTGTGAGGCAATTGGTAGTCAATGTGTGTATGTATCTCAGCTGAGTGCTTGGAATTTCTGCTTGAGAACTCTACGGAAAATACCGTGCTACACAGAAAAGTGTCTCATGCTTTTGTTTAATTTGGTTCCAGTTCTAGCTCTTCCACTGGTTTGTATGAATTTATCTAGTCTTATTATACCCATGTGGCTATAAATTTATTTCAGTCTTTGATGCAGCAAATACTTATTTAGCACCTGCTATGTGTCAGGCAGCATGCTAGACACTTGGAGGCTTCCAGTGAACAAAATAGGTGAAAATCCCTATTCTTGTGAAGCTTATATTTTAATGGGGTTGAAAGAATAAACAATAAATGCAATCAGTAAGAAAATCATATGCTATGTGAAAAAATGGCAATTTCTGTCAATAAAAAAATGAAAAAAGTGGTTCAGGGTAAAACAAATGGGAGCAGGATTGCTGGGTGAGAGGAATTTTAAACAGGGGAGGTCAGGAGGTACAAGCCTTTATGAGAAGGTAAGATTTGAGTAAAGACTTAAAGGCGGCAAAGATGTTAGCCCAGAGTGTTTCAGAGAAGAGCCTTCCAGGAAGAAAGAATAGCTTTATAAAGCTTCTGAAAATATAATTGATCTAGCCAAGCATGTGTTTCCCTATAATCCAGCCATGTGTAGTGAGGGGTGGAGTCACCTATCACAAATGTAATTTTAGGGACTCTGAGTGGACAGCAGTTCTTTTGGAAGAAATAAAAACTGGGCAGGTGCCAGAAGTTAAGTATGGTATACCATCTCTGCGACTTCTGACAAATATCTTTTTTCATAAATAACTCTTATATATATGTAAAATTATATGCCAAGTTTGTAGGCTACAAAGAAAAGAGAAGAAATCAAAACTGTACATTATTTAAAATGAAATATATTTAATTTCCTCCTCATCAAAAATTTTAGGCTGCTGCTCAAACTTGAAGTCATCCAAAGATGAGATCACATACTTTTTTAAGCTATTCACGGTAGCACCTTTATTCTAAAATTAGATTAGACTAATGAAGATGAGTTGCAATTGTGTTTGTATTTTAATATGTTCTGTAACAGGGTTTTTTTTTTTAATTCTTGAATGCTTGATGACATACGCTGACATATTTTGTATCCCTGTAACCATTACTTTGAACGTATCTGAATAAAGTGTTTATCTCAGATTATCATAAAAAAAGAATAGCTTTATAAAGCTCCTGGGATGAGGAAGTGACTGATGTTCAGTTCATTCAAAGAACCACAAGGAGGCCAATGTTAACGGAGGGGAATAAGCCGAGAAGGAGAAAAGAGAGAAGGTTGAGGTGGGATGGGAGTGGTGTAAGGGGCAGGTCTTTTAGGACCTTGCTGGTCATTTAATAAGGACTTTGTCTTACATTCTATGAAGCTGAGAATTATTGCAGTACTTTGAGCACAGGTGTGATATTTTACAACTGTTGTGTAGTAAAGAGAGTCTCAGTGGGTAAAGGTATTAAGTGACTATTGCAAGTATGCAGGGCTTGAATAATGTGACTAGAATCAAATCAATATCCATGAAGATGGAGAAACATCAGGATTCCTGAGAATAAAGTAGCACCAATAGTATCTTCTGGTGGTTTGGTGGTATGGTATTAGAGAAAGAAAGGAGTCAAGCAATTTTTTTTTTTTTTTTTGTCCTGAAAAACCGGAAGGCTAGACTTGCCATAAATGGAGCTGGAGAAGGGTGTGAATAGAGTAGGTTTTGGGGAAAGAATGGAAGTTCAGCTTTGGAAATGTTAGAGATATCAAGTGGAGAGCTGAATATACAACTCTGGGGTTCGGGAAAGGGGTATGAGAAGATGCACGAATTAAAGAATTTTTGACACGTAGGTAATGTTTAAATGTATAAGGGTAAGAGAGACCACTGAGGAATGAGTGCAGAAAGAAGAGAAGCAGAACTGAAGACTGAAACCTGGACATTCTCAGCTTTAAAAGATGATATGAGATTAAAGGAGAAACAAGCAATGAAACTGAGAAGGCGTAACAAAGAAGGTAGAAAGAAAGTTAAGAGAATGTGCTTTTTGCAGAAGCTAAGTGAGCAAAGTATATCCAGGCATAGGGAGTGATCGAAAGTATCAAATATCATCGATAGGTCATGTGATAGGAAGACTGAAGCCCGGCCATTGGATTTAGCAACATGGGGTTCCTCGGTGACTTTCAGTTGAGTGGTAGAGAGTGAAAGTCTGATTGAAGCTGGCCTAAGGCAGAATGAGGCGGGAAAATTGGAGAGTGATATGGACATTTTATTTGAAGAGTATTGATATAAAAAGAAGGAAAAAAATTGAGTGGGGTCAAGAGAAGGTTTTTTTTTTTCCCCCCTTTTAAATGAGAAAAATAAGAGCATGCTGATGTAACCGTACGCTCCTGTAGAAGGGGCTAACTAATGGCTTATGCAACTAGATGGCACAGCAGCTGCTCTGCAGGCACAGCTGGACGCGGGGTCCTGACCATGTCCTCAGAACTCGGTCTCGCTTCATCTCTCAACTCTGCTTCTTTGTGTGTTGGCTGCACTCAGGCAGCCTTTCCACAACGACTGCTCTTACCTCTTGATGCTTGTATCTTCTCAGCATTCACAGCGGAAAAAAGTCTCTTCTCCAGTGGTCCCAACAAAATCCTGGAATTGCTTCACTGTCGTGGCTTGAGGTCACCTGCCCAATCCCTGAAACACTGTGATCAGGGTAGTCGATGCCATGATTCAGGAGTGAACGTGAGAAAAGACCAGCAGCAACATACACAGTATCAGTAGAGTCATGTTTTCTTCCAGCAAAAAGAACTAAGCTGGTAAAAATACAAAGCTATTAAAATGGACCTAAATGGTGGCCCGAGGACACTGCACACCATTTAAGGGAGCCAAGAAAATATTGGCACCATGTTCTTTCTGTTTCTTTACATTATTGTAATGTAATGTCAAGATCAAAATGATCCGGGCAAACTTAGACTCTTGGGGACATCTAGATGAAATCACATTTGAAAAAAAAATAATTATCTTGGAGGGAAACTTTCCTATGACAATTCTAATTAAGTCAATTATTTTCTAGAAATTTACGTGTCCTAATGATGCTGAGAACCGTCATTCAATTACGTGCACTTGTGTTTTGTGTCCTTGAATATCTGTGTCCTTCTACACTTTAAAATCTTGAGGAAGAAACGTGAATCCCCCTTCCTATGTAGTTCCTGCCTGAATGAAGTTGACACATCACTTTCACTGATGACCACCAGAAATGGCCGTCTTGTCGTTTTTAATATTACTAGGGGATAGAGGTGATTCTTACCTATATTTTAAGACTCCAAGCAAGAGTATTTTCTTTTCATTTTTTCTCTTCACTTCCCTAAAATTATCAGATGTGCCTCCCTGACCAGCACTAAATATTGGTGATATTTAGAAGATGGGATATATGAGTCTTGAACAAAATTCAGCCAGCCCCAGTCTATTTATAATGAAATCACACTAAATAAATTATTTGAATATGCTCTTGGGATAAAATATACCTCTATGAGGCAATGATAGTTGTACTTACTCTAGGGGTAAAGAATGAAAAAGGGGTAATTTTAAAAGTAACATATTCATGTAGATTAAAATAGTTTAAAAAAATTAAGTAATTTCTCAACTATGCTAAAATAATGTGCATAATATTGGGAAATTTTTACTTAGCCTCTGTAAATATTTTTAAGTTTTATTTGGAAAGAAGAAATATTAAAGAATATTTTATCTAACTAGATACTTTTAATAATCACGTTAATATAGTATACACAATTTCCAGTAGTGTGCAATAGGCAGCGGACAATTTTTAGTTTACTTTTTGTTCCTTATAATTCATAGCAACATAATATTATAGAAGCAAGTGCCTTAGAAATCTGATGCTTTAAAGTGGTAAGCGACAGATAAAAGAGATACTGTTTTGTGGTCATTCAGTCACTAAATTTTTTCAAAGTTCAACTTTGCTGTGCTCACAATTCTTTCTTTGCCATCAACAGCAATAATAATTGTTTTATGATTCAAAAAGTTACAACTATAATATACAGTCATGCTTGTGAAATTTGGGAGATATCAATAGGTACTTAATAAGCTTTTAAAATTTACTTCTCATAATAATACTACGACATTTAAGAGTCTTATGGATGGGGAGGATTTTTATTTTTAAATGTGAGTTTTCAGGCTATAATATGAAGAGTTAAGCAATGTTCCTATTTGAATAGATTTATGACATTTTATTACGCTAAGTCTCTGTAGCAAGGCCAAGGCAGGAGAGAGAGAGTGGTGTATTAGTGGCAGGGAAACTGCAATATGAGCAAGAAAAGAAACTGGTAGGGCAAGACTCTTGTTTTTGTTTTGTGGGTTAAGTATCAGTAACCATGGAATAGATGGGGTTATGAAAAAGAAAGTCTTTAGTTTTGTGGATATTGCTTTACTGTGATGTGGAATATATTGGCATATTAATAGCATCACGAAGGACAATAACACTTGACCAGCAGTGAGAAGCCTTAGTTAATAAGCAAAATAAAGAATTCATTATATTTTATTTTATAGTAGAGTTTACAATTGCTGGAGTTAGTCATCACTTTCTTCATTAAAAAAGTAAATATGACAATAGTGTGTCTCCAGAAGGCTACAAGGTTTGGCAGTGGCCATGCGGCTGGCAGAGTCTAACCTCATCGGCAGCTGCATTTGCATGTCATGTCACTCTCGTCCCTAACTGTCACCCTAGGCTGGCATACCAAGGTCTGACAAGGTCAATTGATATCTATCCTCTGTCTATCTATCTTATATTTTCCATATTATTATTTCACATTTGTCTTAAAATTAGAACGAGCATGACACTCCATCACACACTTATACCATGTGTGTCTGCAGAGCCGCACAGCTCAAAACCCAGTAGGGATATTTGGATTCCCTGTGGCCAACTTATCTTGCTGAAATTACTTGGTAAAGCCTAGGAGCATCTGAATTTCCATTACTTTATCAGTGTACCTCGTTAATGATATAGCTTAATTTGCATACCAGTAGTACCTTTTCACCACAGGTAAGAAATTGAAATGTTCAAGGTCAATTAGCTGCAAATGTTTCAAGTCGACTCGTGCAGCCGTAACTGTGAGCGATGCGGGAAAAGGAGTGGTCAGTGAAGGGTTCCTCTCTCTCCTGATGAGAATTGATGATGCAATTTTAACTCACTGGAATCATGCTGATTCTTTTTGCCTTGCCGTGCTTCTGTCATGTGTTCGATTTTTAAATACTGGTCTATAAAGACATGCTGAAATGCAAGAGAAATACTATGAAATTCCAGATTTAAAAAACAGGTCCTCATTACTGGTTTTAGACCATTACAATTAACTAGAAAGAGCAAGAAGCCAAATAATCAGTATTTTCTGAGAGGTATTAGCTGATATAAGATAATATTCCAAAGGTAGAACTTCCAGGTTGAGATGGTGGCAGTCTGGGGCACTTCATTCACCGTTTCTTAACTTTTCATTGTGAGAAATGATAACAATGCAGGGAGATATGCAGTTGCAGCAATAAGAGGAGTGAGGATGCTTGGTTAGCATCAGATCACAGAAGACTTTTGACTTTCAAAGTTTTGACAGGCCCTGGGGCGGGGGCAGGGGAATAGTAAGATTATATAGGTCAGTGGAGGGAAATACTTACCCACCACCACCTCCATCATGTGCTTGCACTTCAAAGACATGGTCTATTGTTAACCAGAGGGAGGGAAGTTGACTCCACTATCTGGAAACTCAATCCTGAGGTTCCCCGATCCCCACTAGCAACATCTTTTCTGTATCCACTGGGAACTACCAATTCCCACTTATGCATCAAGACAATGTGAGAGGCACTGTTGTGTACTAGTTTAGAGGACTGTGCCTCTTGCCTGCTCCAGGGACAAGAGCAAGGTGTTCAAACTCTCTGTATCTGACTCACCATCTGCTAAATAGAATGCTTTGAGAATTCATTAACAATGCCTTCACTAGTGCCTTTCACAAAGTATTAACTTACTTAATAAATATTAAGTAATACCGTAGTAGAATAAGTGGAGGAGGATTGGATGGTGTTTCATCACATCCTGAAAAATGAAGTATGGAAGAGGCACTGGTTCAGATTTAAAAATAGTGCTATGGAAGCAGTTCCCACTGAGAGGTCAAGAACTCCCTGCGCTATTTGTGGCAGGGTACTATTTAAGGTGTCCTTCAGATCACTCAAAAACAAATTCCATGTAGATAACAGACTGCAAGTGCCCCTTGTGGACAGCAGAGCTGTGTTAAACAAATGACACCAAGACACCCCAAATTCAGCCAGGGCCCATGTATACCCAACAAACCCTCTTGCATAAAATATGAGAGTATTCTACTCTATTCTAAACAAGGTAGATGATATTGGTGACCAAGGAAACTCCTTCCATCAAAAACCACAAATTCAAGGGAAAATATAGAGAGAATTGAAAGTAAAAACACACGAACAAAAATTGCAGTATGTAAAAATATTCTGGATCCACAAAAGAGGGGAGAGCATTTGTACTTTTGATGTATGGAGTGGAAGACACTTTTGAACAATGGTTCATTTCAAGAAATAAAGAAATTTGACAAAGTATCCACTTCTAATGACAATATAGTAAGTAATGGGAATCGTACCCACATGCACGCGGTAGTTAGTATGATGCCATCAAGAGAGGACATTGTTGTAATACAATTTTTTTAAAATGCTGTTTTGACCCAGTTTTGAAGTCCTGGCTAGAGGCTTGTCAGTTCCTCCTCTTGAACAGCTGATTATGTCCCTACTTCAGTCACTTCCTTTATTAGGTTCTTGCAATGTGTCATCACCAGGGCCAGGTACCAGAGAACTAGGGACATCCCTTATGCCCCAGAGTCTCCTAGAAAAATTGTTCAAATTAGCCAATTCACAGGAAGCCCTAAAACCTAGCTACCTGACCCTACCCTACTTGCCAAACATATAAGTTCCCTCCTACAGCTCCAGCTTGCTGTTATCCTGTCCCCTGATGCAATCCCCTCTGTGGCCCTATCTGTCAGCCTTCTCTTTTTTTATAGTTGTAAGTAACAATGAGTTCTGTTTTTCATATATCAGAGTGTCATTGTGCTGTGTTCCACCATCAAAGGAATCTTTAAATCTCACAAAACAGTTGTCAACACAGGTGTGTCCCTTCAGGTCTCACAATGGCATATGCCTCACTGTAATAGCAAACATTTATTGGGTATCTCTTTGAACAAGGGTCTGTACTCAAGGTTTCATAAAATAGGTCACAGATGTAAAGAATAATACTTGAGTTAAAAATATATAAAAATTAATGATAGTCTCTTCTAAAATTTTAGACCTTATTCTCAGAGCCTCAAGTTGAGTGGCAAAAGAATGAGGGAAAGAAAACATATGCTAACATTCCTCTTTGGGGTGTTATGTAATAGAGGTTGCATTTTAATAAATATTATCAGATAAATATGGATTCAAGAATGTGTCAATCTCTACTTCATGGCTTTTATAACGATTATGTATTACTTACATAATCAGTAGTAGAATATCACTTAAATAAATTCCCCCAATAATTCCCCAAACTATTATATTAAACTGGAAGAATGAACCAACCTAAGACATACAGTACTCACATCTGTAATATGTGTGTGTTGGATGCAATAAAATACAACAAATTCTGCTCTACCCATACTTCCTTGAACATACATCAGACTTCTATTTTTCCCTTCTTAGGGCTCAAGCATAACTTGCTCTATAGTGTTTTTCTTTGCCCCATTCTGTCACCCACCACCTTCCTCCCAGGTAGGATGGAACCAATGGTGTGTTAGTAAACTGGCTGGGGTGTGGGCGGGTGCTTATTTGCACCGTTTGCAATTTGCATGGTTTAAATACTCCCACTGTGGCTAATTGCAGAGATGGTTGTGTTTAGTAACTTGCTTGTAAAGTTGAATATTTAACAGTTGTCTCTTGCAGACTGTTGTGAAGCAGCTCCAACCCACCCCTTGATAGAACTCTCCATCTTTATTGTTATTGTTCCCTGCACATGTCTTACCATTAACATTACATTTCAAACATGCTTTACAATGTCTACCCCTCCCATAAGACTGTAAACGCCTGAGGGCAAGGACTATGCCTTCACTATCTTTGTTTTCCCAGGCTAACAATGTATTTCCTTCTCCAAACATGATCGAAGGTATTCTTCCAGTTCCACCACAGTGTGCAGATATTGCCTTACATCCAGTCCTGGTCAGTGGGGTTGAAGGCCAGACCGTTCCCCAGTCATGCGTGAGGGCAGTAGACACGCTAGTTCCAAGTGTTGACATGGGTGTTCATCTATCAAATTAAGCACTTTAAACAGTCTGCGAGACCTTTATTCTCCCCAGTGTTAGCAGGCTATCGTACCCAAAAATGAACACAATTAATATAGGTTCCATCCATTTACACTAAATTCTTGCTTTTCTACATTTTTCTACAATTGTAAGAAATTTTTATATTTTGGAAAATTTGACTTAAATTCCATAGAGGAATAGTCTTACTGACATTTCTGCTTTTCTAGCATAGATTTTTAACCAACTCTTCTTTCCTAATTTTCTCCTGTTTTTATTTTTACAAAAGGAGCTGGTGGCTGGTCTCCACTTGTGTCTAACAAGTACCAGTGGTTGCAGATTGACCTTGGAGAGAGAATGGAGGTCACTGCTGTGGCCACCCAAGGTGGATATGGGAGCTCCAACTGGGTGACCAGCTACCTGCTGATGTTCAGCGACAGTGGCAGGAACTGGAAACAGTATCGACAAGAGGACAGCATCTGGGTATGTTCTTTAACAAAAGTCATAGCCTTTCGGAGAAAGAAACAGTCATTGCTGCACCTTGCTTACTAGTCTTTTAGATGAAGTAGAAATACAGAATCTTTACAACTACTTTGAAAACATTTTCCAAGTAAAAATATGGTAAATATTCATTTTCTAATATATTTCATGGTAAATTAATGATAATACTAAAGGTAAATTTATTTTACAGAGGCCTCAGGAGTTGGAAAAAAAAGTCGTATTAGTCCATTAAATAGTGTGGTTGCCTAAGAAATAAATAAGATACGTATTTAAAAAAATTAAATGTTGTTCAAGAACATGGTAGTTTTGCATTGTCTTTATTTAAAGTTAGTAAAAAATTTGTTCCTTTTATTTCCTCTGATGACTCTGAGATTTCTGAAACATTCTCTGGTAGATGGAAGTTTTCACATACAATATTTGGACTTATATATGTGTGTATGTATAACTACATACACACATGTGTGTATGTATAACTACATACACACATGTGTGTATGTATAACTACATACACACATGTGTGTATGTATAACTACATACACACATGTGTACGTATATGTGATTTATGTATGAACTTTTCTCTAGTCTCTTTAAAGTAGGGTGGTAAAGTGCTGTGTGTTGTAAACAACGGTGCTGCACCCATAAGAGAGAGACTGGCAACAAGGCTGTTTGTAATAAAGTGGGTGGTATTTGTAGTTGACTGATTGCATATAAACACCTGGTGGAAGAAGGAAGCTAAAGAAAGTTTGCTTGATGACAAAAAAAAAAGGACTCCTTTCTTAGGGTATGAAAGTATTCGTTTGGATCTGACGTGGACCAGGGACAACACAGTGCAATCAAAAAACTATTTCCCACCCCCCTCTGGCTGAGCTGCCAGAACCAAAGAAAATGAGTAACTTAATGAAGCATCATTCTTAGCACACAGATAATTTGGAAGCCTATTTGGGCACATAATGATAATTTTCTTTGACCAGTCAATTGCCTCTTTTTTGAAATTTCCTAGAACTCCGTTATACATTATAAACTCATTGAAGAAATGGACTGTGATTTACTCACCTTTGTGTTTCTAAAGCTTTTGAAGGCCATTCAGTCTGTGTTTATGGAGAACAACAGTGGGGCTGGAGGAAGCTGCCTATAAGCATTTTTAAGAAAAGCTTAAAATCCTGTTTAAAATCCAAAGCAAGTTGAAGCTGTGTATAAGAGTGGAAAAAAAACAAAAAAACCACTGGGTATTACGGTTGAGTTAATTCCATGAAAACCATTCAAACTAGGGATGAAATAAACAGTAATTATGAACCAATAACAATGAAAGCTTAATGAGGTATTTATTTTAACTAGGAGTTTGGATTATCTTTACTCTTTTTTTTTAAAGTAAGCATTGGATTTTAAACTACATAAGTAGTGGCTAATGCATGCTAATATTTAGCTACGCTAATTAAAATGTATGTTTTTGACATTTTTTAAAGCGGTAAATCAACCATGAAAATTGTTGTTTTTCTGATCATCAGGCTTGGGGAAAACCAAACCTAGGCATTGCCATTTGCCTGTTTTGCTTACTCCTATAAAGTGGAGGTGCTCAGGGTGAAATGGTGGCATGAATGATATCCTTACTAATCCAAACCAATAAAATAAAGACATGGCATCTATCACAATCCTCTTAACATTACTTGTTTAGACTATGCTGTAAATTGTTGGTTTACTCACCATCTTCTCCTCTTGAATGTGAGCTCTCTATAAATAAAGATGGTACCCTCCGACCTTTCCTCTCAGCATTCCCAATGTGTAACAGTACCCGGCATGTCACAGTCAAATATTAAATTTATTGAATGAATGAACGAACGAATGAATGAAGTGTCCTTGCTTGTAGGATGCTCTTCTGATCACACTAACTAAAAGTGACTCCCTCTTGCCTTCCTCAGCTCTTCCTTTCGACACATTTATGTTGTATCAGTTTAACATACTTGAAGTTAGGATGGCACATTTTTCTCTCCTCTAAAATTTTGAACTTTTTTTATGGGATGGTTCTTATGTTTCTCATCTTAGTATTTCTGGTACCCAACACCCAATGTGGCACATGACTTTTGTTGAATTAGTGAAATAACAAGTAAGTGAATGAATAGATTTGAGTATATTGACCTCCTAATCTGTGCCTATCTTTGCACAAATTTCTGGGAGCTATTAAAAGAGTTCATGAGACTACAGAGATCATTGTAGACTGAATTTCTCCAAGAAGCAGGGCTTACCTGGATCTTGAAGAAAGCATTATAATTTAGATTATAGAAGGATTAAGGAAGCTATTTCCTGAAGCTGGAAAAGTGTGAACAAAAGCATAGACAATGGAGATATCCAGAGATATGGTTTCCTATGTAATAAGTAGTGAGACTATTGGGCAGATTGGACTGTTAAGTTTGGGAAGGACTGGATGATAATTTTGGCTATGGTAACGGAAGTTGGTGGATAACCATGAATGTCAAGATCAAAATTAAGACTTACTGCAATAAATACCATGACCAACCCCAAATGTTTAAATTTCTGTATCTGTGTATATATGTGTGTGTGTAGTAAATATTTCCTGTTCATCCCAGGTAGCCTGCAAAGTTCTAGTCTACTCCATAGTCACTTCAGTTCCACTCTGAGGGAAGCTCCCCCTCTGTGAATCTGCAATTGCTAAAGCAGGAAAATTGAAACATGGTGAAGTGTGCCCTGGCTCTTGACTTTTGCACCTGGAAGAACACAGAACACTTCAATTTACTCTTTTTTTTTTTTAACCCAAAGAACTATTTCTAATTGATGTACATAATAAGGAATTTAACCCTTTGTAACATTTTACAAATATGCATTTCCCAACTTTTTTTTGGCCCAGTTTTAGTAGATATTATGGGATATGTACCAATTATACAAAACATGCCAATTTCCTTTAAGAGCTTCACAGTCTGCTGCAGATGATACAAATAAATCTATGAAAGAGAGTTAGGAAACACATAAGGCATTATATAAGTGTGTGATAGAAAGAGAAAGGAAAGACAAGTGTTATTGGCTTAGAAACAAACACAATAAAAACAATCAACATGGTTTGAAATGCCGCAGTGAGAATTCTTCATTCTCTCCTCATTTGATCTCACTTCAAGCACCAGAGAGAACAATGACTTCTCTATACCTGAAGGAATTAATAAAATGCTCTGTTGCTTCTTATAAATAACCTTTAAGAAGAAAAACAAAATATGTATCTATACATGAAATTTCATAGAAATGTAACCTTGATAGAACTATGATTTTTTAAAAAAAAATACACATTAAAACATTTCTTCAGAATAAAATTTACAGTCTAGTAAAATGTAATTTATACAAAGTACTCTGCTGGATGGCAAATAAATATTTTATGAAAATTTAGAAAATGCAAGCCACTAAAATTGCTCTTCTCAAATTGAAGACAAAATAAAATCCCACAGCATTGATGATAAAAAAAGACTCCTTTTAGGCAGTTTATTGTAAGTAGTTGAAAAAGTAAATGTAAGGTATAATTTTCACTCATTTAAGAACAAGTGCTGAAATAACATGAAACTAGCATCTTAGAAATTATTTTAAGTAGATCATCATATGCAGGAACTGTATAGCCAAATTCTCCAAATTCTTTCTGATAAATGCCCAAGCTTCTTTTACACTGCAGACTACAAGGCAAGGAATGGGATGGCACCAGTCTTATAGATTGAGTAAATATGATTGTTAAAGCCAGAATAGTTTGCTTTTTTTCATGGACTTCAGTTGTACCTGATTTTTCAAACAAAAACCTTTACTGGTTTTCTAGAGTTAGTATATCTTTGTTTTTGTTCTTTAACTGGAAGTGACTATGTCTAGTGTCATAGTTCTGGGTTTGGCTGGTGAAAGACAAGGAGACCCTGTGACATAGAATAGTCAATTAGATAGAAGTACCAGCTGTCACAAAATATTCAGGCCATTGTTATCACTGTGAATGATTGAGTTGTCAATCTATAAGCCAGACAAGGTAAAAACGCTACCTGCAAAGATTTTAATGTGCATTTGTTTCATGTCAAGTAAATAAGTGCCTGGGAGAGCTCAGTGGAAAACCAGGGGAGGCAGAAATGCAAGGGAGGTATACGCTGTGAGCCAGGTAGACTCCTTGCAAATGGCATTTTCCCTAGATCTTTCCCTTATTCTAGTGACCTAAACCTACAAGCAGCATTTGTGGTGATAAAAAGTACAGCAGTACTAATGCCACGTGTGTCCACATGTCAAATTGTCAAGCTTAATGCATTGCAATACTTGCCTCAGTACTTGGCAAATGCCTAGAGAGTGCCTGAAGCTGCTTCTACCTTTCAGGACACTGATCCCCAAAATATATTTTTATTGAAGTCTACATTATTAGTCTATATCTTCAGGAAGTTTCCTGTTCACATTTCTATTTAATTATGAGTTCTCCACCTTTTGAAAACGATTTTCCCAGCAGTGCGTGGTTAAAAAGTGGCTTCATTTTTCTTTTATTGTGGTGAGAAAACTTAACGTGAAATCTACCCTCTCAACAAATTTTTAAGTGCACAATACAATATTGTTAATTATAAGCATGCTGTTGTACAGCAGATCTCCAAGAATTAATCATTTTGCATAATTGGAACATTATAACTGTTGAATGGCAATTCCCCATTTCACCCTTTCCCTGGCTCCTGGCAACCACAATTCCACTCTCTGCTTCTATGTGACCATTTTAGACATAGGTCCCTCATATAAGTGGCAGAGTGGACTTATTTGTCCTTCTGTAACTGGCTTATTTCACTTAGCATAATGTCCTCAAAGTTCATTCACGTCCCATATGGCAGAATGTCCTTACTTTTTAAAGACTGAATAACATTCCATTCTATGTATAGACCACATTTTCTTTATTGATCTGTCCATGGACATTTAGGTTGTTTCCCTATCTTGGCTATTGCAAATAATGTTGCAGTGAATATGGGAGTGTAAATATTACTTTGAGATTCTGATTTCAATTCTTATGGATAAATACCTGGGATTAGGATTTCTGGATCACATGGTATTTCTATTTTTAATTTTTTGAGGAACTTCCATACTGTATACTGTTTTCTGTGGTAGTTGCACCATTTTGTATTTCCACCAACAGTGTACTAGGGTTCTAATTTCTTCACACCTTCACTAACACTTGGCAATTTTGGATTTTTGTTTTTTTAAAATAGACATCCTAATAGGTGTGATGTAATATCTCATTGTGGTTTTGATTTGTATTTCTCTGATGATTAGTGATGTTGAGTATCTTTTCATATACCTGTTGGCTATATTGTATATCTTCTATGGAGAAATGTCTGCTCAAGTCTTTTGCCCATTTTATTATAAAATCAGGTTATTTGTTATTTTTGCTATTGAGTTAAAGGAGTTCTTTATGTATTTTTACTATGTTATTGTTATTTCATATATTTAGTTTCTATATACTAACAATGAACTATCCAAGAAGGAAATTTAAAAAAAAATCCCATTTATAATTCATCAAAAAGAATAAAATCTTAGGAATAAACTTAACCATTGGTGGGGGGAGCAAGATGTATGCACTGAAACTACAAAACATTGCTGAAAAAAATTAAAGAAAACCCAAATAAATGAAAGGACTTTTGTGTTCATGAATTAGAAGACTTAATACTGTTAAAATGTCCATACTACTCAAAATGATCTATAAATTCATGCAATCACTAACAAAATCTCAATGACATTTTGTTACACAAATAGGAAAAAAAATCCTAGAATTCATATGGAACTACAAAGGACCCCAAATAGCTAAAATAATCTAGAGAAGGAAGAACAAAGCTGGGGGCATCACACATCCTGATCTCAAAATATATTACAAAGCTATAGTAAATAAAACAGTATGATACTGGCATAAAGACAGACATATAGACCAGTGGAACAGAATAGGGCTCAGAAATAAACCCACACATCTGTGGTCAACTGACCTTTCATAAGGATGTCAAGAATATACTATGGGGAAGGATTGTCTCTCCAAAGAATGGTGCTGGGAAACTGGATGTCTACGTGCAAAACAATGAAATTGAACCCTTACCATATACCATATACTTAAAAATCAACTCAGAATGGACTAAAGACTTAAACAGAAAACCTGAAACTGTAAAAAATGCTAGAAGAAAGCCTATGGGAAACCTTCCTGACATTGGTCATGATAATAAATGTTTTTTTTTGATATGAC
Source organism: Eulemur rufifrons (assembly GCF_041146395.1). Classification (NCBI taxonomy): domain Eukaryota; kingdom Metazoa; phylum Chordata; class Mammalia; order Primates; family Lemuridae; genus Eulemur; species Eulemur rufifrons. The sequence goes on from NC_091005.1 coordinate 17,613,133, forward strand.
ACTAAAAGCACAGGCACCAAAATGGAAAATAGAAACTACATCAAACCAAAAACTTTCTGCATAACAAAAGAAACAATCAACAGAGTGAAAAGCAGCTTTTCACTGGGAATGGGAGAAAATATTTGGAAACCATATATCTGATAAAGATTAATTATTCAAAAATATTGGGGTTTTTAATATTACTCACTGATTACAGGTTATGTATATTGTTCTTAAACTTTACCACACATTTGAATTCTGATGCTCAGGCAGACTGTCTAGAGGCAGGAGCCTAGGTATTGGGATTTTTCAAATATTCTCAGGTGATTCCAATTTGCTGCAAACTATGGGGAGCACTGGCTTGCTCAATAAACTTGAAAACCAGGTACAGATTCTTAGTTCAGTATAAAAGAAACCAGCAGGATTTCCTTTCATCTTAGATCTAGTATACTCTGTACATTCTTTGAGTTAATGTTGCAAGAAAGATTTGGATAATGATCAAAGTTAGGAAAAACAGGTATAGACTAGATATTAACTCTATCTTCCTAATGACAAAGACTCAATTTTCTTAATATCTAAAGCTATGCTGTTCAATAATATAGCTACTAGCCACATAGGGCTATTTAAATTTAAAATTAAGTTAATTAAAATGAAATAAAATTAAAAATAAAGCTCTTTAGTTTACAGCCACATTTGAAGTGTTAAATAGCTATGTTAGACCAGTAGTTACTGTAGTAAACAGAGCAATTATAAAACATTTTCATCATCATGGAAAATTCTGTTACACAGTACAGGTACAAAATATTCTAAATAATCACAAAAAATAAAAGCCTTAACATTTTTTTTTTTTTAAAAGAAGGCATTATATAAACAAGCAGGTCATAGGAAAAAAAAAGATACATAAATATATAAAAGTGTCTTCAACCTCATTTAAAATTGAGATGACACATCCTAAAAGATTGAAATGAATGAGAGTGTTTGAAACTGTAGTATTATGTAAGACATTATTTTCCAAATGGTGCTATGCAACAAAATAATATATTCTTTAAAGTTATTCATTTAATGTAATGACTTTTCTTTAAAATTGTTAAGCTTCCGAATCAAACCCAGGGTATCAAGGATAGTACTGTTTAACAGAAGATAGGATTTTCTGGAGAAACAGAAACAATTGTATATATAAAATGTGAGTTGACTCATGCAATTATGGAGGCAGAGAAGTTCTACCATCTGCTGTCTGCAAGCTGGAGAACTAGGAAAGCTGTTGATATAATTCAGTCTGAGTCTGAAGAATCAAGTACCAGGAGCTCAGATGTCTGAAGACAAGAAAAAATGGATGCCTCAACTCAAGAAGAGAGAGAGAGAGAGAGAGAGAGAGAGAATTTGACTTTCCTTCTCATTTTTTTTCTATTCTAGCTGTTGATAGATTGGATTATACCCACCCACAGTGGTGAAGGCAGATCTTATGTACTCTGCCAATTCAAATGTGCTAATCTCTTCTGAAAAGAACCTCACAGAGACTCCCAGAAATAATATTTTACCAGCTATCTGGGCATCCCTTAGCCCAGTCAAGTTGACGCATGAAATTAACCATTACATAGATAATGGATATCTCCTTGTTATATGACAATATCTTGGACCATTTGTTGATAGTATAAAGCATATGGTAGTTATCAAGCATCATATATTATTTTTCAATTTCAACTTTTAGTGACAGTGTAAATATACATATTTATATTTGTATTTATATAATGGCTGAGCAGCACTTGTATGTGCAGCATGTTATCTAATCTTTGACCATATTATGACAGAGTAGGAAAAAAAACACCCTTAGTTCTGGTTCTAAATTGTCCTCTGAGTCAATGCCTCGTCAGAAAAACAGAAATTATCCCAGGCATATGAAACTGGCAAGTCATTATAGGAAATTGGTTACAGGTGATGAAAAAGCTGAGCAGTAACATGTGAGATGATGAGGCAACTCAGAACTTAGCGACAGCAAGAAAATGCTACAACTCCTAGAGCTGGAGGATAATGAGAAGATGCTATTTCCAGAGCTCAGAGGCTGGCATTGTCCGGCTGGAGCTAGAACCCAGCAGGCACTTCTCAATAGAGGATTATGGAGGCACGGGGTATCCACTGAGAGCTGGAGCCTTGTAAAAAAGACTCAGCCACTACCAAGAAGCTGCCTGAGGCAGAGCAAGAGTGGGAAGAAATACCCTGGCTCCTCCCTTCCATCCACCTGCAAATCTCTTTCAAGTGCCCAGCTGGAAGCTCCTTAACAGGAGTCTGGGATGCTCAGTCCACTTCCCTCCTCCCTCCCACGTTTCAGATTAGAGCAGGGAAAGGGCCAAAACATGGTTCCAAGGGAAACAGAACGATGACCAGGGCAGTCCTAAGAAGGTAGGATACTAAGGACAAATTGCTCTATGAGCTTCCTTTTCTTTGCTTATACAATGAGGATGCAGGTAGAATCCAGGTACTTACTGAGTGATCTCTTATGCCTTTTCAGTTTTAAAATTGTGTGTTTCCCTATCAACTCAAAAAGAAGGTAGATCAATATTTTGATGCTAAGAAAATTGAAATTGAAGATATTAAGTTCCCACCTAAGTTCATGTTAACTAGTACCACATTGATGAAGTTTCACATTTAGCTCTCTTTCCTCCTGTTGTTCACATCTAGCTCTCAGCAAGAACAGGCATTCAAGGTACTAAAAGAAGGGAATCCATGAAGAAGATTAACCATTTAGGGTCATTTTTTACACATATTCTAAGTAAATAGAATGATGATCTCCTTAATACATTATGGATTCGATCCTTTGTTTTTTATCAAAATGTATATTGTAGATCAAAGCATAGATTTGCTTTCGATGTGGGAAAAGTACTAATAGCATTGCTCTCTTCCTCATCAAACATTTTGTAGATGAGCACCAAGTCTCACGGCAGAGGACCGAGTGGAAGAGTCTATATGTGGCTTAATACATATCTGTTGTTGGTTCTGGGATGGGATTGCTACACACACCTGAGGTACAAAGAACAGCACATTACTAGCTTTTATTGAAATGTTTTGCTTGGCTGGCAGACCTGATGGCTTCATCCGACTCTAAACCTGGCATATTTCATGGATGGTTTCCTTGTGCATCACAGCTCCCATCTCAGACGCTTAATTGTGGCTCCTAGGACATTCATTGAAGTTTCCTGTACCTCCATGCTTCTCTTCTGGGTCATATTCTTCATTTATGTAAGGCGAGCTTGCCAAACAAGCTTCAATTCATCCCTTTCAACTCAGGGCCTGCCAAACACAATCGAGCCACTTGAGTGTCATATCCAGCCCCCACTCCATACTTGTTGCAAATGTGCTTTAGAATAGATATTAATAATACTATTATAGTATAAGGAAACACTTCCATGATTACTTACTTCAAATCCAAAATACAATAATCTCTTGATGCGTTTGTGGGTTCACAGTGCAGATGATGGTGGATGGTACTGAGATGAGAGCTTGCATCTGATATTTTGTGTAAATAACTAAAAGAAGCACTTTTAGGCATAAGAGCCAGGACTTCAGTTGCATGGCTTTATTTATCCATTGTCCCAATTGCCTTGATGAGTCATATTTCTAAGTTGGCATTGTCTAAAATTTCCTCTTTATATCATTATTTGCATCTTGCTCCTTTCAGAAATGTTCACAAAGAATAACACTTTGGGTGATTTAGAAGAGCCATGTTTTAGAAAAGATTCCAGTATTAGGGCGTTTGTCTAGAAGTAGTTGAGACTGTGAAAGGAGGAAAACGGGAAGCCAAAATACTAGGACAGAGCCTACAGAGTTGTGTCTATAAATTAGAGAGAGATGTAGTTCAAAATAAATCACATTTGACTTGTATCTGGCAAATGAAATTTTTGTTTGGCTTTGAATCCCCCTCTTCATTTTGTATTTCTTCTTATTATTAATTTCTCATACAGAAAGGCTGTTTCCCTTTTGGAACCTTGAACATTTTAAGTACTTAATAATAGGATTCTTTTTCAATAAGGAGAGAGAGAAGAGAAAAATTGCTGGAGCAGTGAAAAGACATCCTTGGGGGGCAATTGCTTTATTACAATATGTCAGAGTCATCATGATTGGGGAGTAGACTGGGGAATATCAGTTTCAGGAGAATAAAATCTTGTATTTATTTTAGCAGGTTTATGGAAAGTTGCAGAAAATTATCCCAATAGTTTCAAAGCTATTATGGTAATAGCAGTTCCATCTTTATACTGTACCTTGAAATAATGAAAGGTAAAAAAAATTCAATCTGTCACTTTGAAAATAGCTTTTTGATCCTTAAATCACAGCAAATACATGAATTAATTAAGTTCACCATGGTATTTCTGCTTGCTTTAAAAATCTTCATGTCAAAGATGATAGGTAAATATTGAAATTTCTTTAAATTGCAAAGAAATTGGTCTGTCCAGTTTCCTTGTTCCCACAAAATCAAACCCTTTGGATACATGTACTCTGACTTTCTTGGTTTGTGTGTTTTAAAAATTCTTAGCCTTTGAATATTTAATCCATTTGAGCTGAATAAGCATATACTTGGCTATGGCACAATTTTTTTCAAAAGAAATTTTCGCCAACAAGGAACTACATTTTGTGTGATTCAGATAGACATATATTCAGGGAATGAATTCCTTCTATCTCATCCTACTTTGAACATTGCACAAGGCTTTGCATTGTAGTCTTCTGTCATTTGGGAAACTTGTGCAACTTTTCATGCTCTAGCACACCAGAGAACATGGTCTGCTATGAATCATCCTCTTCTCTCCTGCATTGAACTCACCATCCCTAGGATTCTGGATTGGAAGCATAGCAAACATGAGTGGATCAGATACTCTGGGGCAAAGGTAGCAAACACCACCTGCACCCTGTCCATTTTCTATAGGCAGGTTTGCATTGGCATAATGGAAATAGTGAGCCTACTTCTGCTATCTGAGCCAAGAGTGACTTGAATAGCTGGATTGTCAAATTTAGGTCAGTTCAAAGTACTGGAGCCACAGCAAGAAAAAGGAGGAGAGGGAAGGCTATGTATGGAAATTAAAGATGTCATCGCTCTCATCAGATTGCATGCATTCATATGCAGGCTCCGTCTTACACAAGAGAGAGAGATTGATTTATTTTAAGGAATTGGCTCATGCAATTGATGCAACTGTGGTGCCTCAGCAAGTCCAAAATCCTCAAGGTAGGCTGCCAGACAGGAGACCCAGGGAAGAGTTGCAGTTTGACTGCAAAGTTGGTCTGCTGTGTGATCTTGGGCAAATTGTTTTCACTTCCTCTGTAAAATGAGCATAGCAATAATATGCACCTGAAAGGATTTGTGTGAAAGTTAAATACAAGAGAAGACAATGATGAGGAGAAGAAAGAGGAAGAGAAAGAGTAGATAGAAGGGGAAAGAGAGAAAGAGTGAGGGAGACAGTGAGAAAGGGAGAAAAAGAGGGAGGGAAAAGGAAAGAAGGAAGGAAGGAGGGAAAGATGGAAAAAGAGAATGAAAAAGAAGAAAGAAGGAAAGAAAGAAAAAGTAAAAAATTTTTTGTCAGTTGAATACAAAAAAGAACATAAAAGTCATGCAAAATTAACAATAGATTAGAGGTTATCAGCAATTCAGCTAGAAGGTGAGAGTAAATGCCTCACTGACTACAGTGGTTTTTAAAAAGCAAACATGATAAAAAAATGGAAAAGAGGAAATGGCAAATAGTACTCTGAGACATTTGGTTGTGTAGAGAAGGGGAAAGGAAGGGTGAACACAATGTTTCCAGAGAGCAGTTGATGGAGCAAGAGGACCCAGATCACAGTTGGCTTTGAAGAGATGTGTCTTCCTATGAGAGAAGAAGAAAAAAAGTAAGGACAGGTTTGGACTTCAGTCTGTGCAGAAAGCTCACATATTTACTTAGAGTAAATAGGGAGAAGTGGAAAATAGTGCCTGCTTGGTAAAGAGTCCCCACATAGGGCTGAGAGCCCAGCCTTGGCTGGAGACCATGAGTGGGGTGCCTGTGTGTACTGTAGTATGATTTTCTTCAGATGTGTGCAGAGATGCTTAGGTTAACCCAGGGTTGGAATCCACAGGGACACTGGGGTGGGAGGATACTAGGGCAAGGACACATATGGGGTGTCGAGAGCATGAAGGAAGGAAGAACCATGGAGTCAGCACCATGTAGGGAAGAAAGTGAGGTCAGGGAGGCTGGAGGGAAGGGTGGAGTTGATGGGAGATTGTATTAGTCAGGATTCTCCAGAGAAATGGAACAAACAAGATAAAGGAGAGAGAGAGAGAGAGAGGGGAAGATGTTGATTTTAAGGAATCGGCTCATGCAATTGTGGAACCTTGGCAAGTCCAAAATCTGCAAGGTAGGCTGTCAGGCAGGAGACACAGGGAAGAGTTGCAGTTCAAATGCAAAGGTGGTCTCCTTCCTCCTCTTCTGGGAAGGTCAGTCTTTTTTTCTATTAAAACCTTCAACTGATTAGAGTAGGTCTAGCCACATAATTAAAAGTAATCTGCTGTTTTCAACATCTACTGATTTGAATGTTTGTCTCATTTAACAATTCCTTCACAGAAACATCTAGAATAATGTTTGACCAAATGTGTAGTTATCAAGGCCTAGCCAAGTTGACACATAAAATTAACCATCACAAAGAGTTGGCATTGGTTTTACTTTCTATCTTTTTCCCTTTTGGGTTTAGCTGAGTCAATTCAAAAATAAACCGTGCTTTCTCTTACCAACTTTGTCTTATTGCCATTCTACTTTGTATGTTGCAGCCAGAGGCCACACCCTAATTGCTCAAATGCTGTTTATCATTCATGTGAGATGTGTCCATTAATCATATTTTTCCTCCCAATGGAAATGGTGATTAAACAAGCTGTGACACTACCTTTTAAATTACTTCCTGTCTTCTACTTCTGATTTAATAGTTAGGTACACACATCAGTTTCAATCACCGGTGACTGATCTTAGCTGGTTCTGACCAGGATAGTATTCCTCATCTTTTCTCCAAATTGATTCACGATCTGTAATATTCTGGCTTCCTGTTCTGTACTTGGGTTCATGATATGTGAAGAATTTCTGTACTCTTAAGTTCATATTTAAAAGATATACTCAACTTCTAGATAATGGTGTACATCTTGATGACCTCAGGGTATGAAGTCCTTGACTAGGAGTATATTGGCCTAGTTTAATGACATTTACACAAATGTTTGATGTAGGACATCAGAATTACGTAGTGAATGTTCTGCATATTTTTTGAAAAAAATTATTTTATTAAATGAAACTCAGGTCTACTCTGCAGTATCTCAAAACATTAGAGGTCCATTATATTAACATTATGCTGGAAAATTTGTTCAAAATGGCTCTATGTATTTAGGACTAGATGACATATTTTATGTTGGGTAAGATATAACTAGAAGCTTTTTGGTAACTAACATGGAAATCAGGTAGAGTTAAGGATGGTGACAGATACTTGTGATTGTCGAGGGAATCATACTGTTTCTGGCATCGGCATACGGGACTAGGATTTGTATCTGCTGATAAACTCCAGGTCCTCTGTCTCATATAATCGGTTTCTCAGTCTCACTGATGAAAAGGACATTGGAGACTAAGTTCCCAATGCTTTCCTTCAGATTCCAAGGCTGCTTTGAATCAGTGTTGCTATACTTTAAAGGGAAATGATACCTGTGTTTTCTATTCCATAACTTTTTCTTTGATTCCCCCATTTTGGGGGCTGGCTTTATCAGAGTCCTTGGAATCTGGTCTGGTGAGAGCTGGAGTGGGAGTTCGCACCCCTGCTGTCCGCTTAGGGCTCTTCAAGGCTGTGGAAATGAAACTCTGAGAGATAACAAGTTAGGCTTAAAGAGCCCCATGTGTTTAATCAAACAAGACAAAGGGGGCAGGTGTGCTGTGAGTTTTCTCTTCAGAGGGGCAATTATGAGTTGTGAGTTTATTACTCTTACTTTCTATTTGATAGTTCATTTCCTCTGTTAGATAGGTTACTAGTAAGGCCACCTTTCAGGGATAATAAAATTTTTTTTAAAGGGTTACCTCTATGATAACCTGTAGGGGGTGGGGTAAAACAGGGATATAAGGTAGACTTTTCTGAATATACCTTGTATTTTAGATTTTACTATAAAGTAATATACACAATTAATAATTGTATACCAAATTAAATATAACAAAAAAGCCATTTATAAGAGTCAAAAGTAAAATAAAACAAACCTGTTCTGTTGAAGGCATGAACACAGAGAGAGGAATTATTTTAAGTGACTTTAAAACACAGTAATGTGGGTATTTTTACTGTTTTAGATCCCATTGCCAAAAAATATCTTAAACTCCTTTCTATAATTACATTTTGATAATGACAGCAATATTTGATTTAAAATATTATGTTGTGACTCTGAAACTTACCCTGATAAAGCAGTTATATTAATATCTCAAGAATGGAAAAGCAAACACCACATGTACTCTCTTAAAAATTGGAACTAGTCAATGGGCACACATGTGCACAGAGGGAAGTAAAAATCATTGAAAATCAAGCAGGGGTAGAGAAGAGGAAGGGAGGGGCAAAAACCTACCTAACAGGTACAGTGGACACTATTCGGGTAATGGGTATACTTATAGCCCTGACTCAAGCATTACAAAAATGCTCCATGTAGCAAAAACATTGGTACCCCTTTAATATTTTGAAATAAAAAAACATAATTTTCAGTGTAAGAGAAAAGAAAAACAAGTCTATAATCAAAGAGGTTAAGTAAATGACCTGCAACCTTGAAATCTGAATTGGGTATATCAATATGAACCTCTGAACATATTTTCTCTTGAGAAAAATAGAACTGTCTGCTAGCTTTGTTTATCAAGAAACCACAGCCAACCCTGGAATGATGATTTCCTTTAGCATCTATTAATAGATTGAGGACTCCAAATACCACTTTCCTCTAAAAGGGCCTAGGACTCCTTGGGGGGTAAATGGCTGAGTCCAGACTGGAGCATGAAATATACAAAATAAATGTGGAATATTTATATGAGAAAATAAGTATGCTATCAAAAACTACTGGAGTTATGTCAGAAGGACTCAGAAGTCAACCTGAAAAGGATTTTCCCTGGCCAAAATGAAATAACTGGAACACAAATAAGAATAACACCAGGAATGGATTGAAACATCAAGTCAAACATTCATGAATGCATCATAGTGCAAAAAGTTTCTTGTATACCATTACTGGAAGATGCTAGAGAATCCACTCATCATTCTGAACACTGGTTCATAAAAGGAAAACCAAGTATTTATCCTACTTTATTTTTATTAGACTGCATCTCAGGATAACCAAATTTTTATTAAAAGCGAGTTTCTCTTCAAAGAAGTATTCCAGATTAGCAAAAGAAATTGAAGAATGAATGACAAAATCAGAATATCACCATTTTGTAAAATCTAATGAAATAATGTATTTTGAGAATATCATTCATGGCTAACATCATAAAAACAGAGACAACTAGGTATTACTGCATATGTACCCCTTGAAGAAAGTACATAATGTCTTCTTTGAAGGATTCTTGCTGAAGACTCAAACCTAAAGATTTGACTAACAGTTTATAAGAAATAGAGGAACAGAAGAACGTATCATGTGATAACCACAGGTAAACAATCAGCAAACTATAGGAGACTGTATAGAACCAATGGCCAGCTGTCTTCAATAGCCAAATTGAAAGAAAATGAAAGGTAGAGTGCTCCATGAGTAAAAACAGATTTAAGAGAAACAACAGACAAATGCAATGCGTAGAAAATTTTGATATCCTGATATAAACAATACTACCAACACACGCATGCACACTTGCACATACACTTTCAAGGGAAGAGCAGTCCACCCAGGATGTTGATGATATTACAGAACTATTGTGAAATTTTAGTTGTTATAACCAAGTTGAGCTTTTGTTTAAAGGTGAATCCTTGTCCTTTAAAGATGTATTTTGAGATATTTATGCATGAGATAATATGATGTCTGGGACTGAATTTAAAATAATCTAGTAGGAAAGATGATAAACGGGGAGAGGACATGGGTGTAAATGAAATAAAATTGGCCCTGAGTTAACAGCCTTTAAAGCTGGATGAATGTGAGCTTTTGATTCTACTCTCTCTATTTGATTATATGTTTGAAAATAATAAAAATTTTAATGACAGATATATATTTTCTCGCTTTAAAATTTTTAGTAAGTAAAGTTTCCAATCTTACATAATGCAATTTTACTTGCAGTAATTTAAGGCTGACAGTAATGAACAGCATGAGGACCAAGTTGAATAAAGTATCGAGATTAATGTGAAATTGGCTACTTCAATCTGGGATGAGAGGAGGCTGTCCAAACCCAAGTGAGGATTCAGCCAACTATTTTTTTTTTTTTTTTGAGACAGAGTATCCCTCTGTCACTAGAGTGACTAGAGTGACCTGTTGTTAGCCTAGCTCACAGCAACCTCAAATTCCTGGCCTCAAGCAATCCTCCTGCCTCAGCCTCCCCAGGAGCTGGGACTACAGATGTGAACCACCACACCTGGCTAATTTTTCTATTTTCAGTAGAGACAGGGTCTCCCTCTTGCTCAGGCTGGTCTTGAACTCCTGACCTCAAGTGATCCTCCTGCCTCAGCCTCCCAGAGTGCTAGGATTACAGATATTAGCCACTGTGCCCCGCCTTGGCCAATTCTAATACAGGGCCATGTAGCTTTTTCTGTGTGACTGACTCGCTTTTCATTTTCTCACACTTGGAGAGTGTGGGATGGAGATGGGCTGGTGAGTAATCTCTCTAGTACCTACCTTAACAATGGAGTAGATTTCTGCTCCTCACAGGAACAGTCTTGGAAGGTGATTGGAAGTGATCGTGTTAGCTGTGCTTCATCATGACCTCTGGATCATCCAATTGACATGCGTCTAGGCTTTAAAAATTACTTTCTCAAGCCCACATGATAACAGATTGTCAAACAAGATTTTATTTTGTTATAATTAATCGGTATTTATGTTTATAGCTCTGTTGTTTTTTTCTCCTAAAATAGCTAATGTAAGGTACAATTAGAAAATGGGAACAAGGAAAACATATCTTTCAATACATGAGCTACATTTGAAGTGTGTATTTAAAATTTTTTAAGAAGAACAATGATTTCATTTACAGTCACTGTTCAACCAGCTACAATATTTCTTAAAGAAAATAGTCTGAAGCATAAATATAGTGAACATATGCATATGAATTACTCTGACACCTGACAGGTGCAACTTATAAAGTATGAACAGCTTACATGATAGGAACATAATTATAAATATTTAAAGATCTTTTTTCTATCACATTATAATGCATTTTATTGATTTGCCTTGATGCTTACTCCAGATTTTTCCAGATTTACTTAAAGCAGTTAAGAGTTATATGATGAGTATAGCTGATTCTCATCTCTGATAGTTATGTTTTATAATGTCTCCATGAACACTGAATTATCAAATACAGAACCATTGCTATGCTATGCCATCTCAAGGATTCATGACACTGGCACTGCATTGGGGGCACTAGAGATTGTTTTATAGATACATTAGGTTGGTGCAAAAGTAATCGCAGCTTTAGCATTATTGAAATTTGCCGATTGATATTAGAATACATTGTTAAATGTGGTTATGTTATACATCATTTTAATGTGCATTTCTCACTTTTTGTTTTTTTTTGCTAATGACTTATTACTTGCTGTTTATTTTATATTTATTTTAGACTATGGGAATGATGTTAGACAAAAAACAAATTCTAGTGATGTTCTTATTTGCATTCAAAATGGGTTGTCGTAAAAAGCGGAGACAACTCGCCACATCAACAATGCATTTGGCCCAGGAACTGCTGATGAATGTACAGTGCAATGGTGGTTCAAGAAGTTTTGCAAAGGAGCCGAGAGCCTTGAAGATGAGGAGTGAAGTGGCCAGCCATCGGAAGTCGACAATGAACAGTTGGGAGCAATCATTGAAGCTGATTCCCTTACAGCTACATGAGAAGTTGCCAAAGAACTCAATGTTGACCATTCTATGATGGGTCGTTTGGCATTTGAAGTAAATTGGAAAGGTGAAAAATCTCAGTAAATGGGTGCCTCATGAGCTGACCAAAAATCAAAACAATCATTGTTTTGAAGTGTCATCTTCTCTTGTACTCAACATCGAACCTTTTCTTGATCGGATTGTGACGTGTGATGAAAAGTGGATTTCATATGACAGCCAGCGATGACCAGCTCAGTGGCTGGACTGAGAAGAAACTCCAAAACACTTCTCAAAGTCAAATGCACCAAAAAAAGGTCACGGTCACTATTTGGTGGTCTGCTGCCAGTTTGATCCACTACAGCTTTCTGAATCCCAGTGAAACCATTACATCTGAGCAGTATGCTCAGCAAATCCATGAGATGCACTGAAAACTGCAACACCTGCAGCCGGCATTGGTCAAGAGAAAGGCCCCAGTTCTTCTCTGTGACAACACCCGACCACACATCACATCAACGTTTCAAAAGTTGAACGAATTGGGCTACAAAGTTTTGCCTCATCTGCCATATTCACCTGACCTCTCACCAACTGACTACTACTTCTTCAAGCATCTCTACAACTTTTTGCAGGAAAAACGCTTTCCCCACCAGCGGGATGCAGAAAATGCTTTCCAAGAGTTCTTCAAATCCCGAAGCACGACATTTTATGCTACAGGAATAAACAAACTCTTATTTCTTGTTGGCAAAAATGTGTTGATTGTAATGGTTCCTATTTTGATTAATAAAGATGTGTTTGAGCCTCGTTATAATGATTTAAAGTTCACGGTCTGAAACCACAATTACTTTTGCACCAACCCAATAAAAATACCTTGATTTAACATTGTTATAGAAATTTTTGATTATACATATAAACTTGGAAAATACAGAAAAAATATAAAAATGAATAGAAACAGCTACAATTTTGCTTCATGTCAAAATTACTGTTTAGGTCAGGAGCAGTGGCTCACACCTGTAATCCTAGCGCTCTGGGAGGGCGAGGCAGGAGGATTACTTGAGGTCAGGAGTTTGAGACCAGCCTGAGAAAGAGTGAGACCCCATCTCTACCAAAAATAGAAAAAAATTAGCCAGGCATGGTGTTACACACCTATAGTCCCAGCTACTCAGGAGGCTGAGGCAGGAGAATCACTTGAGCCCAGGAGTTTGAGGTTGCAGTGAGCTTATGATGATGCCACCGCACTCTAGCCGGGGTGACAGAGCAAGACTCTGTCTCAAAAATAATTAAAAAATTACTGTTTATATGTAGGAATATTTTTTCAATCCTTTCCCTGTGTGTGTGTATATATATATATATAAAAATTAAGACTATAATTAGAATTGCATATATATGTGTGTGTGTGTATATATATAAAGAGAGAGAGAGAGATGATTCTTACTATTCCTCATAGTTATGTTCTATAAAGTTCCTGTGAACTCTGAATTAGGGAGCTTTGTACCATTGGTCCTAGGGTAAATATATGGTTAGATTCCTGTGAGCCTCTGATTGTAATAATTTTGTCAACCAATCAATACATAACCTTGTTTTATGTGTATTTCTGTTTAAGGAGACCATATTTGGTATCTACTGTTGATTTCTTAACGTTGAACTCATGGCCAACAGCACTGACTCATGACTGAACAGAAGGTTCTCTAACACATGTATTTTCTCCTTAAGGTACTTCTCGGCCTTCTTGTGCTTAGGAACACTAAACAGCACTTTAGCACTGCGTTTGGGAGCCATTTTACGCAGTGAAATTATCGAGAAAAGTGCAAAACTGCAAAAACCATGACACTAAATAGACCATGAAAAGGACACTCCTTTACAGTCTGAGAGCCGAAACAGGAAGGCAGAGCATTGGCTTGTTTGAACTCAGTTGCAAGCATGTGCCTTGAGCAGCTCAGCTTTCCCCTGCTGTGGGCATGTCCACAAATGACCACAAAAGCACCTTGAGTATTGATTTTGAGGTTACAAATAAATTTTAGCTAATAGGCAAATTCACAAATACAGAATCTATGAATAATGAGGATTGCTTGTAATTTACTATTTGCCTAAAAAATACTATATGGGTCACTAGCTCTGGCATATTCTTTCCACAACTTTTATAATCTATTTACAGAACTTGCCTCAGGCCAAATAGTAAAATGAGCAAATTTTTCTCTTGGAAACTGCTTTGTGCCTTCTCAGTGGTACACATTTTTTTTTTTTTTTTGAATTCATTTTGTGCTTGCTCTCAGTTAGGAGTTAATAAGACTAAAATTTAAAATGCAAGCTTCCAAAGATAACAATCATGTCTGTCTTCTTTCCATTAATTTTCCAGAGCCTAACTTGGTGCTGGAAACATGGTAGATACTCAGAAAATATTTAGACAAAATAAATGAATCCTCATCATTAGCAATATACATCCTACTATGGTGAGCCGAATGGCCTTCCATAGATGTTCACATCCTTAATCTTAGGACTTGTGAATGTGATACCTCAAGTGGAAAAGGGGAATTAGATTGTAGATGGAATTTGGGTGGCTAATCGGCTGATTTTAGAACAGGAAGATTACCCTGGATTGGGGGGCCCAGTGTAATCACAAGGAGCCTCAGAAGTCTCAGAAGTCAAAGGAGGAGAGGAGATTCAGAAGATGTGGCCATGGAAGGAGATCAGAGTTATGGAACCTGGGAATGACTCAACCTGCTGTTGCTGGCTTTGAAGATAGAGAAGGGGGCCACACACGAGCCAAGGAATTTGTGCAGCTTTTACAAGCTGGAAAAGGCAAGGGAATTATTAAAATTGCCTCTTAGTGTTTCCAAAAACAAAAAAAGTATCCCCTGATGACATCTTGATTTTAGCCCCTTGATTTTGCCCTACAGAACTATAAGATAATAAATTTGTATTGTTCTAAGTCACACATTTTTGGCAGTTTGGTACACATCCAACCCACAGAAAATTAATGCACCCACCAAATGGCTTTGATAGTCTAATAAGATGGACACACTTGAAGGTCTGACTTGGGGAGGTGGGGGGGCAAGGGCAATAAACGTAACCTAAACTTTTATACCCCCATAATATACTGAAATAAAAAAAAAAAACCTACCTAACAGGTACAAGGAACACTATCTGGGTGATGGGCACACTTATACCCCTCACTCAAGCATTACAAAAGCAATCCATGTGACCAAATACATTTGTACCACCATAATATTTTGAAATACTAATAAAAAAAAAACTGCAAAGGAAAAAAAAGACACAAAGCAGTGACCATTTATATGTCTGTGTCAAGCATCATGACGAGGACTGGAACTACTATTCTGAGAAAACCTCGTTCTTAGTCTTCAATCTCGATATATAATTTGGCAGCTATTCATAAAATTGATTGATTTTGTAAATCCTTTGGAACCAATAGTCTTGGCTTAGGGCTAAAATAATTGATTTTATCTCACTGTTTTGTTGTTATTGAGTGTGAGAAAAAATTAGTGTTTTACATATTTATAAATCATGCCTGAAATAATACTTTGGTAGTTATAAAATTTTTATAATCAGTCTGTGTGATAAAATATGATAAGATCAATTTTGCAGTACTAAACAAAGAAATTGCCCTCTAAAACTTCAGAATTAATGTTCATGAAATAATGTGGCAAAAAAAGTAATGAAGATTAATGTTGCTTTAAAAACCATTGAACATAGAACATCTTGATTGCATATTGTCAGTCAAGATGATTTAATAGTTGTTTAGGTTTGGATGATTATGTTATCATAAGAATAAAATAAGATGATATAGAGTGTTTATCCTACTGCTTAGTATATAGGCTGTGCTCAGTAGGTGTAAAGCAATTGTTGAGGATGCCATTATTACTATGTAAACATAGTAGGGATATATCCCTCTCTTCTCTTGTTTTCTAGACTTGCGAAAATATTTTATTTTTTTAAAGTATTAATTTTTTTGAAACCCAATACTATGTGAATATTTGTCACTAATAGGTAGGCATTTGCTGTTCTATTTTGCTCCAAAGTCAAGAGTTTTGTATTTTATTATCAGTCACTGACTTGAGCGGAAGGATATGTGGAAATCACCCTTAAGTGTAGGTAGGTAACAATTGCTTTATAAGTTCCCACTGCGTGGATTTAGCTTAATCAGCGTCTTGTGGTGTCAGGAACATGAATGAGACGTTTTCCCAGAGAGTTCATTACAGCATTGACACTCATTTTATCCATCCTCAGAAGGGCAGCAGCATCGTGTACTGCCAGGATTTCACTCTCCTAGAAAGTCAGCATTTTTTCAAGTGTTGTTATAATAACCAAGATGAAATGATAAATGCCTGAGGTGATGGATACCCCAATTACCTTGATTTGATTGGTTCACATTATATGCCTATCAAAACATCCCATGTAGCCTATAAAGATATACAACTATTGTATATCCAGAATTAAAAAGAAAAAACAAACCAAAAAAAACAAACAAAAAACTTTTTTCCACATAGCAAAATACCATTCTTTTCTATTTGGGGCAGTGATGAAGTGGTTCTGAAATCTCTAGAAATGTACAATGTGTAGACTATTGATTAGATGGATTTGCAAAAAATGAAGGAAACAATATGGATTTCTAGTGTCTTCATAAATATGTCAGTGAATTCACACAAGGTGAAATGAACACAAAATAAACAGGAAAAACTTAAGAAAGCTGAAAAGTATCCCATGTTTAATACTGTGACTTGATAATTCCTCATGTGTAATGATATCTTATATAATAATATTACTTCCTGTGGTATACAAACATATATCTGCTGATATATTGCCTGTCTGTCAGGAAATGTTCTAGACATTTTATATACATCTACATGTTTCTCATTTAAACCTAAATTAATAGAAACACTATTTATTGACATTTTACATACAAGGAAATGGAAAGCAGAGACTTTTACTCAGTCATACAATTTGGGTAGCATCTGACTCCAAAGTATAAGTCTGTCCCAACATGCTCTGGTTCCAGTGTAGAATCATTCATTTTGTGCTTCAAATTATATTTAATATGCAGTTCTGTGCCCTTACAGTAATTCTAGAAAAAATTGGAAAGTAATTCTACAAAAGGAAAAAACTTACATGTATTTTATGATTATTATATGAGAGTATATAAACCAAAACATGTGTTATTGAAATACAATATAAAGAACACTGTCTGGTATATAAGTATGTATGCATGTATTGTCACTGAAGGAAAGAGAGAGGATGAATCTTGCTAGATACTAGAGAAACTCCAATGTTAGGAAATTAGTACCTCGTCATAATGAGCAGAAAAAGCTTTTTGTGTGTGTGTGCTCAGGCAATGCATATGGTTCCCTTTAGGCCACATAGATATAAGTGTATGTCCTGACTCGTATTCATACACATGACTCGCATATCGACTTAGGCCCCCTGGCCTGTTTTGTGTTTGTATCTCCCTCTGAAATAACCTCAAGTCAGCGTCAGGGAGTTCTGTCTGCAGCATTGCTTGTAGCTCTTCTTCTATCCAGCACATCAACAGTGTTGTTTATGGGAACCTCGTGACCTCAGAATAGTGAGCTATTCTGTCCTCAGATATTCTAATTCTTCTACTAATATGCTACCCAAACTCATGTGTTTGAGTCTGGGTTCCTCTAAAAGAAGACCTGAGATAAGAATTTCAGTGCAAGTCATTTATTTGGAAGGAGATTCCAAGAAACAACAGTGTGGGGGTGGGAGGGGAGGGAACTGAGACAGAGAAGGGAAAGCAGCTAATAAGGGGTGCAGTTTGGCCAAATGGAGCTTAATCCCACTGGGGAATTTTAGGAGCCAGCATACTTTACATATCTCAGCATTATCCACCCAAAGGGAAAGGGAGCTGGGGTATTTATCTACCATCTTCAGTCAGTCGTTGGATGAGAGCCCATCCTTCCTCCCTGGGAGATGGACAAAGCCCTCAGGTAAACTTATGCAAGACCTAATGCTGGGCTTGATCAAGACATATCTGAAAATGGCAAAGGTGTTGGGTATATGGTGAGAAGTGGATATCTCTTGCTACACTGGTCCTAACTTATCTATTGGCATGACTTCGTTGAAGCCACCAATTTTTTTTTTTTTTTTAATCCTTGTATTTGAAGCTTGTGTGGGCTGGGCCACACTCTGGACTAGGGTCTGTCCTATATCCCTTTATCAGGACTCTTGCCTCCTCTTTAAAACCTCGGTGTGTGATTACTTCCTCTGAGAGAAGCCAGTGTTCTTGGCTCATTAGGCTTTCACAGCCAGAGTCTCTGTTCATGAACTGCAACTCAACTCTCTATCTTCTGGCCCCATAAATAACAGGTACAAAGAAACTGTACTTGTTTTAAGCAGGTGTTGTTCCTTCTCATCATTGCATTACCAAAGGTGGTCCAAATGGAAAGCCTGGGATGTAGGCTTGACAGGTAACTTACTTACCAAGGTTGTCTCTTCTTATCATTGTGAACCAACCCACTAGGACTTTTATTCAAATCTCACTCCTCTGTGGCTCTCTCAGCTAACTTGAATTCTTCCAACCGCTTCTGGAATGGAACTACAAGGCTTTACCTTCCTGGAGTTTGGGAAGTATAGAGTGTCTGGTATTTCTTTTAATTCCCATTAACTGCTTTTGTCTATTGATATAGACAATGAATCACACTGACTGTTGGCCAAAGTGTAAAGATTACTACTGTCCCCTTGCATACGATGAAGAGCTGCATGTGGTAAACATTGCCGACATAAATGAACTCACACGTTCACATTTGACATTTCACATCTCTTATTATTTTCTGCTGGAAAAGTCAACCCACCTCCAGTGTTCTTTCCTACCAGTGGCAATTTGTATCTGAGTTGTAGAAATTGCTATTTTTTTTTTTTTTGAATGCTCTGAAGCATGGTAACATTTATTTGTCTAAAATTTCCTGTTATGCCAAAACCATATGCTTGGCCTAGGAAAGATCTGGCTGGCATTTTATACTCTACCAGATTACCTCTATATGTTATTCAAAGTCTGATCCACTAATGTGCAGTATCGGCATCACTTAGAGCTTGTTAGAAATGCAGAATGTAAAACCCCACCCCAGACCCACCTAATCAGAATCTCTGGGGATGGGGTCTGCCGAGAGTGTTTTAACAAGCTCTCCATGTTATCTTTGATGTGTACACCATGCTTGAGTAACACGGTTGCATGTCTTTGCTACTCAAAGTGTGGTTCTGGGACAAGTAGCAAGGGTATCAGCAGAAAAGGAGAGCTTGTTAGCAATGCAGAATCTCAGTCAACACGCAGGACCTCCTGAGTCAGAGTCGGCATTTTAACAAGATCCCCAGGTAATTCATGTGCGCATCAAAGTTTGAATAGCACTGTTCCACAGGATTGAGCTTGTATTTTCAGCATCAATAAATAATATGTATCAAATTATTCAATAAAATTAGCATCAGAAAAGGATCCTAATATGTTTTAAGTGGAGAGTTATGTTTAAAAAAATGTGCCTAAACATAACTCGCCCAAAAGGAGAGCCAATATTAACTCTGAAATCAAAGTTCTCTTTGGAAAGCCATGAACCAGGATATTAAGTATCTACAGTACACGTCCTAAAAAAGATAGCTACTAGAGAAATAGAGGTAGAGAAAGCCACCCTGCAAACCTACTTTCTATTTCATTATATATTTTTAAAGAAGACACTAAGACTATTCAAAATGATTGAAACACATCCTTGAGGAAATGGGGGTAAAAGCGTCTTCTCACAAGGCGGAGTGCAGAGATTTACTTTCTAGCAAACACTGCCAACTCTGCTCAAGCATATATTGTCATTTGGGAAAAGTGCCTCAGTCAAACACAAAGAAAACATAATTTCTTTTTAAGTGTTGAGTATCTAGGGAGGAACTCTTATTTGAAATAACAAATGGACATGGAATTTGAATTTTTGAAGCTTGCATATGTACATGATATCTGGGCACAGATTCATTTCTTGTGCACAGACGTCCTGAGTCTCACAGCTTGAAGCTGGCTGTCACGGGAGGACGGTGGCTGCAGCCGCAGTGTTGGGAGGAAGGAATCCAAAGCGTTTACACGGAAGTCTCTCCTTTATACCTCGCCATGTCATGATCACTTTTGCTCCTTCCCTGACCTGAGAAATAAGGTCTTAGCATAATAGATTTATCATCTTTATCATAAGGATTTTAATCTCTGTTAGCCTGTGAAATGGCTTCGACAAGCATGACTGTCTAAATCACATTCTGACATCAAGCTCTTCTTTCTTCTTTTGTCCCTGACACATCACCCTCGTAGATTCTCTACCAAATTCACTCTCATCACCAGCTACTTTACAACATTTTTCCATTAAGAAACACATGAACAAACAAATCCCTAGAGATTGTTACCTTATGGTCGCTGTGTTTATTCTCAGCAATTGAGAACAATTTTAGCATCTACTGAGCAGCTCCAGTCTATGCCCTAGATAGGAAATGTGATGACTTGATCAATAAAACTCAGAGGTAGTATTAATCGTATCACAAAATGGGTGTGGTGAGGGAATCCTCAAATCAACCCTACCTGGTATGATATCGCTTATTTCACACTTTTATTGACCCCAATGGCAATGGTAGTAACCCTCATTGCTTAAGACTATTACTCAGGAATTGATATATGTATTCAGTCAGTCTGTACTGAAGACTTGGGCATGTACTATGTGCTGGGTGTATAAAGTGAATGAGATGCAGCCCTGGGCCCCAAAGTGCTCACAGCCTAGTGGGGCTTAGATACCTGCAAAAGAATTGAGATCTCTGTGATGTAGCACAGAGACTGTCCTAACTGCCTGTGGGGCCAGGCTAGGCATCAGCGAGGGCCTCGTGGGGCTTAGGTGAGGAGGAGAATGATGACATTCCTAGCAAAGGGGAAGCATACGCAGTCACAGTATCTGGGGAAATAATGGATGGAATGCAATGCATTCACAGGGCAGTGAGAGACTCCACGTGGCGGAGCAGAGGGCAGCCTGGGCTGTGTGAATGTCCGCTAATATCTAGAAGCCCTTGATGCCTCTTCAGAGAACTATTGGATCTATCAAGTAGCTATAAAATAACTTAAACATTAGGGGATTCAATGAGTGCAGAGAAAAATACAGTCAATATAATTGCTTTGTTTCATTTTCCCCAACAGAAACAAACTCTATTAGACTGTGAGCACTTTAGTGTGTCTAATATTTTCCCTGATTGTTTTTCCTCTGGATATATACTTCTTCATGGGGATGAACAGGCATGCCAAAGAAAAAATCAAATGGAGCAGGGAGAAAAGTGATACCCATTTATTATCGCCAGCCCTGGCTTCTACAACATCTGAAAATTCATGAGAAAATATGTACTTTTTAAAATTCAACTTATCATTTAACATTCATCATGAGAAACTCTGATCTTGGTGGTACAATAGAGTTGGTCAGGAATGTTTACTTATTTTGCAAGTTGACCTTGAGCAAGTTATTTAAATAGTGCCCATATAAATGGGGTTTATTCTGTAAATCACAGATGCTATGTCCTTTACTTTCATTGAAATTGGAAAGGTTGGATTTGCAAGTACACACTTCATAGTGCTTTGAAAAATCTGAAAAGAGCAAATATGTCCTCCACATGCTCATTAACTATCATAAGAATAGAAGATATTGAATTTACTGGTATTAAATTACAGTTACAAATTGTTTCGATAAATGGGACCATAACTTTAAACAAATGGCAGGCAAGAGAGAATGATTTTCCTTCTCCTTTTCCCCAAAATTCTATAACATATTTAAATGACTTTCATAATGGAAGTTTTCACTTATTTAAACATGAATTATACTTTGAAATAAAATAGTTTTATTGAAATTAAATTTAAATATTTTGGTACCTATTTCAGTGTTTATTTAGTTCAATTACAGTGTTTACCGTTACCAAGGAATCCCTAGGCATTGTCAACAAATGAACGTGTAGAAATGAGAAGGCAAAAGCTAAAAGGAATCCAGCCTCTGTGATGAGGGATACATCACTCACATCTTCCTACCGTGAAAAGTGCCCAAAGTCGAAATTATCCTTTTGTGTCGTCCCTGTTTACTTAGGACTGTAGTTATGTCCCTTTTCCCAAAGTGATAACACGATAAATACATTTCTGCTGATGGAGAATTAATAGAACAACTGGGCAATTCAGTGGGACCAGAGACCTCAAACATTCCTCTTTTTCAAAGAAAGTTGTATGTTTCAAATTGTTTACGTCTGATGGCAAAACATGATTGTTCTGGAGGAATGGCCATAATGACAATAAATGCAAGCAAATGGGAAAGTGCTAAGGTCAGGCTTTAGGGAGATCAAGACCTTTTGAAGTTGCTTAAATCAGATTCTTAGAGGGTACCAGGGGACTTGACATTATTAATTTTTTTTTAAAACTTTCACTACTACCTTTCAGCCTAAAGGTTCTTAAAATAGGATGTGATAAATTATTTCATTGGAAGGGAAATCACATTTTTAAAGTATCTTTGGTATAAAGCAATGTACAAGAAGAAACTTTTGGCAGTTTTATTTTGATCACACAAACCAGTAACAGGCATTAGCATCCCTGTGGCCCCTGAAAAGACCTCTGGATGGTTTATATTAACCTGAACGCAGATTAAAAAATAAAATAATCTTGATCATAAGTAAGGAAAGATCTCAATATCAACTAAAAAAAAAGATGTATCTAAAAATGACTTTGTGATGTGAAATTTGCTTATAAATTTTGCTTTGTTAAACTTTGATTATTAACTTCTTAGGGATTTATATATCTAAAAAAAGCAAAAGGGATGACTTCGCTTAAAATCTACATAGTAGTTACCCATTTAATTCAATAATAGCAATTAATAAATAATAGCAATTAATTAATAAATAATAGCAATTAATTAATAAATAATAGCAAATGTACTGATTGCTGTAACAGCTGCTGCTACCAGCAAGACACCGCCATAGGCACACCTGTAGTCAAACAAAATTGGGCATACTACCTAGTACAACAAGGGAGAAGGTGCACCATATTTGAAAATCCTAATTTTTATCTGGGAGGTAAGAGGAGTGGGACAGAGCTAAAGCTGTAATTGGTAAAAAGGGAACAGTCACTCATGCTAGTCAAAGAGGGGGATGTTTGGGCACTGGTGATTGAGACATTATTTTAGTGTTGATCTTCATTTCACCATCATTACAGAGTGGTCTTGTTTTTGTCTTGCTCCATCACAGCCAAAGAATGAACTTGTCCAATGTTGGTGTCCTACCAAATTGTTTTATGTTTAATAGTAAGACGCCATCCTGGCTCCCAGCTGACAGCAGTCAGGGGTTGCTCCTGTCTTTGTCACTGTCCTTCACCTCATGCCTATTGTATATTGGTCAGGGCTATGGGGCCTGCACACAAATCACTGACGGTGCAACACTACCCTGCACAGAGAGGAGACATCCTTCCTCCCAATTTACACGTAGAGCATCCACAGCTCTCAGAAGTCCGGCAGCTTGCCCATGGCCACACAGCGAAAAACTGAAGCTATGTATTACAAGAATAAGTAGGTAGATAAGTAGACGCACAAGGAACAATGAGAAACTTTAAAAGAAGCAGAGACACAAGTGGTTGTGGGGAACTAGAAAGACTCGTGGAACTGGAGCACTTGAGATGTAACTTCAGTAGTGGATAGAAATGCGGAAAGAGGTCTTACAGGTAGGTGGTATCTGGAAGCGTTCCGGGTCCACTGTAAGCAAAGGCAGAGAGGAGGAAAAGTGGGAGGGTACACAGAGGGTTCACTGTAGCTGCTATGAAAGCACGTGCAGCGAGAGTATGTTAACGTCAGGAGGGGAAGACTGGGGATGCAAGACCGGGATGAGATTTGAACAGGAGGTTGGAAAGAATGTGCTTCATTTGTCACTGGATGTTTTTTTATCCAGGACTAATGATTATTCCAAGCTGGGAGTGGTGTATGTAATAAGAATGAACATTTATTGAGCTTTCAGCATCACATGTTCATTCATTTATTCAGCAAATACTTATTGACTGTTGTGCCATAGGCAACGAGTACATGTAGGGGAATCAGTCCTTAATAAGGCTCTTTCCTTTTATAAGAGGACATCACAACATGATATGCAGGATTTTATAATAATAATAAACAGGACTTTATACTAATCCAGCTTCTATTTTAGTCAACATGTGAACGGAGACCCGGGACCTCTAAGAGAAGGAAAAACAAACCCTTCTTGGGCATAAGGGAAGTCTTGATGTGGTAGGTGATATTTGAGCCAGGAGTCCGAAGGATGGGAACATTTTCCAAGCAGACAATCCATGGGTGCTGTTGAGGGGTGGGGATTGATGGAAGATAAAGAAATGAACAATGAGAACTGAGAAAAATTGTTGGATATGGCAGTCAAAAGAATGCTGGTGACAGTCAGAAGAATGTGCTACCGGTGTCAGAAGAATTATGAGGAAGGGGGATTAAATCACAAAGACTTAAATATTAATGGGAATGGGACCAGCAGAGGCAGTGGCTGTTTGTCCGCTTTTCAAGGGGTGTAGGGCTGAAGGAATGCGATGGAGGAGAAAGAAGCTTTGGACTGTGGGTACAGCACACATCAGATACGCAGAGGGTAGGTTTGTTTTCATTATTATTCATTTCTAGGAATGGAATATATAGAAACTGTTACATACCTAATGATAGCAGTAAATGGCCAGAAATAATAAGGCCTGAACCATAAAATACTAGTGTTATAGTCAATTCATAAATCTGTCATTTCATGAATAAAATTTCATAGTTGTAATTGCAGCATTATAAATGTGGAGGTGTTTACATATATATATATACACATATATGGAGAGAGAGAACAAGAAAACGAGGAAGAAAGAAAAAGAAAGGATTGATTTTATGATAGAGGAAACCTTAGAGTTCATGTAGTACAGAGGTTCTTGAACTTTGTTTGGCATGCATCCGAATCACCCAGAGGCTTGTTAATTGTTGCGTGATACTGCATACTGTGTATCCATCTCGCCTTCCCTATCCACTTTCCCAGCCATAGATATTCAGGTTGCGTTCATCTCTCAGCCACAGTGCTGCAAAGAGGATCCATGTATATGTCCCTTACTGACCTGTATGAGAATTACTTTGGGATATATTACTGGAAACATTCCCCAGGCAATAGGGCAAACATGTATCAACACTCATATTGCATAATGCAACGGTGCCCTCAAGAGTAGATATTTCGGTTTACACCCCCACCAGCAATGCATGAGTGTCCTTACATCCCCACATTCATGCCAACACATGGCATTATTCAGCTGTCTGAGTTTTGCCAGCTTTTTAAGAACAAAGTGATATAATTTTGTCTTTTTAAATAATAACATTGGGCATATATATTCTTGCTTGTTTTTTCTGTCTCACTTTGGTAACTGAGCAATCTTGAATAAATCACTTCACCTTCCTGAGACTTAGTTCTCTCATCTGTAAAACGAGGAAAACTTAAATATCTCTCATAGGCCATGAAATGAGATAAGGTATGGAAAGTGATTCATACTAGGTCTGCAAAGCAGTACCCTCTCAGAAGGATACATTTGTTTTTTTTCTTGGATCTGATAAAAAATGTGATTTCTCAAAAGGCAAATGTAGAAGCATTTAGAGAACTGAGTTATAAGAAAATTGTCAATAATTGGAATTCAGTTTAGTGTATGCTTACGAGGCCACTGGAACCCACAGTGAGAGATCAAGAGAATATGCACCGTGGATGATGTCCAAGAAATTGACAATGTCCAGGAAAAGGGAATTTTAGTAAAGGAAAGAGACCAATAGATGAAAATATATTTTCTGTTTTCTTTTTTGCTTATAGTTTTTTTGTGTGTTATAATCACATTAAAAACTGCTAAATAGAGGATGTTAAAAAAAGAAATCTATAATCTCATCACCTAACAAAACGACTGCTGTATTAAAACTTTGATGCATCATCTTTTTTCTTTTCTTAGTATGCTTAACTTCAAAGAAGTTATAAGTATGCTGATCACACAGTAATGTATCATACTTAAATGATGAAGAGAGCATGCTCATTTTTCAATAGTCTGCAAAAATCACCATTTTAATTGCTTCATAATATTCCATCAAGTACATGTGCCAGGGTAATTATATTTTAGTGCTCTGGACTGGAAAATAATTCAATATCTTTAAAAATGTATAGCATTAATTATAAATTATTTTAATCAAATGAGTTTAGATGTGCTAACATACTAATATGTTAGTGTAAGCCAATGTGCTTAATAATACCTTATATTTGTACAGCCTCATAGAGAGTAAACACTCTCAGTAACATCTTCAAGCAGCCTTGTGATCTGGACAATCTGGGTTTTACTACTGTGTTATAAATGAAGAAACAAACACAGAAGGCTGTGTGTTTAAGAATTTGCCTTAGATCTGACCTTTGCAAGAGCCAATACTGGGGTAAAATGTGATATTTTGATACATATATACATTGTGGGATGATCCTATTGGGCTGCTTAACATATCCATCCCCTCATATCCTTATTCTTTGTGGTAAAAGCATTTAAAATCCACTCTTTTAGCAATTTTGAAATATATATTAATAATACATTGTACCCCATAAATATATACAATTATTTTGTCAATTGAAAATAAAGTTAATGTAAAAAAATAAAAAAGCAGAAGCTACAACAAAAAGAGCATATCAGAATCACCAAGAGAGTAGCTTCAAAATACATATTTTACTAAAGATAAATCATGCAAATCAGTAAATAATAAACTAACCCTAATCAACTCTAATTTGGTGACCTGTTAAATTCAAAGAACCAATAACAATGCTATTAAAAAAAAAAAAAAAGAGCCGATATGGGGGCTCCTTTCTCCAATGTACTTTCTTAACGTAACATTATTCTACTTCTTATGTGAGATAGGTTAAAGTAAGACTGACTGAGGGGCTGAATTAGAATCTCTCAGCACATGTGAGTGTTTGGAAAGCTTGATTAATCACTCAGATTGCTCACTATGTGGTGTATTTATATAAGATTCTGCCAACATTTTTTTGAGTATAAAATGAATAATGAATTTATTCATTACTTAGGCAATGAAAAGATATAGAAACTTAAAATTTAATATAAAAGTTGTAGATTGCTTTATATAAGCACTCACTTTTTGAGATTTTCAGAATTTGTAATAGTGACATTGTGCTAAAGAATTTCATGGTGACCACAGTTAAGAATTATGTATTATATATTTTAAAATTGCTAAAAGAATAGATTTTTAACATTCCCAGAAAGAAACAATGATAATTTGTGAGGGGATGGATATATTTGTTAGCTTTATTGAATCTTTCTACACTGTGCACAAAAATCAAAACCTTACATTGTAACCTGCAAATATACACAATTATTAATTGTTGCTTTAAAATAAATTCAAAAAAGTGTCTGTGGTTAATGTGTGATAAATGCATATATTTTAAAGAAGGAAAATAATTTCTTGAACTCTGGGTAGAAAAATGACAGCATTAAGATTGCTCTTATGTAGTTCTTAATGAGCTTCTCATTGACGGAATTGTTTTCAGGATGACTGTGGACATTTAACTCTCACTATCAAACATAAAATTAGATTACATTATACTAGAGATCATCTTAAACCACACAAATGGTGTAATCACTTCCTGTAGTTATTTAGATCTGATCACTATAATTGCTAAGCAAAATAACATGAGGCATTGCAACTTTCCATATCGTCAATTTCTAAATAAATTACAGTTGACCCTTGAACATTGAGGGGGCTATGGGTACTGACCCCCGTGAAATTGAAAATTTATGTATAACATTTGACTCCCCCAAAACTTAATTACTAATAGCTTACTGTTGTCTGGAAGCCTTACCAATACCATAAACAGTTGATTAACACATATTTTGTATGTTATATGTGTTATATACTATATTCTTACAATAAAGTAAGTTAGAGAAAAGAAAATGTTAAGAGAATCATAAGAGAGGGAAAACTAATTTACTATTCATTAAATGGAAGTGGATCATCATGAAGGCCTTCATTTTTGTCATCTTCACATTGAGTAGACTGATGAAAAAGAGGAAGGGGAAGGGTTGGTCTTTCTGTCTCAAAGGTGGCAGAGGCAAAAGAAAACTCATATAGAAGTGGACTCATGCAGTTCAAACTCATGTTGTTCAAGGGTCAGCTGTATTTTGGAAACATACACATGGCCCCCAAATTAGACATTTTTACATAGCTAAAGAATGTGACTTACGGAAACTGATAATTTTATGAAACATAATTTCAATTACTAAATACAACTTTTTTTGTGGGACATTAAGAGCTGTTAATTAACTAGATATGTCAAAATAAATTTATTTATTTATTTATTTATTTTGAGACAGAGTCTCGCTCTGTCACCCTGGCTAGAGTGCTGTGGCATCAGCCTAGCTCACAGCAACCTCAAACTCCTGGGCTCAAGCAATCCTCCTGCCTCAGCCTCCCGAGTAGCTGGGACTACAGGCATGCACTACCGTGCCCGGCTAAATTTTTTTTCTATATATTTTAGTTGTCCAGCTAACTTCTTTCTATTTTTAGTAGAGATGGGGGGGTGTTCTTGCTCAGGCTGGTCTCGAACTCCTGAGCTCATGATCCGCCTGCCTCGGCCTCCCAGAGTGCTAGGATTATAGGCATGAGCCACCACGCCTGGCCAAATTTCTTCATTTTTAAAATTTTTTTATTTCAATTTTTCACATTTATTAATTTTTTATTTTATTTTAGAATATTGTGGGGGTAAATTAGTTTCTTGCTTGTCAACAGGATATGTTCAAAATATATACAGGCATGCTTAATTTTATTGTACTTTGCTTTATTGCACTTCATAGGTATTGTAATTTTTACAAACTGGAAGTTTGTGGCAACCCTGCATCTAGCAAGTCTATCATTGGTGCCATTCTTCCAAAGGCATATGCTCACTTCATGTCTCTGTGTCACATTTTTGTAATTCTCATAATATTTCAAACTTTTACATTATTATTATATCTGTTATGGTGATCTGTGATTGGTGATCTTTGATGTTACTGTTATAATTGTTTTGGGGCACCACGAACCATGCCTATATGAGATGATGAACTTTGTTATGTGTGTTTTCACTGCTCCACCAACTGGCCAGTTCCCTGTCCTTGGGTCTCCCTATTCCCTGGGTCACAACAGTATTGAAATTAGGCCAACTAATAACCCTACAAGAGCCTGAAAGTGTTTAAGCGAAAGAATGAGTCACACATTTCTTACTTTGAATCTAAAGCTAGAAATGATAAAGCTTAGTGAGGAAGGCATGTTGAAAGCCGACCTAGGCAGTGCTACTTTAGTGAAAACATAAATGAAAAGTGAAACAGCCTGATTGTCTATGTGGAGAAAGTTTCAGTGGTCTAGAAAGAAGATAAAACCAGCCACAGCATTCCCTTAAACCAAAGCCAAATCCAGAGCAAGGCCCTAACTCTCTTCGATTCTATGAAGGCTGAGAGAGGTGAGGAAGCTGCAGCAGAAAAGTTGAAAGCTAGCAGAGGTTGGTTCATGAGGTTTACGAAAAGAAGCCATCTCCATGACATAAAAATGCAAGGTGAGGCAGCAAGTGCTGAAGTAGAAGCTTTGGCAAATTATCCTGAAGATTTAGCTATAGTAGAGTGTAAACATAATGTTTATATGCACTAGTAAGCAAAAAATTTGTGTGACTCACTTTATTGCAATATTCGCTTTATTGTGGCGGTCTGGAACCAAATCTGCAATATCTCCAAGGTATGCCTGCACCTGTGATAAGTATTGTTATAAAGGAAAATATTACTTTGTAAATATACTAAGCTCCTTTCCTATATTAATTCAGTTAACGTTCAAAATAACCACCACCCAAGCTCACTGCATCCACACGAGTAAACAGGATATCAAAATGAATCCTCTTGTATCCGTTCCTAGGCCCCAATAACCATCAACCCTCGGCTGGCTGGTCCTGCCCCATGCATCTCATTCATACATTGTTCACCCTCTGCATTACTTTGAAGCAAATCGCCAACATCCTAGCTTTTCATCCCTAAATATTTTAGTGCAATATAAGAACTTTTTTAAAAAAACAGAACCTAAAGTAATTAAAAATAATGCATTTAAATATCCAGTTGATTTTTCAAATTTTCAATAGTTAACTGAAAAACTGCATTGTATTATTCCTATTGTATAAATAAATACCATACCTTTCCAAAGACCTCAATATAATAAGACATAGAGGCTTTCATAGTAAGGACTGTCGATTTCACAGCGCGTGCTCTGAACGTGCACTCTGTACAGGATTACCTCATCCACTATTTGCCAGGCAATCAAGATTTGGGTCTCTGGGGAATTGTTGAAGGTGCCTGTGCTCAGAGAGGATGCTTATTCTTAAATAGTCATGATTTTCAGACCTGAGGGAACAAGGCCAGAATAGGTTATTGTGTCTGTTATTCCTTTATTCATTATTGTTACATTTGTGGCTTAAAAATTTGTGACTCTTCTAGAAGAATTCAAAGGAAAATTTGAATGTATAGAGCAATAGACTCTATACTACATGTGGCATTAAGATACTTAGATAATTTAAGTGTAAAATAATAAACCCCAATACTGTGTCATTGGAATGCTAAAAAGTTTGCTCTTAGATCCATTCGTTTTAACTTCTTTGTCTATAGATAGCAGCCAGGCATTTATTTTACCTAGTTGCTTATGGAAATATTTATGGTTATTCTATATATTAGGAATAATATAGTATCTTAAAATTCAAATAATCAGAGTTTAAAGTGCTTATACAGTATCATTAAAATCACATGCAATATGTTTTATAAACTGACTTTAGAGGATGCATACAAATGTCTATAAAAGTTACCTATGTTTAAATTGATTGATTATGCACCTTTGTAACAGTTTTTCAAATGTTAATAAACCAATCTCGGTTGCATTGAAACTGAAACAATATGGATATTTAGGAACCTCTTGTTGCTGCATGGTGCCATAACTATACTGACTAAAGTATAATTTCCAAAAATTACATGCTAAAGCAAACTAGTTAAAATAAAACTCTGCATTAAAGAAATTAAAACTATTTTTGTTTAAGTAACTTTTCTAGGAAGTACTTGCTTCATATCTTTTGTCTTGAGCTTAAAAATATTGTCAACTACATTCCAATAAGTATTTGGCTTTATTTCCCAAATGGGGTTGCCACTTTGATCAAAGTACATTTAGAGGAGGAGTTGCTATTTCTCTTTTTACTGTCTAGCTGGGCAACTTGGATGTTAAACTCAAATAATGCGATTCAGAGTCAGACTAATAAGCTGTCTGTGACAGTGTGCCATCTGTGAAGACTTAATCACCACACAACACAACAACCACATCTGCACATTTTTGAGGTTTGTTATGAAGTAGGCAGATGTTAATGTCTTTATCTTACTTAATTCGAACTTTAAACTTTAGAAGTAAGTATTCCTATCTCCAATTTATAGATGAAGAAAGTAAGGTTTAGGAATCTATCTGATTCAAATTTCTCCAGCTGTTAAGTGATAGATCCCCATCTATTAAATGCCAGGATTGTCTTGTTTTTTTTGTTTTGTTTTTGTTTTTTCCAGGTCACATTAAGGTCTTCAGTTCAAAGGTTTGGGTGAGCATCCTTAACTTTTCTTTATGGAGAGGGGGTGGAGACAGTTTTGATGTTTTACTTGTTGGAATAATGATTGTTGGTGCTTGAAGAAAGTTGTTTACAAACATAAAGAAGATATTTGTTTGAACAGGAAATAAATGTGTGACATCTGTGTTGAGTAGAGGAGATATTTCCCAAATCTCAGACATCCTAACATTAAAAATAGAGTACATGCATTTAGGCATTTAAGTTTTCTGTGTTCTTTGTTCCATTTATCTGTATCAAGATACCCAGGGGTATGTGAGCCATTTGCTGGTTTGTTTGTTTGTTGTTTTGTTCCATCTGGCAGTGTTTCAAAAGGCAATGCAAGTGGGCAGGTGTTATTATTGATTGAAATACAAAGTTTGCACCAGTCTCTCTAACCCAGTGTCTGCTGCATGCCCCACCCTCTGCTCCCAGAGGATAGATGAGTTTGTCTCTTTGTGAAGAATAGGTTAAGAAAGCCTGCACACTTTTAGTCCCTGGTTACATTATTCCTAAATAAAGTAGTCTCTCTTTTGACTTTCTGTGTAATTAAACTTTAATTGTGTGATCAAATTGTACACAATCTGAAGGTCAAACAACCCAAAATAATATAGCATTGTATTTTTGTCTGTATATTCTAAAAATACTTAGTAAAATTTAAAGTTGGCAGCAACTTTAAAAAGAGTACTATAGAGATCATTAATCTTTGTATCTGGTAAGTCTCAATGTTACAATTAGGTGTACCTCAGAGGATACTGAGCTGCTCCTAGTGCCTTGGTTCCATGGAAATGTAGGTTAGGATCTAAACAGAGATACAGTGGTCCTCAGCTAAATAATGTATGTAATAGTCATTGTCCATCACAATCTACATTACAGTATAAAATATATATTAATGTACATACAATATACATTAATAATATAATTGATATATATATCAAATAATGTATAGCTTCAGAGGCCAAAATGAAAGTCATCAATTTTAAAACTGCAAGAAACAGTAAGGGCTGACTGAACTCTATCTGAACTTTTTAAACATTCCATTTTAAAAAAATAAGTATAATAAAGTGGATACTTTATTTTAATTTTCTTGAAAAAATTGGTTGATTTTGAGTCTCTTTCTAAGACCCATATTTAGAGTCTGACTTGGGAAAATAATTAGCAATTTATTTAATAGATAAATGACATTTTGAAGCAGTTTGAAGACTAATCAATGTATTAGAATGACTGTATAAAAACATTAATAGAATGTACAGGTAAGGGAGGAATAATTTACTTTAAGTTTTATAATATCCCTAATGGGCAACTCAGTAATTTTCTTTCAGCACTGAACAATAGTTATTTTAATGGTAATGGTCATAAGAATGCCATTATTCTTTGTAATATTAATGGTAAAATGAAAGATGCTAATGGAGCTATTTATGGTATAATGCATGATAAATTATATGATATCTAAAATCTGGAGTTGAAAGGTATTTCTCATGGTGTTCTTAATGATCTATAGAAAAGCACAAAAGTGAAAAATAGAATTTTAATGAGGTATTCTTCAAATTCTTCTCTTCTTGCTTTTAGAGAAATACATGTAAAATTTAAATCTTGATTGTCTTCACTGAACTATCTTTTAAAGTGTCAAGGACCTATTTCTTTTTCATAGTTAGCATGATTATTTTCATTTAACTTTTTATAATAATGTACAATACATATCCAGAAAAATATGAAAAGCACATATGTATGTAGCTATGAAAAGCATATATGTATGTAGCTCTTGAATTATCAGAAAGTGAACACACCTATGTAAATATCACCTAGGCCAAGAATATTACAGCATCCCAAACACTTCCTTTCAACGCCCCTCCTGTTCAGTACTACCCTCCTCTTTCCACCAAATAATTACTATCATGAATTCTATTGCCATAGATTAGTTTTGCCTGCTTTGAATTATATACTAAACGAATCATACTATGTGAACTTCTTTCCATCTGGCTCCTTGGGTTACCAGTGTATGTGTAAAAAGCAATCATGTTGTTATAAATAGACATAATTGATTTGTTTTTATTACTTTAAAACATTTCATTATATGAATATATCCCAGGTTTTTATTAATCCATTCTACAATTGGACATGTGAATTGTACTTTGGGACTATTATGAATAATACTTCAAAAACATTCATGTACAAATCTCTTGGTACCTGCAAAACTGCCTGGTTTTCTGTTGGATACATTATTTTTAAGAGTAGAATTGCCAACTCCTAAAAAGTGTGTATGTTTAACTTTAGTACAAAATGAAAAATTATTTTTATGGAAATTACACTAATTTATACTCTCAACAGCAGTGCATTAAAATTCCATTTGTTGTACATTCTTAACAACGCTTGGTATTATCAATTTTCTTTTGTTTTAGCTTTTTATTGTTTCCCTCAGTTTTAGCTGTTCTGTTTGGTATGCAAAACTCTCACACTGGTCTTAATTTGCATTGCCCCATGACAAATGAGATTAGAAACTATTTTATAGATTTGTTAATCATTTAGATATTTCTTTATCTCTCTTTTTCGTATTGCTTTGTAGTTCTCTACATATTTTAGATAATAATATATGGAGAAATAGGTCCTACCATTCTGTGCCTTCTTACCATTACAACTTCTTTAGATGAACAGAAGTTCTTAATCTATTTTGACTTATTTCCTTTTATGGTTAAGAAATCTTTGCACTCAAAATGATGAAGATATTCAGCTCTGTTATCTTCTAGTAACTTTGTTTTTCTTTTCACATATATGTCTACTGTCTTCATGGAATTCACTTCTGCATATCATTCTTTTAAAATTTATTTCTTTTCTTTCTTTTTTTTTTCCCTATGTAGATATCCAATTGACACAGCACCATGTGGTTAAAGGAGTTATTTTTTTCCACACTGCTCTACATTGCAACATTGTCAAAAATCCACTCTCCATATATGTTGAATCTGTTTCTGGATTATCTATTCTGTTTCAGTGATCTCTTTAAGAAATCTTCTGCTAATATGACATTTTCTTATTTTTTGTAGCATTGTAAGACTTAATATCCAGTAACAAAAAAATCCTCCAACTTTGTTTTTTTCAGAAGTATCTTGGTGATTCCTGTTCCTTTACATTTCCACATAAAATTTATTAGTAGCTTATAATTTGTACATACGCACTCAAACTCTTCTTTGATTTTTATTGAATCTATATATTAATTTGGGGAGAATTGACATATTTTCAATATTCAATCTTCCACTATAAGCCTCTTAAAGTTTCTCTTAATAATGTTTTATAATTTTCTATGTAGAGATGTTGAATGTATTTTATTAGATTTTTTTCCCCATGGGTAAATAATATAGTTTGATGGTAATGTAAACAGTGTCATTTATAATAACATTTTCACTTTCTGTTGCTTTCATGTAGATATTTAATTCATTTATATATGTAGACTTTTAGCCAGGATACTTGTTAAACTAACTCTATAGATATTTCAAAATTTTCTACATACATAATCATGCAACCTAAAAATAAAGGCAGTTTTATTTTTTCCTTTCCAAAACTATTACCTATTAAAGGTTTCTCTTGCCTTATTGCACTCATTAGAATTTCACTGCATGTTGAATGAAAGGGTCTGTCTATACAGAACATACTTGTCTCATTCATAAACTCAAAGCAGCCCTCAGCATTTCCTATTATACGTGATGTTTGCTCTAAGATTTTTGTAGATACTGTTTAGGATTTAGAAATTCCCTACTTGGCTAAGAGTTTTAATCATGAGGAGATATTAAATTTTATCAAACATTTTATGTATTTGTTGAAAAGACCATATATTCTTCAGTGTGATGAATTACACTGAATGATTTTTAAATATTATACAAGCCTTGCGTTTCTGAAATAAACTTGATTGAGACATTATTTCTTATCTTTTTTCTATATTTCTATATTGTAGAATCATTCTGCAACTATTTTCAAAAGATTTTTGGATCTAAGTTCATGAGTAAGATTGACTTTTATTTTTCTTCTTGCAGATTCTTTGTCATATTTTCTTTTTTTAAGAGATGGTGTCTCACTCTGTCACCCAGTGCAATGCCTTGATCATAGCTCACTGTAACCTTGAACTCCTGGGCTCAAGTGATCCTTCCACCTCAGCCTCCAGAGTAGCTGGGCCTGCAGGTGTGCACTACCACGTCTGGCTATTTTTTTTTATTATTTGTAAATTTTTTGTAGAGATGGGGCCTAGCTATGTTGCCCAGGCTGGTCTCTAACTCCCATCCTCAAGTGATCCTCCCCCCTTGGCCTCCCAAAGTGCTGGGATTGCAGGTGTGAGCCACCTCACCCAGCCCCTCGTCAGATTTTAATATCAAGGTTATGTTGGCCTCACAAAACAGGTTGGGAAGCATTCTCTGTTTTTCTGCTTTTTGAAGGTGCTTGTTTAAGACCAATGTTATTCATTTTATCCAAATTTGTAAAATTATTGACATAAAGCCATTCAAAATATCCTAATTATCATTCTAATGTGTACTGGTTCATAGTAAGATGCTCTTTTCTTTCCATTTAATGTTGTTTATTTGTGTCTCTTCTTTTTTTCCTTCCTGGATCAATATCCTAGCTAGGGTTTCATTAATTTAAATGTCCTTTCCAAAAACCAACTTTTGTGTTTTTTTGACTCTGATTTATTTTTATCATTTACTTCAGTTTTGTTTTTTCCATTCTTGGTTTTCATTCTTTTGCATTCTTGATTCTAATTTACTGTGTTTTTTCTAATGTCTTAACATCTGTTTTTTAGCTCATTCTTCTATGGATATCCATGCTCAATGTTGGTGACTTTCACTTATGATATGGATAATTTGAGTCTTCTCTTTCTGTTTTTAATTAATTAATTGATTGATTTTTGGGTAGCAGAACTAGAAGTTTATCAATCTTAGCAAACTTTTCAAAGAGTAAAACTTTTGGTTTTGTTGATTTTCTCTAATATTTTCCCATTTTCAACATTATTAATTTATGCTCTAATTTTTTATTTCTTTTCTTTTGCTTACTTTAGACCTAAATTGCTCTACATTCTCTAATAACCTAAGATGGAAATTTAGGTTATTTATTTAGATCTTTGTTTTTTTTTCCTAATATGTGCATTTAAAGCTACAAATTTTCCTTAAACATTGCTTTTGCTATATTCTGCACATTTTTAAACTAGGATCATTTTCAAATACTTAAGGACTTTCTTAAGAAAAATAAGAGGACCCAAATAAATAAAATCAGAGATAAAACAGGAGACATTATAATTAATACTGCAGAAATTCAAAGGATCATTAGCTATCTTTCTGTTATTGATTTATGGTTTAAATCCATGGTGGCCTGAGAACATACTTTGTATGATTTCTATTCTTTTAAATTTGTAAGGCTATGTTTTATATCCTGTAATGCAGTCTATCTTGGAGAATGTTCCACTGGTTTTTAGTTTGTTTAGTTTTTTCTTGTTGTATGATGTAGACTGAAGATTTTTCACTCTACTCTGAGTAGTGTATATACTCAAGATTATAAATTTTCCTGTCTTATTATTTTCTGTTGTGCACAAGACATTGTATAAGAAAAACTGAACTGATAATTTCAAGCATGGAAAGGTATCTCTCTACAGAGTGTAATTTCATTCACTTCTACAAGCAACAAGGATCACTAAACCTCTCTGACTACCTTACTATAATTTCACAAATTGAAAAAGTGGGAAACTGACCTTTAATCTCTATGAGGGCTCACCTATCTCTGGCTTTCCTTTTATCCTGAATCGTATTTCCTCTAAATTCTGACACAAAACCTGTGGAAACCTGTAAAGTATTGTCGTCTTAGAGGTACCTGGAACTAAAATGTTGTCCCTAACCCTGTGAAATCTGCTCAGCAAAATCATCTGCTAAGCTTCTGTTTCTCCTCTGCAGGAATGCTTTAGTTTCCTCTAAAGAGATAGAGTCTCGAATGCAGGGGTCACGTCTTTGGGTTTTCTTCTTCTCCTAGATCTTGGACATTTAATATTGTATTATCTTTTATGTATTTATTTATTTTTTATTTTTTTGAGACAGAGTCTCACTCTGTTGCTCGGGCTAGAGTGCCGTGGCATCAGCCTAGCTCACAGCCACCTCAAACTCCTGGGCTCAAGCGATCCTCCTGCCTCAGCCTCCTGAGTAGCTGGGACTACAGGCATGCACCACCATGCCCAGCTAATTTTTTATATATATATTTTTAGTTGTCCATATAATTTCTTTCTATTTTTAGTAGAGACAGGGTCTCGCTCTTGCTCAGACTGGTCTCCAACTCCTGAGCTCAAATGATCTGCCCACCTCAGCCTCCCAGAGTGCTAAGATTACAGAGCCACTGCACCTGGCCTGTATTATCTTTTGAATTCTTCAATTCCTTTGTTTCATCCCAGAAGGAGGGTTGTTCAGAATTTCCTAGTTGAGCACCACCATAATATGATTTTTTATGGTTAAAAGTTATTTTCTATCTCAATAAAAATTTAGTCTTCCACAACATTGTACATATAATAACCTAATACAAATGTAAGCTTTATGACTTGTCCTTGTGTCTTTCATATAACAACTTATTGCTGTGTTTCAACAATGGTTATAGACTACAGCCAAAGTTGCACCTTTCACATGCTTTTTCTCTTGCCATTTGATATTCCTGTCTTGAGAATTCAAATACTTCTATGCTAAAAGGTCCTAGACAGTAAATATACAACTTCCTGTCTCCATAGATGCTAATATAATGACTGATACATAGGGCCTCCCTGAACTGTTCTCAGTAATTTGATAGCCCTTCAAATAAATATTTTTAAAATACTGAATATTTACTGGAGGGAGATAGAGACTGATTTTATATTAATAAAATTCTATTCCCTTTTATTTTTAAAATTTAGGTTTATTACACACACAGTTAAAACTTAACATTCTAATTTGATTCCTGGATTCTCATTGCCATTTCTCTGTTATTATAAACAAATTACATTCACATTCAATATCAAATCAATTTTTAAGATAGAGTTGCAATATCTTGTTCAACATATGTTTGAAAGTTATTTTTATCTGGGCTTACGTTAGCTAATTTCCCACTGTTAAGTAGTTCTTATTTTTCTTTGCTTTTCCTTTGTACTTTTCTATACTACACAACCTTTTGAGAGCCACGCTTACTAAGGATTTATACCTGACATCATAAAATAAAAAAGTGATTTCTATTTGACAGGATGTTGCAATGCTTTATTGCATCTGCATGTCACTGGCTATGTCAAAATGAGTTGTACTTGGAAGTAGGTCATGTGTAGTTCACACGTAGGTCAGTGGAATTCTTGTCATAAGAGAGGTCAGTAATGGATAGGGGATTTTCATATTTGCCTGTCTGTTTGCTGTGTGGAATTTATGCTGGTCTCGCTGTTTATTTTGGATGGGGCTGGATTGACTGATATGTAATCACAGAGCTTGCTATGTAACTATGTATATAACTGGTCCCATGTTTCTGATTTATTACAGTGATGTTTTAGAGCTTTTTGTGAATTATCATTTGGGCAACTCCCTTTATACTTCTTGGCTTTTATACATGAGTTGCTCACTTAATATTTAAAAAATAAATTATGTCTATTATGCTTCTCCATAAACTGTAGAATCACTTTGGAAATACTTAAAATTCTGTGAGAAACTTTAATTCATTAACTCCATCAGTTATCTTAGAATACATTTCTAAACCATCTATGAACACCTCATTGAATTTGAAAATCATCAAGTCTAAAAGAAAAGAAAAATTAATTAAGGTTTTCTGATTTTTATCACACAAGACACATAACTTTATAGATATTTCATATATTTGATAATATGATGATGTATTTCTTTATATTCTGTGTCTATCAGGAGGTTACTATTTATATGAAAGAGTCTTATTGATTATTGAATATTTGTCATTTATTTTTTATTTGGCTCCAATAATTTTGACACAATGAAAAGTTTAATAGAATAATCTTTTTGTCTATAAAAGTCAACTGGTAGAGCTTGAGTCCCAGTTCAGCAATAACCTAAGTTGCATTATTCTCAAATGTGTAAAAGGTTTTTAATATAAAAAGGAAAAAAAAGCTTCAGATAAAATATTAAATCTCCTCTAGGGTAGGTTGTTTGCTTTCATGTTCTGTTGAAGTGATGCTTTTTGATGGCTTAGCTAAATTATGGGCTTTGGAGTCAGAAAAGCCTGGAATTAAATCCTTGTTCTGCCACTTTCTAACTGTGTGACTTTAGGCACATAACCTCTATAATTTTCATTTTCCTCAGTTGTAAAGTGGGTCCAAAAATAACTACTTCACAGGGTTGATGCAAATATTAAAGCTACCTAATACATTTTTGCTGTGTCTGACACCGAGCCACAAACTTTGATGTTGAAGACATTTAAATTGATAACATAGACCTCATCCACTATTTGCTATGGTCTGAATGTTTGTGTCCCTGCCAAACTTCATACATTGAAATCTTAACCCCTAAGGAGATGGTATTAGGAAGTGGGACTTTTGGGGAGGTG
Source organism: Eulemur rufifrons (assembly GCF_041146395.1). NCBI lineage: Eukaryota > Metazoa > Chordata > Mammalia > Primates > Lemuridae > Eulemur > Eulemur rufifrons. The sequence continues at coordinate 17,653,307 of NC_091005.1, forward strand.
ACTAGGTCAAGAGGAATCTCTTGGGAATGGGATTAGTTCCCTTATAAAAGAGGCCCAAAGAATCTTACTCACCCTTCCAAGATATGAGAACACAGCAAGAAGGTGGCATTCTGTAAACCAGGAAATTGGCCCTCACCAGACAGTGAATCTGCCAGCACCTTGATCTTGAACTTCTCAGCCTCCAGAACTGTAAGAAATAAATTTCTGTTGTTTATAAGCTGCTCAATTTATGACATTTTTTAATAGCAGACTTTTTAATAGTCCTAGAATGGACTAAGGCAATAGTTATTTCTCTCTTTGGAGGTTAGCCCTAATGAAATCTTCTAAAGTTTTTTCCCTCTCAGAAAAGTTTTGAGATAAAATAGGGCGTTAAAAAGGACAGGATTTATCCACAAATCCTGTTTCCAGAAGAATGTTTATTTATTTAAAAAAATTTTCTTAAAATTTCAGAATGTTATGGGGGTACAAATGTTTCGATTACACGGGTTGCTTATGTTCTGCTTGAGTCAAAGTTGTAAGTGTGCCCATCACCCAGATAGTGTACATTGTACCCATTAGGACAGGATTTATGTACAAACCAGAAGAATGTTTAAAGAGTGAGCTGAAGACTAAAAGCACAGAATTAGCACAACATGGATTAGAAATGCAAATTCCAGGGTCCCGCTTGCAGATTTAGTGCATGAGATACAGAACCCAGAAATGTGCGTTTTTCAAAAGCACTTCAAGTCATTCTGACATACACTAAAGTTCAGAATGTTTTAAAAGGAAGACATAAATGTTCATGTAATAAAATTGTTACATTTTTAAAGCGAGAAAGAAACATTTAAATTCATGCATTCCTTTATGAACTGTTATGGTAAAAAAAAAAAAATTCTTCATAGCAAATTGAGGAAAGTTTCCTAGACAAAGGAATAAATTTGAAACCTGATAACATGCATGAAGAAAATAAAATAGGAAGATATGATATGGGGGGTGCCATGTACACTACTTTAGAAACTGTGATCCAAAAGGGCCTGTCATAGGGGGTAAGAGTTAAGCAAAGCCCTGAAATGATAAGAGGAGCTGATTGTGCAAAGATCTGGGGGAAGAACATTCAGAGCAGAATCAACTGTTGGTGCAGAGGCCCCTAAGCAGGACCCAGCTTGGCTTGTTCAAGGAGGTCCAGTGTGGTTCAAGCATAACGGAGGATGGTTGCCAAAGACTGTGTTTGGATAAAGAGTCTGTATTTTGTTCTCAGGGGTAAAGAAAGTGATGGGGCTGCTATAGTTTATTCTATTTTAGAAAGCATACTGTGTGTTCAGAGTGGAAGATATTGGAAGTGGGGGTGGAGGTGCTAGTGGTAGGGAAAAAAGAATAAAAAAGACTAGGAAAAGGCTATCAAGGTAGTTCTGGTGAGAGATCTTTGTCGAACTGGGGGGTCGTAGTTGAGATGAAGAGAGATGCCCAGATTTGGGGTATAATTTGGAGGTGCCATCACAGATGTGCCTGTGGTGTCTGAGCCTGCAAACTGGGTGTATAGGGTACTGGTGGGTTGGGTGGGGGCAGAAGACAGAGGATTGATTGATAAGGGGAATCAAATTAATTTGACCATAAAACACCTGATATATTTTTTTAATGCTCTAGAAAATATTTTGGTAAATGCTAGTGAAGGGATGTGAGTAAATTAGAAAGATAGGCAGGTCAATGAACAGATTCCCTGGGTACTGGTGTTCCTAATGTGTTTGACTTTACCTTGTGTAATCTATATGAGGTTGACCCTATTTGTTGATCCAGTCATGGTAAAGGGACCTATCATGATTCTGCCTGTGTAGTAGCATCATCTCTTATTTTGAAAGAAAGATGTAGAGAAGGAGAGAAGAAGGAATAGGAGGAAGAGGAGGAGGAGGAGGAGGAGGAGGAGTAAAAAATATGACATGTAAATTATTGAGAACAACTTCTCCTTCATGCTGACCTCTCCATATATAAAGTCTCACAGTGTGTTGTGTAGGAGAAAATAAAAGCTGCTTAGAAGTTTGGTGCTGTAGTTATGTTTTGCAGGTGAGCTATGTATTAGGAAGATGTATTCTGATATTGCAGAAGAAACATAGCTTCTGCTTTTACTGTGTAATGGTTTTGCAAACACTAGAGGTTTTATTTCCCCCTTTCTGACCTTAAATTTCCTCATCTGCAATTTGACTGTACTAGTTTAGCATCATTCCCAAGCTCTCTCTAACTTTCAAGTTCTAAAGTCTATAAGTCTAATTACAGGTCTTCCTAAATTATTATTGTTTCCAATTCCCCGTAACAATTTTGAACGTGTGTATCTGGCAGTGTACTTATGAAGTTTAACAACCTGTTATCAGAGTGTAGTTTCAACTAGAATGTTGGGTGATACTTTTCTTTATGTTAACAAATGAGATAAAAAGATGAAACAACTGAAACGTGTCATAACTTTACCTATTCATCAATGATGTGAGAAACTTCTTCAATGACTCAGATAATAGTTTTTCAACACTGGAAGAATATTTTCTCAATATTTTTGTGCTATTCACAATGTTAATAGCCACAGATATGGCACACTTTTAAGTTTAATCTGTGCTTTACAGAGCAATCTTTATTGAGGGTATCGTAGTTGAAAGTTGGTTTAATGGGATGGTGGAATTTAAACTACTCTTAATAAAAAGAAAAGTTTAGACAGCAGTAACTTCTGTGAATGGAGAGACATTATGACTTAACTGTTGATGTGATTTTCTTAAAGAAGGTAGTACTTTTATGGTATAAAAGCAAATCATACATTGCTCATAGACATTATAGGTGACAAATCGAAACAGATATTCTCCAGATACATTGATTTCCTTCTTTCCCTTTTGTTCTAGGGTTTTTCAGGAAATGCAAATGCAGACAGTGTTGTGTACTATAGACTCCAGCCTTCTATCAAAGCCAGATTTCTGCGCTTCATCCCTTTAGAATGGAACCCCAAGGGCAGAATTGGAATGCGAATCGAGGTGTTTGGATGTGCATATAGTAAGTGTTTGTTTATCCAACACACTGACAGATATCAAAGGAGATGTTTTAGGAGCCAAACTGCAAACTGAAATTGACTTTTTAGCTATGTAAAGAGATACAAAAACAAGAATAATTTTTGCAAAAAGCTTTTATTTGGTGCCTACACATGCCAATATTGACTTCAGCATTCAACTCTAACATTTTATTATAATTCAGAAATAGAAGCACTTTATAGATAGTTAGACATAGAGACAGATACATATTTATAGACATATCTTAATGCATTTATTCAAATCTAAAATTATTGACTATATCCTAACTTTCAAATATTAGAGGTTTCACAGAGCTTTCACCCTATGGGTTACATTTAATGATGTTTCATTTAGGCACCTTGAATTTAATAAAAGAGACAGTGTTCCATTTAATATAACTAGTCATCTGTTATGAAATAAAAAAAATGTTTTTCTCTAGCCTAAAAATAATATGCCATGTAGTTCACTTTTAAGCATGCTATGCTTTCAGCTTAAATTAATAGAAAAGGTGAAGACCTCTGCTAGAATATAGAATGTATTTGAAATAAAAAGATAGAAACCATAGATTTCACTTAGTCTCCTCTTAATGAGGCATTTTGTTATACCTTATTGTGGGGAAGGGACCTAAGAGTTATTGATAGTCTGCCTCAAGCCACATCATCCTGTTAGATACTCTTTTATTTTATTATAGAACAATGAGTTAGTTAATGTGATCTACAATTATCAGATGAATAGTCTAAGGTTTGGAGAGACTGAGTAATTTGCCCAGGGCCTCACAACCTAGTACATGGAAAAATCTGGGAAGAAACCTAAGATGGTTCAATTTTCACTACATCATTTTTCCTCTAGTAAACATTTATTTTTTTCACCACTAAAGCTTTTTTTTCCACATGTAATCTGTCACTTTGTGATGTGAGCCTGTTAGGTTCTGGTTCACTTTATTTACATAAAAGGAAAGCTATGTCATGAAGAGATTGAGTGACTTGTTGAAGCTGTGTAGACTGTGCCAACCAGAGAGACCACATCCTACAGATTGTACAGGTCTCCTCGTATATTTAGCGATGTTTCCAGTACCCATCTCCACCATCAAACATAATCAACAAACTTGTTCCCTACAGGCCTATAGAATAATAAAAGTATTAATATAACATTAATAGCAATAATAGCAACAGCACTAATATTAATATTGATAGCCTTAATTTCTACAACTCTAGAAATAGGAAATTTTGCTTGTGTGCTTAGTATGTGTGCTATACCAAGCAGTTTATGATTCCTCAAAATAGTCCAGATGAGTATTAGTTGCTAACTACTCCATTTCCCCACTTGTAAATGAGAAAGCTAAAGCTTACAGAGGTTGACTTGCTGGGGCCACCCAAGTAGCAGGAAGCAGAGCTGGGTTTGCAGCCAGGTCTGCCAAACTCCAGAACTCAAGCCCACGCTCACGCTCCCTCCAGCTGTTGGATCGCTGAGATGAGTCCGTGGGCAGCTTACCTCTCACCATCTGCCCAGTTTAACTGCCGGCTTTCTTGGCCTCAACAATCCAGCTTAGCTGCTCTGCGTTAGCTGCTAGCTTCATAATTATCACATTTGAATAAATCATCCTTTAAAAAAATCCTACTCCAATTAAGATATTGGAAACTAGAACCTGGACGGTCAATCTTATTTGACTTTGGATCATAGAGTTTAGCAAAACTCATGCCATATGATGGACAATGAGATTGAAATGCATTCAGTTTGGATGTAGACTCAATATTAGCTTAATGAGACTATTGACGCTGTTTTGCCGAAACTAAAGTGCCAGTTGTAATGTCCATGTGGTAGTGACTGCTGTGGTGCAGGTTCCTTTGAGTTCTCTTCTGCCATGTGACTAATGACAACTCAAATCTCCACTGCTTTTTTTGATCTGCCACTTTGTGGAACATTCTTTTTGCCTTGACTTCATTTGCTGTCTTTCGGGTAAGCACCCTGTCAGTCTTCTTTCCATATGGACCCATAATTGAAGTAGCAGTACTGGAAGCTAAAATGATCTTAAACTCAAACTTAAACACATATAATAAAATGGTATGACTGGAGTCAATGTAAAATGATGGTTGTATAATTTTAAATTACTATTAAAAGAGAAAAAGTAATAAACTTAATAGAAAAAATATTCTCACAGATAACCAGAAAATATCCCAAGAATGGGTGGGGTATCAGTACCAGATGGGAATGTATTTGATCAAATTAACTTTAATCCCTCAATTACACCAAAGTCACACTCACATTCTCCTCTTCTACTCTTATTCATAGCATCTGCCTTGAAAAATAATAATTTGTTAAAGCATGATACCATATAGCCATCACTTATTGAACAGTTCATATGAACAGGGACTACAAAGAATAGGCATTTTCCGATTGAGTCCTAAAAATACAATGAAGCAGTTCCACGAATAATGCCGTTTTATGCAGGAGTCAGAAGAGACAAGTGGAATTGTCTACCGAATGAGCCATACAGCTTGCTCTGAGTTGCTTAGCACAGAAATAGCTGGGACCACTGGCTTTCCCACCCTCTGAAGGAAGAGCTGCAGTTTCTATCAGCATAAGCTGCAAGCGTTTGTCCACAACTCTCTTGAGTAGCAGAGATCCCCTTGCTACTCCCTTGAGAAGCAAAGATCTGACTGAATTTTTAACAGATGCACAAGGCCATTCTCTCAATCCCTATAAAAAGGGAAAGTGGTGTGTGGGGATGGCAGAGTCTCTTTCTTGGATCATAGCCACAGGACATCCACACCCAATGAAGTAGGTCTCTCTCAAGCCTGAGGAAGTCCTGGGGGTTTCCACGCAACCCACCAGTCTCTCCTGTCTGTATCTTCCCACCTGCAACAAGTTAATGTGACTCTTAGGTGGGCTTTGCCTGAACCATTAACTCAAGTGGTACACATCAGAGTGGTGCTTCATATCTCCTGGCATGGAAGAAAGTGAATCTTAGAGAAATTAGAAAGTTTATCTAGGATTACACGCCCTGTGTTAGATCTAGGGTTTAAAATTAGATCCACCACTTTCCAAAGCCAGTGCTCTTGACGACTACATGAATGATACATGTATTCGCCTTTTAAGTATTTATTTGGTACTTGATAAAAGAGAACTCTACCAGGTATTGGGTATAGGGAGAAATTCTAAAATAATATATATTTTCTTTATAAAGATGGGCATGTGCAAGGTTGGAAAAATTGTACAAACTAAATGCAAAATATTGTAGCATGAGTGTAGGATGTGAGGGATAACGCGATTGATAAATTGAGTTTAGTATAAGAAAGTTTGTAACAGTAGGTTTTGAAACTAACATGCAGATAATCCAAGTAGAAGTGGTGGAGCCCAGTCAAGTACAAGACAGAGGATGGGTGCAACGGTCAGTTCCTATTCAAGTATGATCATTCAGACTGAAATGAGGGGTATAATTGGAGGGTTAAATCTGGAAACAGCAGCTCATTAGGAGGTTTTTGTTATTGTTTGTGCAAGTCGTAGTGGAGCCCCAAACTACAGAACAGCAATCAGTAAAGTGGGAGGTAGGCAGATTTGAATCATTCTAAGGATACTGAATCAAGAGATCTTAGTCACTGTGTGTCAGGGGACTCTGAGTTATCATATTTGAACAACCATATGGAAGATGGTATCATTTACTGGGGTGGGGCCCTGGAGAATAAATAGGTTCTGGAAGGGAGCAAAAGAGATAATTCATTCCATTGTTGACTCATTAAGTTCAAGTGCCTTTGAAATATGGAAGGCTGGAACTCCAAGGGCTCTGCGTTGAAGACAATAGAATGAAAACTTATATAAGGATCATTATTATTAGTAAATCATGAAGCGTTCCTCTTATTGTACCACTATTAATAATAAAAGTATAAAGTGCTATGTTTGAACAACTACTCACATCTTGAAAATCGGCAGTGCATTTCTGCCATAATAAAAGCAGGTCTTTTATTCTATTTTTCAGGTAGTATAAACATTTTTACAGCAGGTGCCCCTTGTGCCTAATACATGTGTTTGCTGAAGTTATAAATGCAAGCCAGTCTCGTGAATATTGCAGAAAAGTGGCCATTGTGAGAACCACACATAATTTTATTTATTGCCCTCCACCCCAGTGAGTTAGAGCAATAACTTGTTATGAAGGGAACATCAAGTGAATGGAAAATCCATATCAAAAAGCATGTTCTACTTTTATGTCAGTAAACTTGAAGTTGTTTCCTGAGTAATGAGAGAAATAGAAGGTAAATTTTATGGGATCAAAGAGAAAGTATAAATTTCAGATATCTTGGCCATAGCGGCTGTGAACATGTTTATAAATCCAGAGAAGAGATGTACGGAAAGAAATACCTGGTAGAAGAAAGAAAGGGAAAGAAAATGTTTGATGATAAAGAAATAGTACTCTACTGAATGTCTCAAAGAAAAGTAAACAAAGGTGTAAGTAAGAGTAGGGGAAGAAAAATAACTGGGTGACAGTGAATGTATCTTAGATGCCCTCAGGAAGTGGCCGTTAAACCACAGGAGATAATGTTCTTTAATTGCAGATGAATTGCTGAGGCAATTGTCCTTAGTATAATTTGTAAATTCCTTTTCTCTAGTTACTGTATAAACACCCTCATTTTGCAATCCACGGATGATCATCTCTTCGTCATCCTCTACAGAATAAGCACATCCAACTGTCAAGCCAAACTGAACTAATTCCAGTTTCTTTGACATGCCATGATTTCATGATTTTTCTAACCTTAGGGTATTTGCATGAAGCCTATGGCAATCATCACATATCCAGCCTTCATTCCTTTGTCTAGATAACTCTCTTACTCATTCTCTTTTCTCCACATAGAAATCGCTGGTTTTGACAACTTCCCTGATACCCCACATTCAGATCAGGGATGTTCCCACCCACTTGTAGAACAACCTTTCTTCTCCTAATCACAGCACCCCCTCATTATACTGGGTTGCAACCAGATGTCCTTTTTCTGTCATTAGTCTTCTTTCTGGACAGATGAATGAATGAATGGTGAGCCTTGATGAGCCTCAGGAATGCCTTCCCCGTCATCCTAGTGGCATTTTCAACCTGTTAAAGATCAGGAATAGGGCACAGGGGAAACTGAGTGAGAAGATTGGACAATAGTAAATGCATAGAAGTATCAAACTATTGTGTTTAATTGCTTAATTGCAGACCATTTAAGAGAAAATTGTGGGTTGTATTTAAAAATGGGATATGTCAATAATTATAAAACTCACGTTAACTTCTTGAAAATAAGAATGTACATTTTATAATGTAAAAAAATACGACAAGTTGAAATTGCATGTTACCATAAGTAGATTTTAGTTTAGAAAACATATCAATAAGAGATATAAGTAGCATTAGAAGCATGGATATTCACCTGGGTGAGGAAAAAAAAACACTGCAAGAATGCTTAATAAAAGTTTGTCCATTCAGGATACTGATCTCTCATAGTACATATCTGGTTAGGGGGAAAAAATGAGGAGCAGTAGATTTGTCAGATTTACCATAAAGAATAGTTATAATTGAATTCTATATCTATTTACTGAGCAAATCCCACATGTTAACTGCTAGAAACTTGACTGAAGTGAATTAGATAGTTCCTGCATTCAGATCATTTATCAGCTAATACAGTAGCTGAGGAATCCTATTTTATGTCAAACTTGAAAAAGAATATAGATTCTGCTTGGCCTAAAATCTAAGAGGATACATTCTCTAATTCTTTGCAAAATTTATAGTCTTAAGATTCTAATTTGATGATAAGCGGAGTTCTATTAAAATTAAAATAAGATTAGCTATTATAATACTGGAAAACAAGGAAACTATGAAAACCCATCAGGGTCATGTCAAAAGAATTCAGGGCCAACTGAGGAGACTTTTACCAATCAAGAAAATGGAAATGTTTTAGCATCAATAAGGATAAAAAATGCCATGTTTTGAAACTAATTAAATATGTTTAGGTGAATGGGTTCATGATGATAATAATAATAAAAAAAATTAAAAGCCCCATTGGTAACATGTAAGAGACATTAAGGATCCACCTCCTCATTTAGAAAACAAATAAATGAAGAGAGAACATGGAGCATTTATCCCGCTTTTCCTGTGTAATCTGTACCTCAAGGTAATCAAGTAGAAGAGAAGAAAGAATTTCTCTTTAAAGAAGTATTTCACATAATAAATAAAAAGAAATAATAGAATTAGAATATGTTTATTTTGCCCCCCTAAATAAATGAATGGATCAAAGTAACTATCAAAGTTCACAAAAAGATTTGCTTTTCGGTATCAGTTATGGCAGGGTAGCCTTTACTGGACTAACCTGCTGCCCATAAAAATTATAAGTGCTGGATAAAATATATTTGAAAAAACCTGCTTCAGAGATCTAAAGTTCAACTCAAAAATACGCAGACACTTGAGAGGACTTGATTATTGAAAAAAGAAGAGCCAACTCCAGGAGATCGACATCTAACTTGCCTTTTCCTAAGGATAAGCAAAATGTAGCTAGAGTTTATGAGGCCGAGGGGGGACAGAGGTCAGAGTTCAAGGTTGCCAGAGTGGCTAGAAATGGAAGAAGAAATATTTATTTATTTTATTTCATCTTATTATGGGGGATACAGAATTTCAGGTTACATATGTTGCCCATGTACCGCCTGTCCCCCCAAGTCAAAGCTCCAGGAGTGTCTGTTCCCCAGACAGTGCGCATTGTACTCATCATGTAGGTATATATCCCTCCCCTCCTCGCATCCCCCCCTCCCTGAGTCAGCACCTTCAAGCATGACCATTCCCCAAACGGTGTGCAATGCACTCATCATGTAGGCATACACCCATCCCCTCCCCCCTACCCCCACCTCAGTCTGATATCCGATTGGTATCATTCCCTGATGTGAATTTAGGTGATGATCAGGGAAACCAATTTTCTGGTGAGTACATGTGATGCTTGTTTTTCCATTCTTGGGATACTTCACTTAATATAATGGGTTCCAACTCTCTCCAGGAGAACCATAGAAATGTCGTGTCTCTGTTATTTCTTATAGCTGAGTAATATTCCATGGTATACATATACGACAGTTTACTAGTCCATTCATGTATTGATGGGCATTTGGGTTGTTTCCACATCTTTGCAATTGTGAATTGTGCTGCTATAAACATTCGGGTACATGTGTCTTTGTTACAGAATGACCTTTTTTCCTTTGGGTATATGCCCAATAATGGGATTGCTGGATCAAATGGTAGGTCTACTTGAATCTGTTTAAGATATCTCCATAATGCTTTCCACAGGAGTTGCATTAGTTTGCAGTCCCACCAGCAGTGTATGAGTGTTCCTGTCTCTCCACATCCATGCCAACATGTGTTGTTTTGGGATTTTTTGATAAAGGCCATTCTCACTGGAGTTAAGTCATATCTCATTGTGGTTTTGATTTGCATTTCCCTAATGATTAGGGATGCTGAGCATTTTTTCATATGTTTGTTAGCCATTCTTATATCTTCTTTTGAGAAATTTCTCTTCATGTCATTTGCCCACTTTTTGATAGGGTTGTTTGATTTTTTCTTGCTGATTTTCCTGAGTTCTAAATAGATCCTTGTTATTAGTCCTTTATCTGACGTGTAGTATGGAAGAGGCAATATTTAAAAGGAGGAGGTCAGAGAGGGAGGGCCCCGCATCCTGCAAACACATTCCCCCCTCAAATCCTTGGCCGATTCCTGGACTTCAGTGCTCAAGATGAGACACCAGGGGCTTAGGAGAAAAGCAGGAGCCGGGAGTTGAAAAGTCTAAAGATTTCAGCATCTACCCAGTGCTGGCAAGACCACCTTTGGAGCTCCAGTGCTGCCATTGTAGAGGGATTTGTTAAACACCTTGGGCTTTCAATGAAATGTCACAAGGGCATTGCCTTGGAAGTAAAGGCTATACCTGAGGACCAATTGTTATATCCTAGGACTCAGGACAAAACCAAAATAGAATTGTCCTGAAAAAACCTGGAACCGAGCCTTCACAAGGTCTACCTCCCTGTGGACCATGTCCATTTACTTCCTGCCCTCACCATTCATCCCTCAACAGCATTTCCCACTCTCCCAACCATATCCACTCTCTCCCGTATCCGTCCCCTCCCTTTTCCCACTTTCTCCTTTTTTCCTGACCCCCATTTACGCACTGGTCACCTACTCAGCTTAAATATCACTTCCTTAGAGATGTTGTCCCCCATCGCCAACCTAATTTAAATTGTTCTCTTCAAAACTCTCCTACAACCCTGTCCTTTCCTTTCATGCTCCCTTTACAGTTTGTAAAGATATCTGTCCATACAGCAGGATTTGCTAGACGTCTTTTCCTTCAGATTAGAGGATCCGTGAAGACAGATGTATTTGCTGTTACAACACCAGCTCCCACTGTAGCATTTGGCACAGTCAGTGTTCAATAACTCTTTGTTATGTGGGTGAATCAAGAAAAAAATCTGATTAGCCATGATGCAAACTGAATAATAAATATGTAAAAATTATAAATGTATTGCATTTGCACAGCAGCAATTGCTCAAAGGAGAGACATCTTTGAAATAAACATATGAGATTCCAAATGTTGATATTATAAAAATGATAATAATACCATACAGAATAATAAATGTCAAGGCATTTTGATACTTGTGTTCGATCCCTGCAGCATACTTGTGTTGGATGAGAGGCTGGAATTATTCTCCACATATTTCACATGACGAAACTGAGAATCAGCGTTTAAGTTACTTCCGTGACATTATCAAAGTTACAAATAAGTATTAGAGATGGAAATACAACTTACATCCTCCAATGATGCATTCAAGTGTCCTTGACATAGTAGATGTTACTAATTTTAAATCTATTTAAAAGGTTAATTTGGATTGATATTTAAGTGACGGTGATCGTGTCTGTTCTCATAACCTCCTGGCATGTTGTTGCTGACCTTAACTCAGTCTATTTAAAAGCACGATAGTAAAGTCACCTTTTCCCTGTGGTTTATACAGCACTTGATTTCTGTGCCTTCTTCCTTTTTACTGTATTAATTTTAGTTGTTTTAAACTTAAGAGTCCCTTAAATCATTCTGTGTTCTTTTATGCTACTATGCAAAAATAGTGCAACCTATTTCCTGTTGATTTCTTGAGCGCTTGGTCTCTCCCCTTTCTATTGCTGTAAAACCCCAGTTCAGTAATGCGGATCTCAAGTGCTCGTACATCATGCTGTCGCTTTAATATTTCACTACATGGTAGTTTAACAGTGACTCAGTCTGATTTGTGTTTCTTAGAAGTCAGAATTGGACCTCTGTTTAGTAATTCATGGGCAATACTTTTCAAATAAAGAAACAGTACAATCAGTGTTTAAGGCTGACTGGATGTTTAACTAGGAAGAGTTTGGTGTATAGCCCTTTTCTCCGGCTGATTAAAGATCTATATTATTGTTTTTCTCTGATCTTTGAGGGTAGCACTGTTGCTCTATTCATATTTTGGGGTGATTCCCGAAGACTTAATAGAACACTATAGTGTCCCTTTTATGACCTTCAAATAACGTTAGTCTTCTATTATTGAAAAGTTGGTTTTCCAGTTCATGAATTTTCTATTCCAGTTTTTTCTCTTTTAAGTTTTTCAGTCATCTGGCCTCATCAATATCTCCATGATTCATAGTTTAACTCACAGAACCAATTTATCCCTGAAACATCTTTCAGGGACAAATCTCTACTACCTTTACAACTTTCTGCAAGTACCACCCACAGGATAAATAAATAAAACATTCATTTTCCATGGTACAATTCAATATGCAGTGAGGTTATGTATTTTCAGAGAGTAGGCTTATGGAACTTACTTGTTCTTCCTGTCAGACAACCTTTCACGCTGTCGTCTGCCTCAGAATTTCTCAGGGACCTGTATTCCTGGGTTCCAGGTTAGAATTCCAGACATTCTGATTTGGTGGACATCAGGCCCAGCCCAGGATGTTACATGTTTATGGAGATACCACGAGATTATTCTCAATTGATTATAGTATAGCTGAACAATGGAGCTCAATTTAAGACATCATGTCCTTGGATATTTTTCTTAGTAATCCACTTGGCAGATGGGGAGGATATTGCATTTTCAAGTGACAACCCCTTAAAATTTGAGTAGCCTCAAACTTCTGGAGAAGGCATAGGATGCAGGGGTAAGGGACAGATAACAGGTAAAGTGGATTATTTTACAATAAGCAGAGTGTTTGCATGTGAAATATGCAGAAACAGAAGAACGGTTTGCTGCTCAAGAGGGTAAAGCATTTCTGCAATTTAGTTGACACCCTTTGCAGAGGCTGAAGCGGATCGACTCCTTCTCCTGCACATATTAGAAATCACTTGGGGCCCAGCCCTGATACAGAAGGGAAACTCTCAGCACAGGCATGAATAATCGCATCTCAAGGATGTGTGTCTTCTCCAATTGACTGTAAACTCTTTAGCAAAAACAGAAAGAGTTCTTTGTTTTTATGCATTGCTGTGTCTTCCAGTGTGCTCACAGAGAGCTCTCCATAAATTTGTGCTATAGGCAGAAGGGAAGAAGACACATTTTAGCAATACTACTTCCAACACAACTCCCTGAAATGTATTTGAATATTTTCTGTTGCAAAGCTCTTAATTCTAAGGGAGATTGTATTTCTGCATTGTGTAAATAAAGCAGACCATACCCGGGGTCACAGGGAGAATTGATATGGTAGTAGGGCCTGCAATCTCTGTGACGCTCTTCTTTCCTTGAATCTTCTCTAAATGAGAAGATTTGAGATGGAGGTATTCACTGAGGAGGAATCAGGTCACATATGATGGCTGTGGTGAGTCAGCTCAGGCGGGAGCTGACAGACAGAGAAAAAGCCACAGAACCCACAGATGGCCTCGAAATCATTCTTGCTGCATAACCTGACAATGACATTGATAATTAAGGGTTTCTTGTGTACCTCAGAAATTCATTATTTTTTAAAGAGTCATAAATAAACCAAATGTATTTATTAAACTGTTTTTTCTGTACCTCTTTTCCTGCCCAATATTCTAATAATAAATAATAGTATTAGCATTAGTAGTTGCTAATATTTATTGATTGCTAATTATGTGCAAGCTTCTAAAAATTATGCAGATATGCATTTATACAACAATCCTATGAAGACTTATTATTCTCATTTTATAGATGAGGAAACAGAAACAAAGGTTAAATAACTGGGCTGTGATAGAATAATGCCCCACCAAAGGTCTTAGTCCCTGAAACCTGGAAATGTGTTTAAACTGTAAACATGTTTATTTACACTATAAACATGTAAAGGCACTTTGCAGTTGTAATTCAGGATCCTGTGATGGGGAGATTATTCTGGCTTATCCAGGTGGACTCAATGTAATTATAAAAATCCTTGTAGGAAGGAAGTGGGAGGAGGATCAGAGTCAGAGGAGATGTGACCATGAATGCAGAAATGAGATAGAGAGAGGGCCAGAGATATTTGAAGATGCTATGACTCTGCTCACATGGAGAAAGGTATCATGAGCTAAGTGGTCTCTAGAGGGTAGAACAGGCAAAGAAAGGGATTATTTTTTAGGGACTTCAGAAGGAAAGCAGCTCCTGCCAACACTTTGATTTTAGGACTCCTGGATTCCAGGATTGTAACATAAAAAATCTGTGATGTTTTTAAGTGAGTATGTTTAGAGTTACTTATTACAGCAATAATAGGAAACTGTCTTCGTCCCTTCTATGTTGCTAAAACAGAATACCTGAGGCTGGGTAATTGATTGAAAAAAGAGATTTATTGAGCTGGTGGTTCTGCAGGCTGGGAACTTCAAGAAGCACAGTGTCTGCATCTGGTGGGCTCCTGGGGAGGGCTTTTGTGTTGGGTCAACACCTGGTGGAGAACGTTAAAGGGGAAGCAGACACGAGTAGGTGCAGCCTGCTTTATTACAACCTACTTTGTCTCTCGGAAACTAGTCCATTCCCATGAGAATTAATCCAGACCATTAAAGACAGGGAGAACTCACTCATGACCAAGAGAAGAGTAACCAGCCATTCATGAGGGACGTGCCCCCAAGACCCAAACACCTCCCACCAGGACCCACCTCCAAACACCGCCACTTTGGGGATCAAATTTCAGCATGAGTTTGAGCAGAGACAAAGGACATCCAAACCACAGTAGAAACTAATCCATTTGCCCAAGGTAGAGTGAAGATTCAAACCCACACAGACTAGTTGCCTTAACCACTAGGCTAAACTATAATATATATTATTACAAATGACCAAAAAGGGGGCTAGACTAAAAAGAGAAAAATGTGTCAGAACAATTTGCCACTTGTTACTGGAAAATTGGAGTTCATGCCCTCCCCATGGTGAGCCAGGGTATGACAGAGCCACATTATTAGTCTCAATAATCCAATCATTAAAATATGACCTTGGTTAATAAACATACTCATGAACAAATAATGCAATTAGAAAAATAATTCTTCCTTTCAGTCGATCAGTAAGTCTCCTCCTACATCTTTGGACTATAGGTCTTTTACTGTTACAAGCTTTGTTAACTTCAGATTTCTCATTTTTCCTGTACTCAATTCTCTGATACCTCTGCTTTTCCTATTTATACAACTCAACTCTGTATAAAATATTCTTTTCCCAAAGGTATTTGACAAAAGATAGGAATAAATATGATATTGACTATTAATTGAAATATTAATGTTATTTTATATGCTTAATTTAATGTTTCTAAACATTGAGTTGGATTAATTTTATTAATTCTGTTCACTCATATTAGATCTTTTACAGATTAGTTTTGATATAAAAATGTTGCTATGAATCACCTTTTTTTTTATGAGAATGTGTTAGTGTTGGCAGTGCTTTTTTAAGACTTTTTTAAGACTTCAAAAATCTGAGAATCTTTGTCGAATATCAAAAATAAATTTGCCCTGAGCATTATGGGCGATAGCTAAGACTTGAAATATTGCTTTCCTGGTCATATCATGTGAAGTTCAAGTGTAGTTTTTAAGTTAGTAATATTAAAGTAAAATTTTCAAAAGCATAAAAACAATACTCATTCAAATATAGAATATGCACATATCAAAGATGTATTTAATTCATTAACGAAGGAATCAGAAGGATGGTAAAGCTAGCTCAAAGAAAATTCAAGAGACTCAGTATATATAGGAATCCAAGAAAGAATGTTGGAATAATATTACTAGGTAATTACACAAGTGTTACTGTCTAAAAGGGCAGTAAACCATAACCATTGGGGATAGATTTTCTACCAGGCAGAAGTCATTTGCATCTCTGCTGGGCAAAAATATACAAATTAAAATGTAGCTTTACAGAATCTGACCTTAATCAATAATAAATAGTAAGATCAGTATTTATCAGTTCACCTAGAATGAAATAATCTTTACCTGTTAGGAAATGCTCCAGTATGACATTGAGAAGATGAGAAGTTATTTCTTTGCTTTATTTCTAGTTTTTCCGATTTTTTTTGGACAGTGGTAAGATCACTTTCAAGAGAGACCATATACTTGTTTCCCCGACCAGCAGCCTTGGAGAGCTAGATGTTGATGATATATAGAATTCAAATGCTCTCTGTCTCTCTTGCTCTCAAAAGATTTTTTTCAGGTTTTTATATCATTAACTTTATGCATCATAACTCAGTATTTTGTGATTACTGTTTAAAATTGTATGTTTTTATATATTGATGTGTTTGTGCAAATAACTCTTTATAAAAGTGACCTTTACAAAGTAAGCAATCATAAGTGAGTATTCTATCCAAAAATAATACTGTTAAGAATCATCCAGAATTTTTTTTTATTTTATGAGAATCCATATCTATATATTATGTGTATGTTACTTGAAGTTTTCCTGTACTGATAATGTACTCATATTCTGAATTACACTTAGCATTTTTTCCCTGACGGGTATTGTTTACATACACATGAAATCTATGATGTGATTTGAGCCCGTTGGTCAGTTCCTCTCCTTCTGCGCTTTCTTCCTTTCAGGGCTGTTTTTTCAAGGTGAGCCCATCTCATTCCTACTTCTGAGCATCAAATTATTTCCTGTCACTGTAGTTTCTCAGCAATTCTGAGAGATTTCTTTTATGACAGTGAAAGGGGCAGTGTTGGGAAAATGTCTAGGCCTCTCAAATGCAATATTCCAGGAGTAATTCTAGTTTATGGGGACGAGTTTTCAGACTTGAAGACTGCAGAGTCTTGGCAGAATTACTGGTTAGGATCTCGCTTTACCTCAGGTTTCTAGACCAGAGAACTGAGAGCCCTCTCTCAACGATCTTAAGTGATGCCAGCCTTCTGTTACTCTTGATCAGAATGCCTGTTACAATCTGTAATAATTTTGTGAACTTATTTGTTCACTTGCTAAATATTGTCTGTCTTCACTAAATATATGCACCATGAGGGCAGGGGCCATGTCTGTGTTGAAGAATCTCTTACCCCGGCATCTGGCACAATGCCTCAGACATGATGGGCTAAATACATTTTTATTGGATGAATTCATTGAATTGCATAGTTGTGTACCTGTGAAGCAAGTAGGCAGTAGATAAAAGTGAGAAGAAAATGGCAAGTGCCCTCAGTTTAAGAGATAAAACGGTAAGCCACTGCTTTAGGCATCAATTGTCTTATATGTTTTTCACTATCTTATTTTGCTGATTGAAATATTCTAGGCACAAAAGCTTTAGGTGCCACAGAAGATGAATGTGACCATTATAATGTAATAATAACAATAGTGGAAAAGAGAAAAAAAAAAAAAGAACTAGTAGGCTAAAGTAACACAGGCTAAACCTGTAATGGGAAAAAATTCTCTTGGTAGCTAATTCCAAAAATAGTCTTTATCTAAAATAAAATCATTACTATCATAGTTGCCTTTAAGCGATACATTAACTCAGAGATAACTGCATTGCTCCAAATGTGTCAGCATTTAAAGTCCGTCTTATTGGAATTTTTCTTAATTTATTGTAATCTAATAAGCATAGGACACACATTATTTGTATTTGACACAGTTATGTTTTTACCATGCACATTCATTCAGCTATATAACAAGGAATAATTGTTCAGTTAACATTATTCTTTGTGCAGAATGCAATGTTTATTCATATGCGCTTGGTGAATGAATTCTTTATAAGCACATTAGCAAAATATGAAAAAAATAAAACCTCTGAATTTTGAAAAGATAGCTGCATCAAATAGTTGAAAACGAATTTGGGGGTGGTATATACAAATATTTCACGTAAAATATGATGGATAATCTCAATGGAATGCATATCTGGGCATATAAGTAACTGTAATGATTTTGTCAAATGAAATAAGATGAGTAAACTAGAATGTCATTTTGTTGACTGGAAGAAGTCAGCTTACCAGTTGAAAAATAGTTTCACATTTTATTGGGTTTCCCTAGCTTCTCATTTATTACATAAATGCACTCTCAAAAAAAATCTTTGCCTTAAAAAAATCTTTGACTTATGAATTGTAGAAAATACTGCTAGAATTTCTGAGTATTATCAGTTCTTTTTTTGTATCTCTTGTTCAGGGTGCAACTGATTTTGACAGATGTATTGTTATGTTACTGGTATAACATGACACCTTTTTTCAGATGAACTGAATAAGAGTGATCTTGACAATGAGTAGATAAGACACTGTCAGAAAGCTGAAAAAAACATGTCAGTGTCCCAGTTATGACACAAATGCAGCAGAACAGACCTTACAATATCATTAAGTCAAGGTCTTTCCAACAATGCCCTTGAGAAGACAGAAAACAGCATTGCCCTTAAATATTATCACTTAGCCACAAATATAATAAAATAAGACAAAGTGGCATTTGATGAGTCTGTACTGTGTGCTTATATTTGTGTGTGGATATCTTTAATATAGTGCAGAATGAAAGAATTTTGAGATATCAAAAACAATTTTTCTGAGCCAAAAACCCATCTAACTTCAACATTTTAAGCATACCGTTAACAATGTTGATTGGGAAATGTGCAAAGTGATTACGTGTATATTAATTATAATCTTTTTTTCTGATTTTTTTAGGGAATGAGAAGAAATAGCCTTTAATAATAAGAGAAAGTTAGGATTACATTTAAAAATGTGTTTCTAGTTCATAAATTTTGTAAACAGATAAGTAAAGACCAAAATGGAATCAACTCCATGTGTCAGTAGAGACTTAGACATTTAGTGGTTTTATTTTCCCTTATTATGACTGGCCTGGAGCTGAATTATACAGAAAGTCCCTGACTTATGATGGTTCAACTTACAATTTTTCAGCTTTACAGTGGTGCAGAAGAGACACATTCAGTTTGAAACCACACTTCGAGTACCCATACAATTGTTCCGTTTTTCACTTTCAGTATAATATTCAATAAATTGCCTGAGATATACAACACTTCATTTTAAAATCGGTTTTGTGTTAGATGATTTTGCCCAATTGTAGGCTAACGTAAGTGTTCTGAGCGCGTTTAAGGTAGGCTAGGCTGAGCTATGATGTTTGGTGGATTAAGTATATTAAATACATTTTGTCTTAGATATTTTCAACTTATCATGGGTTTATTGGGATGTAACCCCATTGTAAGTTGGGGAGTATCTGTATGTGCATGTGTGGGAGTATATATAATGTGCACCCGCTCTCTCTCTTTTTCTTTCTCTCTCTCTATATATGCATTTAAAATGCTTTAATGGGAAATGTATTTATCCTTAGAATGACTTTTAATATCTTTATCTCTAGGATCAGAAGTGGTTGATCTTGATGGAAAAAGTTCCCTTCTCTACAGATTTGATCAAAAATCCCTGAGCCCAATAAAAGATATTATTTCTTTGAAATTTAAAACTATGCAGAGTGATGGGATTCTACTCCACAGGGAAGGGCCAAATGGAGATCACATCACGCTGCAATTGAGAAGAGGAAAACTCTTTTTACTTATTAATTCAGGTAAAACTGTTTGGTGAGGTACTTGAAAAATCTGATTATTTAGATATTGCTTAGGTAACCCTATGCTTGTATAACTTATCTTTTAACAGTTGAGGTGCCTTATTCTCAGATCCAAGGGCTTGAATATGCCAATATTGCTCTTTCACTTAAAAAATTGTTCATTTTTTGCAAACTGCACAAAACCCTCATTTGATGTTTTTTACATAGCGCTGATAGAGCTACGTAGCCATTTTTCTAACATCATAAAGGAAGGGATGGATCATTGAAAAATGTTAAGGCTGTAAAAATAATGAGGTTGTAGCAAAGATAAAGTTTACATAGAAAATGAGCCTGCAATGGGGTAATAATAATAAAAGGAATTAACAGTGGAAGAAATTACAACAAGGTTGAGAGACTATTATATTCAAACTTCAAGTAAATCTATACCAGTGTTTGGAATGAGATGCCTGGAAGGAGATTGCAATTATTCTGAAAGATCCTGGTCCATAACATAAAAACTTTTTTTTTTTTTTTTTTTAACTGGGAATAATGGTACCATTATTTGTGGTTATTTTTCTTCTTCTAAGGTGAAGCTAAGCTGCCCTCCATTCCTGTTCTGATCAATCTCACCCTGGGCAGCCTGCTAGATGATCAGCACTGGCATTCGGTGCTCATCCAGCGTTTGGGCAAACAAGTCAACTTTACAGTGGACGAGCACAGGCGTCATTTCCACGCACAGGGAGAATTCAATTACCTGGACCTTGGTTATGAGGTGTGATGGTTATGTTTCAATTAATACAGATTTTATAAGGTATATGTAGTTTAATCTCCCAAAAGAAAATACTCTATAGAGAACCCACCTTGTACGGTAAATAACAGAACTGATGAAACATTTCCCAAGGTGGCCTAACTCATAGTAGCAGGTTTGGGCATAGAACACTTGAGGCTTCATCTTTGTCATCATATGTTAATTTATTATTGTGCAGCAGGATCATCTCGTTTACCTGAAATATGTAGTTACAGAACATCACATGGAGGAAATCTTTTCCACCAAGAGATCTCATTGCCACAAGCAAATATAGGATGTTTGTATGATTTCTTTGTGTTCTGTGATTACTTTGAAGTTCTGTGGTCTTGTGAGCAGTGTAGATTTATGGGGAGAAAGTAACAACAAACACATTGATTAATTCATTAACAGTTGATTCAGATGCACATATATCAGTGTGTGGCCAGAAATGTATATAAAATAAAATGTCATTATAACTGGCTATGTTATTAAACAGATCAAGTTTTACCATGATATAAGGGTATTTTCCCATCAATTAATAAATATCAAAAACAGATGGGATTAGCAACTTGTAAGAAAATAATCAAGTCCTAGTGTGAAGGAAAACTGAATGCATACTAATTTGCTTTAAAATCTGTATCTTAATTTTTTTTGTGTGTAGGGTGATGAAAAATTGATCTGTGTATTATGACTGCAGCTATAGTTTCTAATCATAATTATTTAAGCAGATTATCAGAAAATCACTAAACAATATTATTGATGCCATTTTTCTTTCTAAGATCAGCTTTGGAGGGATTCCAGCACCTGGAAAATCAGTGTCATTCCCACATAAAAATTTTCAGGGATGTTTAGAAAATCTCTATTATAATGGAGTGGATATCATTGATTTGGCCAAGCAACAAAAACCACAGATCATCACTACGGTAAGAGTGAGGGAATGAGTAAAACTTACATCTTTTCCACACAATAAAATTGCTCCGGTATAGGTTCCCACTTGATATAATGTTTTAGAGATTACTCTTTTAAAAAAACTTTCTCTGATTGGCGATATGCATGTAAAGGATTGATTCTATCTGAAGGAATTATAATTCACAGGGCATACTTATTTTATTCTTACATGAAGTGAAGCAGTTTTTTTTTCATGGTTGCTATTTTAATTTTGTTGTGATAATATTGTATCTCCCAGGAGTCAAATTTCTTTTGCTCTGTAATTTCCTTAATAAGCTATTCCCTGACAAATTCACTAGATGAGCATACAGTTTCTGGAATCAGATAACATTCATGTATATTAGGGAGACATTTGAAAAACTTGTATTTTGCCATGGTCATTCATGACAAATAAAAGAAACTAATAGGCTGTTACAACATTGCCAATCTGTCCAAATCGCAATGTTGGCCAGGCTGCATTATCTTCTAATTCTATGGGAATGTGGCAGAATTTAAATATAACTGTCTCGGACAAGGCTCAGTCAAGGAAGTAGCACCACTATGAGTATTATGAACAAGGGATCAATTTTAGGACTTGGGCCTTAACAATTGTCGGGGGAGCTAAACAGTGAAGGCAGAAGTTGGAGGATCAGAAAAGTCTTTAATTCTGCCTGAAGCAATGGTGTGTGTAGGCAAGTTGGAGACTGCAGACTGTTTCAGCCTATGAAGGAGGCTCCTGAGACAACTTTGGGAGTTGTTGCCTTTGGGTAGCCACCGCCCCTGGGGATGGGCTTGAGCTTGCTGTTGGTCAGCTGGGCCAGATGTAGGGAAGAAGAGGTGGCACGGACTGCAGGGAACAAGGATAAGCTGGAACAAACCACTGTTTCTGTGATCATCCTTCATTGCACATGGTCACAAAAAGACCTTCAGAGCAGAATGTTTTGCTGTCATTTTACTTCTGACTGTCAAATATCACCCAAGCTCCCTCTTTTGGCTAACTTTTACCTAGAAGTAGACAAGGAAAGGGATTTTGGGAAACATAGTTTCCAGCTTTACCAGGTTTAAAAAGCAGACACACTGATTCGAATGAATTTCTTTCATTGCTTAAACTTCAAAATATGTAAATTTAAGCTCATGTTGTGTCAGCAAATCCCAAAGCACATCATGAGAATATTTATTGTTTACATAGTATTTTCCCCCTAATTCTCTGTGTAAATTGGTGGTATTTTTATATAATCATAACATCCGGCAAGATTTTTAAATAATTTTTTTAATAAAAAAGTGATTTAAAAGGAAAATAAAAATATTGTAGATATTTCTAGAAACGTCTCATGCAAAGAACACCCATTCTTCTTTGGCAAGAGGATCTGCTGCTGGTAGAGTAATAGGCAGCTATCCAAATGAAATATAAGACCAAAGTGTAGGTTAATGGGTACAAAAATACGATTAGAAAGAAGGAATAAGTTCTAGTGTTCAGTAGTACAGTAGGGCATCTATAGCTAACAAGAATTTATAGCACACTTAAAATAGCTAGAAGAGAAGATTTGGAATGTTCCCAACACAAAGAAAGGATAAATGTTTGAGGCGATGGATCTTCCAATTACTCTGATGTGGTCATTACACATTGTAGGCATGTATCAAAATATCACCACGACCCCATAAATATGTACAAGTATTATGTACCAGTAAAAAAAAAATAAGACCAAAGTGCAGCTGATAAAATGTTTTCATTTTTACTAGGTTTGATAGTCTTATAATTTCTTTACATTATGAGTTAGTGTATGGGTTTGTGTAGTGTGTTCTTCAACTTTTATTTCATTTATTAGAACAAGATATTTGTGTACAACAAAAGCTAATTCGCTTTTCTCAGAATCATAATATAGCCAAATGTTTTTGTTTGACGAAGACCACATGTTTTACTTCCAATGTGTACTCTTCTAAAAATAAAGTTGATTTTATTGAATTTTCAAATCCATATGAAACCTGAGGAATGGGGAGATCACAGAAAACGACTGAAGAACCTTTACGATATATGGCGAGGATTTGGATTTTCATGTTGATAGCAAGTTCTTGTTGTTTTAAATCGAGGATAATGTGCAATTGATAAACAGCCTGTGTAAATACTTCAAATTCTAGTTACTAATGTGGTGTGAATACCATTCTGAAAGCTTTTTCTTCTACTTTATTCTCAGGGAAATGTGTCATTTTCTTGTTCACAACCACAATCTATGCCTGTGACTTTTCTGAGCTCCAGGAGTTACTTAGCACTGCCAGGCTCTTCCGGAGAGGATGAGGTTTCTGCCACTTTTCAATTTCGAACTTGGAATAAGGCAGGGCTTCTGCTATTCAGTGAACTGCAACTGGTTTCCGGGGGTCTCCTCCTCATTCTTAATGATGGAAAACTTAAGCTGACTCTCTACCAGCCAGGAAAATTACCCAGTGACATCACAGCAGGTAATAAATGTATTCCCCGAGGCAAAGCATATGGATTTGAAAGATTTCATTATCTCTGTGTCCCTTCTCCACAAATTTTATGCATAACCCCAAAATTTAATATTTGTTTAATAAATGAATGTTCGAGTTAATAAGATTATCAGTACTCTTCCTTAGAGGAACTTGATTCCAATTTTCTTTTAAATATGGTTCCAACACTAGCAGCTCTTATGAACCAAAATGATAGTTGTGGGGGAATAGAAATTTCTTTTCATGACTCTCTCCCGCTCCAGATAAGCCAACATATCCTCATTTTGGAAAAAATGTGGAAGACTTTGAAATAGACCAAAAAGTTATCTGGGTGTCCTTTAGTAGAAAACTAGACTTTGCCCATTAGTCTTATCTAGTCTATGGGAGACAGGCAGAGGTCTTTGTGGGATCTACATCTATATCTCTATAATAGTGTGCAACATAAACTGAAAAATTTAGGCAAATTGACTTTACTTTGTAAAGAGTTAAATACATTTTGGGGGGATGCAAAGATTTATGCAAAGTTCCTCTTTTGGGTACCAAATGAAATTCTCTCCACTTCTGGGCAACACAGTATAGTTTTAATGATTAGAAGTAATATAATTAGGGTGACTATATGAGTGTCTGGAAAATGAATGTCCAACTTAAGTCTTGAGTGAGGGATATTTTTGTCTTTTCATTAAAATTATATAGTTCTCAACAAGTGATTTCCATCACATTTTTATGTGTATACAATAGCATTGAAGCCAAATAAAGAGCTGAATTTGGGGGAGTCCAAAAATGTATGCACAGTTCCTCATTTGGGCACCAAATGAAATTCTTTCCACTTCTAGGCAATATGGTATAGTTTTAATGACTAAAAGTAATATAATAAAGATCACATTGGGTAAATTGGTACATTAATTTAATAAATGATCTTTCAAAGCAATTTAAGGATGCCATTATACCACTCCTCTATAACCAAAACTCATAGAATATGACTCGGAGAGGGGGAAAAAAATTAAAATCAGTTGGAAACTAAATATAAGAAAAATAAGTGTACAAACGAATATAAAAATGCCTATTCTTTATATATTTTTTGTTGTTTTTCAATATCAATTTAGTTTAAATGTGGAATTGAAAATTCAATATTAGTGATAATTTTTTGAGAGGTACTATGCTGTGGCTTTTTATGTAATGCTCAAAATGTGGTAGAATTGCAGGCTAGACAAAAGGAAATAAATTAATCAGTGTCAGATTAATAATTAATAGGCCCCTAAAATGAGGGTCTAAATATGTAAGCTTGCCATTAATGTGTTGTTTATTGTGATGTATTTGATATTTTCTGAAGTGGTTATATTCATATCCTAATTTTCAACATCTTAAAGAAATTGCTTAAGTGCAATATTACTATAGTGAGCTCCATGAAGCTAGCTCACTTCTAACCACTTTACAGGCATGTATAGTTGATAAATTACTAGGTATAAGTCTGTGTATAATACCATGAGTGATTTAAAAATCTCTACATTAATGTTTAAGTTCGTTTGCAATATAATCCATTATGATATCATATGACTTCATGTGATTATTCTCATAGCTAATAATAAGGTTAATAGACTAAAAATGAACGTCAATATAGCAAAATTGTTATGCGGCAGATAACACAATTCAGCCTTGACTTACCAACTCTCTCAACTCCTATTTTTTCAAGTCTCTTTCAAAATGTTATGTTTTTCTAGTTTCTGTGAACCAAGTTCATTTTGCATTTGAAAATAGACTACTTAAATAGTAATTGGGTGGGTGATCAGTTTGTTTTTCAATAGAAGATTTTCCACTTACTTTTCACTAGTACAATATTCAATAATTAAACCAGTTGTCAGAAGGTATTATAATGATTCTTTCAAGATAACCATATACTTATTGATGGATTACTAGGACATTGTACAAATCTTTCCATTATATAAGAATGGATTAATTTTTCTTAGCTATTGGAGATATAAATTATAAATCTTCTATGTTTGAAAAACTCAAAAATTTTGTATCTTCTACAGTGGAATTAAAATTAAATTGTATTGAGAAAGAACTGAATTGTGCAAATGTTTGAACTATCAGGCTAAATTTTTAATGTGATGTACAGTTTTGCAAATCATCATTTGGAATTATTCAAAAATATTATGTCAGCTTAAATTGGTTTTTGAAATATTAAAGATATTATATTAGCCTAAATTGTGAAACATATTAGCAGTACTATAAAATCCTTCATGATACAAAATATTTTTAGTCCTTGTCACCTTCATAGATGTCAAAGCAAAAATCATTCAGATGGCATCCAGGACCCAATGAACTAACTATACAGTTGTATTTTCTTATTTAAAACAAATTTTTTATTGTCAAATTTGAGATTTCTGCTATGATTTTAGCATTTCTGTTGCTGCTTTTACCTAACGGTAAAAATCAAGCCTGTAAACAAGCCTCTTGCCCAGATGGGCGGGGCCTGGCAGAGACAGGCTTGTAGTATTTGTGATGTTCCTGCATTTTTCTTTTTCCAGGTGTTCTCCATTCTTGTGCACCTGGCAATGGAGCAGCCCTCTGGATTTGCTTCACCCAGGAGAAACCATTTTTTAAATTCCCTCTTTTCGCTTTTACTGCTGAAATATTCCTACCTTTCAGATTGTAAACCTGTCACCACTTAAACTCCTGCTCTCCACTAAAGTGATGGGTAACAACGACCTCCATATTTTCATCTTGACAATAGCTATCTAGTGATCTGGATCCTTAATTCTAGTTAGTGACTACAGTTAGAGGATGTAGGAATGTCTGGCACTTTCAGAGCACTGAAATACATTTGGAAACAGGCAAAACCCTTCGGTTGCTCCTTGAGTAATAGCCTACATATAATTGCCTTTTGCGCCTTTGCACAGCACCACCCATATATGGCAGGCTGATTTTTTTCTTTGTACATCGTGCCCTATGGATGCCTGTTATAGTCTCCTGAGAGGGGGTTGGCAGCTAAGCTGTCATGATGTTTCTATAGCAATTCAGGACTGAAACCAGAAGATTATATATGCGGGAGAGCATATATCAATCTTTTTCCTTCTGATGTATTTTGCATGTTTATGTGGTTTGGGTCAGAAGGGAGAGAGAGAGATAAAGAGAGAGAGAGAGAGAGAGTTAGTTAGTTCTGGTACGCAATCTCATTTTCCCCTCCTACCTTCAGTTGCAAATAATTCCATTTATTATTTCATTTTCCATTTTCTATTGGAGTTGCCAATGTTTTCCACCCAAAGACCACAATGAACATACCTGGAGTTAAATAAGTTGGGTTTATTGCTTATTGCAGCAGGGAGAACACACACCTTGGGAACCACAGGAGTTGTCTCAATACAAGAGTATTAGGATCACTTATAGGATTTTGGATTTTGTTAGCTGATTTGAGGGAGATTTCAAGGAAGTGAAAAATT
The DNA here is from genome assembly GCF_041146395.1 of Eulemur rufifrons. Lineage (NCBI taxonomy): Eukaryota > Metazoa > Chordata > Mammalia > Primates > Lemuridae > Eulemur > Eulemur rufifrons. The sequence continues at coordinate 17,680,837 of NC_091005.1, forward strand.
GTTGTAGATTAATGCTGTCAAGAAGTGAGGGTAATTCTATGATTAGATTTCTTTGTAAATCTTATTAGAAGGATAGAGGAATGATACAAGACTCAAATTATAATTGGTAAAAAAAAAAATCGTTCATTCATACTATCAGGAGAGGAAGAAGTTTGGTGTTTCCGTGGTTTGCATCGAAGCCTTATTTTTATCACATTTCATTATTGTCACAGAGTGACCCTGTCTGATGTTGGTGTTCTGTGAAATCATTGATGTTTTACTGAAGACCAAGGCGTACTTCTGGGTACCAGCCCCCTTCTTACAGCACCAAGGCCTCAGTGATGGTGCCGGGCCAGCTTCTAGCTGTTAAGGCTTATTTTTCAACAATTAACAGAGTTAATTGTTTAACATGAGCAAAAAAATAAAAAAATAAGGGACCACCTGTCTGGTAGACAGAGAAGACTGTGGGTCATGGAGTCAAACTCAGCTTTCTGTTTTGCTTCAGCTTCTTACCAGCTGGATAGTACCTCAGGCAACTTGTTTATCCTCCCTACATTAAATCTGTGGTTAAGATGAGAATAATAATAGTTGTGGTGAAGATTAAATGATACAATGCATAGAAAGCTCACTGTGCCTATTATGAATAAGAGCTCCATAAAGTTGTTATTATTATACCAACATGCTCCTTTCCCAGACTCAAAAGTTATGAGTTATAGGAGTAGAATATAGAATTAGCCTTTAGTTACATAATACCATAAACAAGAAAAAATTCAAATTCTAAGATTCCCTCTTCTACTTCCCCTCTTTCAAGGTAGTATGGCCTTTAAAAGGGGCTCACCTGCCATCAGTCCTAGAATTGGAAAGTTATACACTTATAAAAAAATAGAATCTAAATTAAAATGATGTAGAATTAGTGGAAATGAATTAAAGGGTCCCTTCATGATTTAATTTGAGTAATAAATCCTGTTGACAGGTAATAAGTCTCATCATAGGTAAGTGATGTCTATTACAAATGGGCTCAGAACAGCTTTCTGAAGATTCTCCCACACACATGGCATAATTTCATAACCTGCTAGTTAGATGAATACATTTAACTGTGTCAAATTACAGAGTGAGTTGGCTTGGCAGTCTTTTGTTCTTAATTTAATTTTGGGTTCTATATGAACAGTAGGCCTCCCCACACTTTGGACAATCCTGCTGTGTACCTAACCAGCAGTTACCCAGAGCACTGCCACTCCCAGTGTGGTCCCTGGACCAGGACCGGTTCAGTGAAATACTTGTTACTGATGCTGACGAGATGAGTGTAAATATGGCGATGAAACTCTTAGAAACTGTTAAAGCAAAATGGTATTACTGCAACATCTAAGCAGTAGTAGACTTGTATATTATGTCTTTTTAATTTAACTTTGTGGTAATTCATTTTGATCATATTTTACAAGTGTCGATTTGCAATAGATTGAAAAATAAAACGTTCATCCCCACAGGTAGTTTGAGAAGCACTGGTCCAAGACTAATGAAAAGCCTAGGATGAAATAACAGAAGTAGACTGGTGTATATAGGGTTTTGAGAACAAGATAGGAGGAGACACATGGAGGACAAGTGGGTAGACTAGGGAGAGTCTGCACATATGATGATAAGTATATACAGAATTTTCACTCCAGATGTGTCCTCTTAAAGGAAGCACTGGATGACAAATCTGGGACATTTGATTTATTTTAGTTCAATCCCATACTGTCAGGAATTACATAACTCTATTCAGTCATCTATTTCAGAGTCCACTCATAGAAAATGTGTCCAAAAGTATCTAACCTACATTTTTCATATTTCAGCTTTCAAGTCTTTCCCATTATCTTTCACAAACCAATCCGGAGTTGGATCTGGGAATTTTTTTTTTTTTTTTTTCTCCATGAATGTGATATAAAGGGAGCTTCCGTGTCCTGGCTAGAATTTGTGTTGGACTAAATATGTCCAGGGCAAAGAAATGTAATCACTGAAGGGAGCTTGGATACATTTTCAATCTGAAAGCATGCAGTAGAAAATAGCTCAGGGGAATAAAAGAAATGACATGTAATATCAGAAAAGAGGTTCATTCAATATCAGAAAATAAATCACATATTATAGCCCAAAAGAGGCTCTGTGGGCTTACTAGAGTGCTTATATTTTTGTTTACTAATTTGATCTGCAGAATCCTACAGAGTTGACCATTCAGATGGATGTAAACCTGACTGGTAAATCCACGTGGAGATGCCTGGGTTTCACATCTCTGCTCAGGATTTAACCACAGGGCTTCTTGTAGACTTAATTCCCTTTAAGAGGAAAAGGTTATGCATTCTCATGGATTTATAACACTGTTTCTACCTTAGGAAGGACTAGAGATTATTTTTTAGAGGTGGTAAGAATACGTTGATTTTTTATTATAGCAACTTTTGATTTTATATATGTATTATGTATATATGTATGTGTATGCACACACATATACATATATATGTAAGCTTAGAAAATATAGAAAAATATTTAAAAAATGGAAAAAAGCACAATTTTCCTTTAAGAAAAACATACTATTTCTAGCTAACAACATTTCTGTTTAGTCCTTTCCCATATTTATATAAAAATTAAGAAGATAGTTAGAATTGTATGTAAATATGTAGAGAAAGAGGTAGTTGATTCTCATTATTTGTAATAGTTTTGTCTCACTAAACTAGGGAATGCCGAACTCATTGCTCCCAGGGGAAATACAGAGTTAGTTAGCTTCCTGCCAGCCTTTGATGACAGCATTTTTTTTCAGCCAGTCAATAGATAATCTTGTTTTTTCTGTGTTTGTGTTTGAAGACGCCTCATTTAGTATATGTTGTTGATTCATTGACATTGGACCCGTGGCCTACAATGCTGTAACTCATGCCTGAATGAAGCTTATACAGCACATGAACTTTCTCCAAAAGACACATCACAACCTTCTTGCACTTAGGCACCCTAGACAACACTTCAGTACTATGCTTGGGGGCCACTTTAAACTGCAAAATCACTGACAAACTTATAAAATTCAAAGAAAACATGTTTACACTATGAATGCTAGAACAATAGGGAAGAGCATTGCCCTGTTTGACCTCCACGGGAAATGTGCACTGGGCAACACAAAGTCTTGTTGCTCTGTGCATGTCCTCAAGTGACTGAGAAAGCTCCTCCAAGTATTGATTTGGGAGTTATAAGTTTTAGCAATCAGTCAAATTCTCAAATACAAAATCTACAAATTGTGAGGGTCAGTTGGGTGTATATGGTTTTACATACTGCTTTATTTTTTTACCTTTATATTATACCTGTAAACTTACACTGTTTACTAATAGTCTCTTCAAATATTTTTATAATGACTGATGATATAGTTCGCTAAATAGTCTATCAAAATATCACAAAAAGTGACTACACAAAAGTGCAAAATTGCAGGTAAAGCATTTTGTTGGGTATAACCTAGAATTTTAGGAAACATCTGTACTCTGCCTAAACTCTTCCCCTCAACAGGTAAATTACATTGATGGAAGTTGAAAGTCAATCTAGGCCAAATAATTGAAAGGTTTCAATCATTCGAGGTTGTCCAGGTTAGGGAATTTTGTAAAGCAGCATTTTCCACACAGAGCATGCTGATTTCCTATTTGTTTTCCTTTTCTCTCTTTCTTTTTTTAAAATTAATAGATGTAAATACCATAGCCAATTAAGTGATGTGTATATTGCTGTTTCTAACCAACTGCTGATAGTGTCCACTATAGAGAGAGAATTCTTTACCCAGTTTCATCTCCCCCAGGTGCTGGATTAAATGATGGGCAATGGCATTCTGTCTCTTTGTCTGCTAAAAGGAACCACCTGAGTGTGGCAGTGGATGGCCATGTGGCTTCTGCTGCTCCTTCGCTGGGACCTGAGCAGTTTTATTCAGATGGCACCTATTATTTTGGAGGTAAGAAAAGGGGTTAGATTAGATGGGCATATTTCCATTAGTACCCCCATGTCTTGGGGAAGTCATCATGTGTCAACCCATGTTAATCCTAAGGAATAATTTCTCACTTTCTTGGAACATGGAAATGTTGAGTGGATCAAGATGAAAAGTTATGACCTAAAATGCATTTTTCCAAGGTGGACTTCTGTTTACAATTTCTATAATTACATTGATTTTAAGTAGGCCACCCTCTTCAGTTCTTACCTTAAAACCTTGTTATATTTTCCTAGTGTTAAATGGTCCTTATATGTCTTCCTTTGATTTTATGGGCTGATTTAATTGCAGTATTTTCCTGATAATGCCTCTTAGCTCCTTCAGAGCATCCCTGTTACTTCCCCATTGCCTAATACAGAAGGACAATACTATGCCAGTGGACAAACAATTTAACTTAATTAGCCATAGCAACCTATTCTCTGTGCTAAGCAATAATGCACTGATACATTTGATGAAATCCGGGCATCAGCCATCAACACCAGGTCATCTCCCTTAGAGAACAAAAGCTAATGAAGCATTTACCTGCCTGGTGGATGTTTGATTGAACTAAAAAGCTTGGGGAAAAAAAAAAAAAAACCTGTGAAATGGAAATGAATCTTTATCACTGGAAAATTAAAACAAAATGTTCTTTGTCATTAGAAATGCAAAGTCGTAAACCTGTCAGTAGTAAGGCTCACTTCTAATTGTGACTTGAGGTGTTTCTTGTATTAGCATTGTTTTCTTGTTGTTCTGTTGCATTTTAATAGCTGCTTCTGTCTGGAATCATTTTTGAAGTTGATAGAAGGAGCCCAGTCTTTATTATTCACCAGTAAAATACACTTTCTTTCCTAAGAATTGACAGTGAACACACAGCCCATGAATCAGTTCATAGGATCTTAAAAGCGCAGGAACAAACAAACAGAAACCCTGCGTAATCCATTACTGTGAATGGCTGCTTAGGGCCAACAATCTTAAAAGATATAATTGCTTCCTTTGCTGAGATTTGTTTATTTCTGAACCTGGCTGTTTATAAAACCTTTTGGAATAAATGATTGATTTTATGACAATCCATAGGAACACATTCTTTTAATAAATCGTAAGATATATAGAACAATTTAACCAAGAGCTTTCACTTCAAAGGAAAAGATTTAGAAGCACTAAAAGAGATAAGGAAAAAAATCCAGGCATATTGTTAAACGATGCAAAATAAAAGACTGGATAAAAGTGTTTATAAATCATGAAAATAGAATCATCATTCTTAAAATATTTTACGTCCTTCATATTCAGGTTTAACAATGCCTAGCTATTTTATGTAAATTTTTACTCTAGTGGTTGCTTTTATTCATACTGTAATATTATTTTATAGTGAAATATATCACATATGTACTCTGTAATTTTGCTTGTTTTTATTAGGATACATATGATCTATACTATCTATATTTTTAAAAAAGATTTTTGGATAGTTTTGGATTTACCGAAAAGTTGCAAAGACATTTAGAGAGTTCCTCTGTATACTGTATATCCAGTTTCCTCTATTGTTCACATCCTACATCATACATACATTTTAATCGTTAGTAAACGGTTTTTCTTAAGTGCATAGCTACACATGCATTCCTCTGCTAAAGAAAGATTATCAAAGCACATTTGTCCCTCTAGGATCATATCTTTTGATGTCCTAGGTAAACACTCTCCTGAATTAGAGGTTTATTCTTCCCTTCGTGTTCATTATAATTTTACATCTATTATGATGTTCCTAAATAATATACTGTGGAGACCTCCACAATAAAATTCCAACTTCAAGGCTTTTTAAACAAATAACAAATCTCAAGTTTATATAGGTATCTCTGTTTATTCAGTTATCTTCTCAATTGATGTTCTTCCATACCGAAAGATGCTTGACCTTCTTATGAGATTCTACTGGTCACTAAATACGTGCCCCGCAAAATGCAGGCCACCCTAACATTTCCAGGGCTAAAAGCAAGGGTTCAAATGAAATCAGGAGACTTGCTGTCCAGCTCTTCCCTGCTCTGCCCAGCCTTGTGCTTCCAGGGCCTGGTTGAGGAGGTCCATCTTCGTGGATGGAAGTCTGTTTAGGGCTTTTGGCCTGGAAATTCTGGATTATGAGAGTGACCTGGAGGGGAGAGGGTTCCAAGCAGGCACATCTTCTTCCCCTGTGAGGCCTTCTGGGACTACAGGCAAAAGCACGGCTGGAGAAGTGCTAAAGTAGGGTCCCCTAATATGCAGGACTGGCACGGGGACCCTGATTGCCTGGGTGGTACTGGTAATGGTGTGACCAACTCTTCCCTATTTTAGGTGAAAGTCCTGCATCCTGGTAACAGCTCCTTCTCTCTCTGGGCAAACTGACAGTTGTTCACTGTAGAAAACCTTTTGTCCTATGCAGATGAGAGTCCCCTCTATCACTAAGATCTGTTTTATCTAGGTGGAAGGCGTTTCTTAGGTAATTAATTCTTTGGCCAGTTTATCTTTAAGTGAAAAATTATCCCATGCTCTGGGACACATCCCATCCTTTCTTCTGTCTAAATTCAACTGCAAGTTTCCAGTTATCTTATCAGAATACACTCAGTCTAACCTGGCTGCAAATGAGTGCTCTTTTCTAACAGTCCGGGTTATAGCTCCACCCTTTGCCAGTCTTGAGAGTGGCTGTCGTATTGGGAGAGTGGGCTGCTCCTGAACTAGCAGCATTCTATATATGTCACACCAGATTTCCACTACCCATCCATCACTTTTTATTTTTTACTTTATTTCCACCCTCAGATGAGTGCTTTTCAGAAAGTCAGACTGCATTGTGGTGCATTGTGTTCAGCTTTTATCATTTATAAATTATAAATTTTTAATCTAGGTTCTCTAGAATAAGGATGGCTGAGTGTCTAATGTCTGTAAATTCCCCTATAGAATCTTTGTGCAATGTATAACACACCACGCAGCACAAGCTGGGGGTACTGACCATGAGCAAAATTCTTACACGCCCCCTCGCTTGTGCAAAGCAAACATTCTCCATCCAATGAACTGACTACACCACCATGAAGTCTAACCTGACATCTCATTTCTGGTACGGTGACATACAGTGATAATTTATCTGTTATCCTCAGAGGTGTTTAACATGCTGACTGCCTCTAGTAATGGATCCATCCATTAATTCAGCATTAAGTATTCTCCAGAAAGCTTGCTATTTTAGGACTTTCATCTCAAATTGGGTTCAGTGCTGAACTTCTCTCTGATACTGCATTATATTAACTGTGGTTACCTCTTATCATAGACTAATGGGGACTAACCTGGGTTGAACCCTTCTTTGTTCTTAGAATCTCTTTTTTTTAAATTGAACATTGTAGCTGGGAATATGAAGTGCCTTGTGATATGTTGGTGTGCTTTCTATAAAGTTCCATGATCTTTCCTTGTGACTCTGGGTTTGTTTAGTTTTGTTTCCTATAGGCATATTGCTCAATTTATTCAACTCTGAAATAGTTTGAGATGTGTCAGGAAACACCACCTGGAGAAAGGGAGATTAGCAGAGTTGTTTATATTCCTGGCATATTGCAGTTGCTTCGAAATATTATTGAACTATTATCCTTTCTGTTTTTATCCTAACATTCTTAATTGGTTAATAAGTCATCCAGAATACATACGATGATTATGGAAACTATATCTTATACTACAGAAGAAATTTAAGCACTAGAAATGTGTGTAGTACCATGTCCAATAAATTAACACTCAAAAAGCTTTGATCACTTTTTTTTGATCTATTAATATTAAATTCAAAACTTCAATGTCTCCATTAGGTTAAAATATAATGTTTCAGTGGCCTGATAGTGGTTTTAAATTGGAATGCTGGTCTTCACTTGCCATGTAAATGTATTTTGTTAGGAAAAACAAAGCATGAAGGAAAAATATTCTCAGTCAAATAATTTAATTATGATGGAAATTCCCAGATAGAAAACTAGCATAGATTATACAAGAATTAGGAAGTAGTGTCTTATTCGTTTTTTGTTGTTGTTGTTCAGGTAAATGCAAGTCTTATTTCTACTTTCTTTCTTTTTTTAATTTCAAAATATTTAGAGGTACAAAAGTTTTTATTATATAAATACCTTGTATAATGCTTAAGTCAGGGTTTTTGGTGTGTCTGTCACCAGAATAGTGTTCATTGTACCCAATAGGTAAGTTTTTATCCCTCAACCCCTCCCAACCTCCCCTCTTCTTGATTTCCCGTGTTCTTTATATTTCTTTGTACCCGCGTGCCCCCATCATTTAGCTCCCACTTATCAGTGAGAATGTATAGTGTTTGGTTTTCGATTCCTGAATACTTCATTTAGGATAATAGTTTCCAATTCCATCAAAGTTGCTGCAAAAGACATTATTTCATTCCTTTTTATGGATGAGTAGTATTCCATGATGTGTGTGTGTCTATGTTGTGTGTATGTGTGTGTATATATATGTGTGTGTGTTTATCTATGTATATATATATCACATTTTCTTTATCCACTCATGAATTGATAGACACCTAGGTTGATTCCACATCCTTGCAACTGTGAATGAGCTGTGATAAACATTTGGAAAGGTGTCTTTTTTTTTTATAAAATGACTTATTTTTTGGGAGGATACATACCCAGTAGTGGGATTGCTGGATCAAATGGCAGGTCTACTTTTAGTTCTTTGAGGAATCTCCATACTATTTTCATAGAGGTTGCGTTAATTTGTAGTCCCACCAACAGAGTATAAGTGTACCTTTCTCTCTGCATCCACCCCAGCATTTATTGTTTCTTGACTTTTTAGTAATGGCCATTCTGATGGGGGAAAAGTGGTATCTCATTGTAGTTTTAATTTGCCTAGGTGCATCATGGGACCTTGGCAAGTGCCTGGGCAGGTCACGGGACCTGGTCCACTGTTGGGGGACCTTTTTGTGGAGTGGTAAGCTGGTCCCCAGGCTGCTGGTGGAACCTTGGGTAGGGGACTAAGTGAGTCCCTCTCCACGGAGGCGGGCATTTTGGAAGATTGGTCTGCCCAAGTCTCCCAAGGTGGTGCCAGTGGCTGCTTGACAAAGCTATCTAAGTGGTGGCCGCAGGTGTCAGGGCTGCGGGCATTTGCTCCACCCAGGTCTAGATGTGATGGTAGTATGTGGTGTTGATAGACTTGTGGCTAGTGGGTCCATAGTGGAGAGCTGGACTATAGGTGTGGTGTTGCATGGTGCCATAGGGGCATGGACCTGTTCACTGCGCAGGGCTGGGGGATTGTTCCACTGGCTATTGTGTGGGTGTGCTAGCTGGCACACAAGCCCAAGAGACATGGCCTGCCTCACTGCGTGGGGGTCTCCAGGGGTTTAGAATTATGCATGGTGCATGGGACCTGGGGGGCTTGTTCTTCTGGTTGGTACATGGGACCACAGGGGCGTGGCCCACCGGCAGGGTACAAGTCTGTGGGGCTGTGGCCTGGTGGTCAGCACACAGGGCTGCTTGATGTCTGGGGCTCTCTCCTCACACAGGTCCCACTGGGGCTGCTACTGTGTGACCTCCTGAGTGATGTCAGTGCCCACTCTGCTCAAATTCCCTGGTGGGAGGTGCGCCTGGCTCCCAGTCATAGGCCAGCCAGAGCATCTGCTCTCCTTGCTCCCTTCCCAGCCAGCAAGGGGCAATGCAGGGGCAGTTGCAGCAAAGCCAATCCTTGTGTAAGACCACAGAGTCTCCAGACCTGAGAGCTCAGAGTGTCCTCAGCTGCGGCAATCCAGGAACAGAGGCCAGAGGGTCCCTGCTGAGCCTGCTCCCCGGTGAAACTTCACTATGCAGTCTCCAAGCAGCTCCTGAATCAGCACAGAGGCTCATGGTGTGGTGGGTGGCCCCCCACAGCTCAAGTTGCAGTGCCCTTGTGGGGAGTGTGGGGGCCCTGGGCCTCTGTCTCTTTTGTTCCTTCCCCATATATAGGGGTCTCCCCCAGGTACTTTCTGTTCTTGGTGAGTGAAACTCTCTGTCCCTGTCTCCTTCATTCTGGGTATCTCCCATCACTTCTCTGATGATTCACAATGCTCTCTCCAAGAGGTTCCATCCATAGGTGGGCATCTGCTTGCAACTTTTGATCCTCTCCTAGATAGCAGTGTGTACCGGCTGCTTCCACTCACCATCTCAGCCCCCAACCCATTCCTTATTTTTTGAAATTGTAATAGTGATTGACAACCATAACAGCAAACAAAGGTTAATGAAAAAATAGAAGCATAATATTAATATATATTCATACTCCATAAAATTATTTATTTCATTTGGATAGAAAAACATTTCAAAAATCATTAACCCCCAGACAATAATGGTTAATATTAAAATTATATTTCTTTATTATTTAAATAATTTTAAACAAATCTTAATTGTTAGAAAAAAATCAGTATAAATAAAATATTCTCTTATGAGGCAAAGCATAAGTAAAATCAAAAGGTGAAATGTTTTTGACATTAAGCTGTTAGAATTTATTAAAATACTTGTGTATGTTGCTCCTTTGTGTATAGAAAAATATTTAATTAAATGAAGTTGGTAATTTTATTCCATGTCATTTAACTCCTTTTCCAAATAGCTTTAAATATAAAAGCTTTTCACCATTATTGATGTATCTTTTCTGTGGTGAACATTTTCATCCTTTATGTTCTTAGTCTTACAGTCTGAAAGACTAAGTTCCCATGTTTATATTACATACAATTGAATACTGCTGGCTGGCATGTTTAGGATTCTGGAGCTAATATGTATATTTTTAAAATGGGAATCGAGCTGGTATCCTTGCACATGATTATTGTAGTACTAGTGACTTCCTATGCATCCTATGTAAGGGAAGAAAATATACTCTGCATGAATTGCAATTTGTAATTTAGATCAAACTAATAATGACTGTAGTTGGTTTATTTCTCTCCTTTAATATAGAAAATAATCAAATAACTATTTCTTTTATTTTTTTTAATAAAGTGTTCCAGGATACTGCATCCTGATTCATTATGATGCATACTGGTTTTACTTTGTTTTGTTTTTATCAGGTTGTCCTGAAAAAAGCTTTGGATCCAAATGTAAAAGTCCACTTGGTGGATTTCAGGGATGTATGAGACTCATTTCTATCAGTAACAAAGTGGTAGACCTGATTTCAGTTCAGCAGGGGTCCCTTGGGAACTTCAGTGACCTTCAGATTGACTCATGTGGCATCTCAGATAGGTAAGGACAATCTCACTTGTTTATTTTGACCTACTTTCAAACTTTTGGCAACAGATGAAAACATACATATACACACACACACACATCTATATATATTTGTGTGTGTGTGAGTGTGTGTGTGTAAAGTAAGTGATTATTCTCTCCTCTTTCCCATCCTCATCTTTTCCACAGGAAATAGATTGTATTTACATTAGAAATAAGAAAAATACATCTTTTGTTTTATGTGTCATATTTCAAATGATAAAATTTAGAAGACAAGCGGCTGTGTTGTTTATATGTACACATCCTACCAAAGATAATGTTGATGCTGCTATAATTTTAGATGGGTATAAATATATCAAAAATATGTTATTAATATATTAGGACACCTGAAGAGTAAAGTTTATCATCTTGTGCCAATAAATCCAGAGACCTATCTGGTCAGTTATCATACTGGCTTTTGCTACCCTGACAGTGGAATAATATTTTCAAAGGCAGGGAAATTTAACTGGTTGCTATTTTTCTAATGTGCTTCTTTAACAACCCATTAACATCTACTCTGCAGGGAAAATGTATTATAAAGGAACTTTTCCTTTAGAAAAGCTTGGGGCTTATAGCATTGATCAAGGTGTAAGCAGGATCGAATAGTTTCAATAGGAACATCAATAGAGGACATGGCAAGGCAGGATTTGAGAGTTAATTGTAGAGGACAAACAACTTGAAAAATAATAATTAATAGTTAACAATAATTAATAACTGTGTTTTGGCATGGGCACCTATAGCTGAGTAATCTTGCCAGTCATGCTTTAATATCAAAGCTGTTAATTTTAATTATTGAGTTGAATGGAATGTCATCACCATTACAGATTCAACAATTTTTTAAACAGTGTGACAAAATTAGACTCTACCCTGTAGGTAGTGCTCAATATGTATTTTGAATAAATACATAAATTACAGCTTCAAAAGTAACTTTTTTACTTGTGTGAAACATTTTGTCAACATAAAGACTCATCTGTTTATATCCAATAGATCACTTAGTAATGCCTGTTAATCCTCTTTTGAACACCGATAGATACTGTATTATGTCCAGAAAAAAGTAATAATAATCATACTTAGCAATAGATTACAAGGACATACTTTCCTTTTCACAAATATTTATTTATTTAAAATAATTGGTAGAGAAAACAATTCTTTCTATAACGAAAGATGACACGTAAAGGGAAAATTTAGACAATAAAATTCATTTGGCTTGATTTGGGGATTAAATGACTTCTTGATACGTTCATTGTGACCTTGTCCATGGTTACAACCACATCAGCTCTGGAACCTAAAACTGGGTTGGGGAGGGTGTGCAGCAAAGCTTCCTGGGTCTGGTCTCTCAAGGTGGGGCTCACTCACAGAGGAAGAGAGTCCTCAAACCCCCAGTGGGTAGCAGCCATCAGGGAACCAGTAGGGAAACTCAGCATCCCCAGTGTAAATGGTAGTGCATGTTGATGATCTCAGACTGCAGACAATTCTTTTGGTACAAGTAGCTTCACCCTTTCTCCTATGTGGATATGTTCTGGAGCTGCCGTTTTACACAAAGACTGCATGTTGCCTACTTCCTGGATGTGCACGCTTTGTGTAAAACAGAGGATGGTACAGTACAAATGGAGAATACATCATCAGTACCATACCTTAAAAGAGCTTTTCAGAAATAGCAAATTATGGATAGATTTTGACTATAAATATTTCTTTAAAAAAAATCCAACCAATTTTTAGGCTAACAGTAATCCTAGCAACCTTCAAAAATATAGCAAAAATCAAGGTAACATTTGTATACCTTTTAAATTTCCAAATGTATCTCTAAACCCTTTGTCTTATACTCAGAAGAAAATATATATCTATTTATCTTTGTGTTATGTGCTATACCTACTGACAGAGTTTACAAAGCATCAAGTAGAGTCTTTGGAAAAAAATGTATACCAGGCCCTATGCTAAGCACTTAACATGAATTGGTATTTAAATCAATCCTCACAAAATCCCTTAGAGCCAGTTTTTAATAGTATTTGTTCCTTATAAGTATGGAAATAGATGCACAGAGAGGTTAAGTGAGTTGGCCAAGATGACACAGCTAAGAAAAGGCTGAGCCCAGCCTCAAATCCAAGCACTCTGGTTCCAGGCGACGCCATGCGGCCTCCTTGGGTGCAAATTAACATTTATGGTGGTTAATATTTAATTTATGCATAATAAACATATCATTTAATGGTTTAATAAATTACAATTTAAAATAAGCAGTATGGCCGGGCGTGGTGGCTCACGCCTGTAATCCTAGCACTCTGGGAGGCCGAGGCGGGTGGATTGCTCAAGGTCAGGAGTTCGAGACCAGCCTGAGCGAGACCCCGTCTCTACTAAAAATTAGAAAGACATTATATGGACACCTAAAAAAATCTATATAGAAAAAATTAGCCGGGCATAGTGGCGCATGCCTGTAGTCCCAGCTACTCGGGAGGCTGAGGCAGTAGGATCGCTTAAGCCCAGGAGTTTGAGGTTGCTGTGAGCTAAGCTGACGCCACGGCACTCACTCTAGCCTGGGCAACAAAGTGAGACTCTGTCTCAACAAAAAAAAAAAAAAAAAAAAAAAAAATAAAATAAGCAGTAACATTAAAAACATATTAAAAATCTGACAGGAACTTAAATAATGCAGGGTTTTTTTTTTTTTTTTTTTTTACTGTAACTGACTTTAAGTGGGATCGAACTTACATAAAGGTGTAAACAGAAACACACACATGCTCACACTGACCGCATTGCTATTCATGTACCCTGCACATACATGCACTAATATGGTCATTGCATGCAGTCTCTCTCACACATGTACATACTCATGTGTTCACACACATATCCAAAATGTCCTCACAAGCTCATGCACCAGCCTTACACATATTTACAAAACTCCTTACATGTTAATCCATGCACACACATGCTCACACTCTGCACACACCTTCACCATCCTGACACACTCCCACACTCATAAGGTCATTCCCCGCTCCTCACATACCCATATCATCCATACACACACACACACAGCTAGGAGCCCTCACCTGTCCCCTGTGGACCTATAGTGGGGAGTGGCCCTCAGTCTGGTGGGTAAGGGCAGAACTACAAAGGCAGCGGCTCTTCACGTCCCCGTGTCTGGGGCTGAAACTCGGGTGGGCTGGGACAGGACAAATGGCTATTAAGACATCAATACTTACTAAGTTGTTCGACCTAAACCATGTATTGGATAAGACTGTTACATATATCGTTTGATACCAACTTTTTTTTTTTTTTTTTTTTGTTGAGACAGAGTCTCACTTTGTTGCCCAGGCTAGAGTGAGTGCCGTGGCGTCAGCTTAGCTCACAGCAACCTCAGACTCCTCGGCTTAAGCGATCCTACTGCCTCAGCCTCCCGAGTAGCTGGGACTACAGGCATGCGCCACTATGCCAGGCTAATTTTTTCTATATAGATTTTTTTTAGTTGTCCATATAATGTCTTTCTATTTTTAGCAGAGACGGGGTCTCGCTCAGGCTGGTCTCGAACTCCTGACCTTGAGCAATCCACCCGCCTCGGCCTCCCAGATTGCTAGGATTACAGGCGTGAGCCACCGCGCCCGGCCGATACCAACTTTTTAAGAACAAGAACACCAACTGATTGGGGAAGGCCACCATCTCAGCCACCAGTAGACACCACTTACCCTTCCCCAAGCTCAGTGGAGGACGAGGGTGTGGTCTGTGCCTTGACTGAAATGACACCCAGGCTGCAGAGACCCCCAACAAGAACTAAGAGGCTGCTGTGTGACAATGTCCCCTTTGCGACCTCGGCAGGCCAGCACCGGTCTCCTGGCATCCTTAGCCTCAGCCCTTGGACCTCCATGCTGTCCTCCCAATCTGTCCCTACCGCCTGGCCCTCAGGTTGGGCCCCCAGCCTCCATCTTGTTTTCCTCCTTCTGCCTGATCCTTGTCCTCCCTGCAGCAGAGTCTCTGCCCACAGCCCCCTCCCCTCCCTCTCCTCTTCTTTGCGGAGCGCCCGAGCTTGCCCTTGCTGCTCCTGTTTGCCTCAGGTGGGGTTTGGTAGTCAATGTTATCCTAGCATTCATAGGTACCTAACTTTGTTTAGCTTCCCTAAATGAGATAATGTAACATAGATTTTACTTTAACATCATAAATTCCAACCTTTACATTGAATGAAAGTCTTTTGAAATTTAAATTGAAATGGACAGGGGATCAGGAGAAATACAAATCTTACACATCACTTCGGGTTTGGGTGTGGTGATGTATGCATTTGTTCAAGTTCACAAGCAGTGGTAATAATGGTGGAAATGTTTACGGAAAAGCTTTAGTGGCTAGAGAAAATGGGTTAATGAATTTCTCACTTTGTATTAGAATGACTAGGGAGAAGACAATTGTTTAGAACATTTGGTGAGAATGAGTGCTTCACTATACGATGTAAATTGCCCGAGGTTACTAGCAAACATTACTATATAATGAATTTAAATAAAATTCACAATTTAGTTTTTCACATTTCAATTAATGTACAAAGTGTAATCTGACTAACAAGAATAAGGAAAAATAAATTCAGCCAGTTTTTCAGAAGCAGATCAAATAGAAATAGCACATGGAGCACAATAATTAAGGACTCATTCTTTTGGATTTTAGGCAAAGCCACTTATATCTCTTATTTTTAAAAACATGGTTTGAGGTCTGCTTTGTCCTTTTCTGATTTGATTACCAACTAGGATTGTTATTATTTTAATATTTTAAAATCTCTCTTTTGGATTGCCATTGATTTGAAATGCTTAAAAGAAATAAATACATTCATTGAATGGATTCCTGTGAATCTGTTAAAATGTTAAAATACATATAACCTTAATGAATGTGGAGACATGCCCATTCTTAATCTTTGAATCCTTAAAAAGCAGGTTGTAAAGTAGCATTTCTTTATGCTTCTACTTATGAATACACACATCTATTATATGTTTCTTTTGATAATTTCTATGGAATGAGATTATAAATGACATTTCTTTTGTATTGCTTCCTGGATTCTGTGATTTCAGTACAGTGGATATCTATTTTTTTATAATCAGGAAAAATCTATAACATTTTCAGTTAAAATGGGAAAAATCCTATAAGCACAATATGAAGTTCCCATCCTTCCTCTGCAGAAACCCCCTCATGAGTATATTCTTGGCAGGTTTTGTAGTTTATCTTTTAATCTGGAATGAATGAGGGCATTTAAAGTTTTGATCTCAATGTATCTTTCATTCTAAATTTTAAAAGGCATCAATAATCTGATCAGGGCTATTTGAGTCTTTATCAGAATTTCCCAAACTTGTTTGTCCATGAATTTCTGCCTGTTTCAGTAATTTTTTTTACAGCACCTGTAAGCCAAAAGATATCTGACACTTTGATTTAAAAAGTGGTTTAGGTCCAAACAACCTAATAAGTATTTATTTTCTGGTAACTAACAATGTCAAAGTGATTAGGCCATTTGTATTTGCTAATTGGTGGCTATGGGAGTTAGGCTGTTACTCTCCCAGGGAGACTGGGAGACAGGGGCCCTATCCTTCTTAATGATTAAATTTCAAAGGAATGTCTTACAGATCCTTCAGAAAGACATTCCTGGGTTGTAAAACTGGCCAGAGTCTGGCAGAAGTTTTACATCTCAAAGGGGCAAAGAAAGAATTAATCACTGAAGGTTTTCTAAAGTTTATGCTGTCAGAAAAGGGAAGTCTGTGGTCATTAAGAAACCTATCTAAACTTTAGTCATGCTGAGGGGAATGTTAAAAGCCATTTTAGTCCTTGTAATCAGAAAATTTTCATAACATTGTTTCTAGTTGGAAAAATCCTATGAGCAAAACATGAAGTTCCTATCCTTAATTTTAATAAAGGCAGTGGAAGAAACCCCATCATGAATATATTCTTGGCAGATTTTGTAGTTTATTTATTTCTTAATCCAGGATGAATCTGGGCATTTAAAGCCTTTGTCTCAATGTTTCTTTCATTCTAAATCCTAAAAGACATCAATAATCTGATCAGGGCTATTTGAATCAATACTAGAAGTTCCTGAACGTTTTCATTCGCGGTGCCCTACATGTCTCAGTAATTATTCACTGTGCCCTAAAGCCAAAAGATATCCCTAACATTGATTTAAAAAGTTGCTTAGGACCAAACAACTTACTTATGTCCTAACAAATTAGTAACCCTTCGAAAAAAAGCATTGTGCATAATTTGAAAAAAACTTTAATTTTATTTTTAATTAAACACAATTACTTAGTAATTGGACATGTGTACCTATTGGACACTGCATAATTTTTTCAAAGCTTGGAGTAAGATCAGACTCCAGCATGCTCATTTTTTGTCCAATGTTGATTAAAAAATCAGTTACTGAAAATCCAGCTTCGAAAAGATAGGATGTGATTAAAAAGAATGTATTATGATCTAATGTTGAAACTGAACTACTTCACGTTTGTAAGTTACAAAATGTCTGGCAGAGGTTGAGCATGCCAGATAGTTCTCTTGAAAATTTTAAATATCCAGGGAACCCCTGTGGGTTCAATTCAGCACTTTAAAGTACCTCCCAACACACTGCTAGAAATTCATGAGTCTATTCTATGTATCCCTTCACATTTCTGGATGTATACGCCAAGCGAATAAACACATTCCTGCCTCCTACTTCTTTCTTTCCTTCCTTTTCTTTATCCCTTCTTCCTTTAAATGTTCAATGTGATGAAATGTTATTTCGTGTAAGCTGTTGATATTCCTGACAACATAGTGAATTCATGTTCTGTCACTTAGGGAGGATAAAGGGCTCTGTACAGTGAGACATGTTGAAAATTAAGCAGTCCCCATTTCCTGACAGGTGGCTGAAATCTGATGAATTTATTGATCCAAGATTTATTTCTGCGACAAAAGTACCTTAACGGCTGAAGAATCATGAGTCATGTTAAATGTACTATTTATATTATGGGTTGATATCTTTCTTTCACATGAGCACGTGTTAATGATCAATAATTTATGATATCAAAAAATGAGAGTGTTGATTGTATCTACTTCTTTTAGGTGTTTGCCCAACTACTGTGAGCACGGTGGTGAATGCTCTCAGTCCTGGAGCACCTTTCACTGTAACTGCACCAACACCGGTTACCGGGGAGCTACGTGCCATAACTGTAAGCCTGTTGCACCTGCTTGTTCTTGCCCCGTGATGAGTGCTTCATTCCATTTCCTTTCTCACTGCTGCGTGTATGTCCATCTGTGTGTATGTGCAAACTTAGCAGCCAGTTGTTAATCCACATTTCATTTCATAAAGTCAAGGTAGCGTATAGAAATAAATAACACAAAACAGGAGAGAAAAGAGTATGATAGCAGGCAAAGGGAAAACATTGATAGAAAATGAAGGTAGCTGAGGATAAAATATAAAATAAAATGCAGAATGTGTGATAATCTCATTCTGTTACTTGAACTGGGCCAGCATTTCAACTCCAAAATTTCTAGAAGGCGTGGTATGAGTGGAAACGTGATCCATTACCAAATTCTTATTGTTCATTCAATTAAACAAAGAGATTCGCAGAAATAGCCCTGGGTAGACTGGGTGGGGTGGCTTGCATTGTGAAGATTCAGATGTAAAGTAGAGACCAGATGTCTTAGTCTATTTGGGCAGCTATAATAGAATATCATAAATTGAGTGAAATTGACAGAAATTTATTTCTCACAGTTCTGGAGGCTAGGAAGTTCAAGAACAAGGTGCTGGCAGATTCAATGAGGGCCTACTTCCTGGTTCATAGGCTTCTATCTTCTCCCTGTGTGCTCAGAAATGGAAAGGGTGAGGGGTTTCTCTGGGACCTCTCTTATAAGGGCACTAATTCCATTCATGAGAACTCTACTCTCATGGCCTAATGACTTCCCAGATCACTTCCCACTTCCCAATCCCCTCCAAATATCATCACATTGGGGTTTAGGTTTCAACATATGAATCTGGCGCGGGAAGGACACAGAGGTTCAGCCTATAGCACTCAACAATCTGTACATTCTGGTGCAACCCTGTTAAATGAAGGTGATGAGGACAAGGGTGGAAGATAATGATTATATTAATCAGAATAGTTAATTTTCTTGAGTACTTTCTAAATGCCAGGTACTGATCTAATGTTTTATATGTCCTAACTCATTTAATTGTGATGCTCAACCTAGTGGGTGGTTACTATTATTGTCCTTAATTTACTTAAGAAGTATTAGAGATATATTAATCAGCTTGTCCAAGGCTACTTAAAATAGTTAAGGCAGAGTGAGGATGTGAGCACATGATGTCATGCTCCAGAGCCTAGGACCACAACCAATTCCCTTTTCCTGTATTGTAAGTTATGCATTTTGTTCTGATAAAATGCTTGCATGTATTGTCAGGCTCATGCCATTTTGTTGTCCAATTGTTTCATGCATGTAACAGGAAGGCCAAATTGCTTGTTTTTTTCCTTTCCCATATTTTTCATATTATTATTGACATTTCTGAGCAACTGAACGCCTACTACCGGTCTCCTATAGCCTTCATTTAAGGCAATGGTGTTAGGTGCAAAGTCATTTGCTCACCACCCTTGATCTGTGACACTGTTCACAGTTTTGTACTCCTGGCAGAGTTGAGATAGGATTCCTGGGCTCCCAGGCCTGAGGATTCCACAGAGGACCCCCAGAATCTCTGATTCAGGGATGAAGAGAGGGCATAATCAGGAGAACCTTCTACTTCCACCACTATAGCTAGAATCATTCCTGGACATCAGTTGTATATATTGAAGTGCCTCATAAGATTTTATAAAGAATGTTTACTGGTAATAAAGCCATACCTCACAAGTAACCAGAGGCCAAGTTACTTGACCCAGGTCACCCAGCTAGTGGAGGGGCCTTACGTTTTAATCTTTTATACCCTCCATCTTCCCTATTGTAGTAATTAACTCAAAACAGAAAGCTATTAAACGTGTTTTAATTGACTACTTATTCATTTTTAATTGTTATCAATGAATGAATCTAAATATAAACCAAACAACTCTGAGGAAAAAAATTAGATAATAAATTAAGTTACTTTCATCTGGGGCTCACAATATGATCCAATAATTGAGTTAATTTATTAGGTTCCTGAGCAGGCAGTCCAAATGGAGCTGAAGGTTTTCTGTCCATAACCATTCTGAGAAATGGGGCCAGAATGACAGACCAGGTTATAGTAGAGGGGTGGAGATGGGGTCTTTTAAAGGGTTTTATTAGGAAATAACACATTAAACAGTCATGTTATAAAAATTCAAGCAATATGCGTAAAGCAGAAGTCCTTCCATCATCCTCATCCAATCCTGTGTTTTTCCACTACCAATACCCATCACAAAGTTATGTGTATGTCCTGTATATCCTTTCAAGGCATTTATGGACACGTGGATAAGCATAGAGAAATGTGCAAAGTAACCATTTTTAAATGCCCCCTTCAATGCACAAAATGCAAGTGTGTGATTGGAAAACAATCCATGCTTACATTTCCATCTATGCAGTGTATAATAGAAACAAAATAAAATCATCAGACTGTGGAAAAATAGAGAAGTAAATTTATATGATTACTTGAAATTTTGTAACATTGAACAAAGGAACCACATTATTTCATGTTGTCTAAACACTCATTAACATAATTTTCAAAACTAAAATAGATTTAGGGAAGAATATTCAGGAGATGGTTTATTTCTCATTTTGTAGTATAAAAGGCTTAATGAAAGTCATCAGTATATTTGGCCAAGTGTTCAATGAGAGCTGTGTATTATATACAGGTGTTAATATCAAGCCGTGTACATGGCAAATGTATAATTGTATAATGAAAACATCCAATTATGGATCAAAACACATTGAGACTACTTGAGGGCATATTTCATATAAATATTTTTTTCTGCTTTGAATTTTAATTATCTTGAATTCTCATTACAGAGTGTTAGAGAAAGTTTCTTTTGTAAATTACTTTAAAAATAATTGATGAGAAGCTTTGTGAATCATATTTGTTTTATGAAAAATATTTTATCTATAGTTAATTTTCTACCTGAAAGGAGTTACAACATTATTTAAAATGTTTCTCTTGCATAATTATTGGAGAACAGCAGATTATTTAAGGAGGTTACCCTGTTGTGCTTCATACGTTAGGTTACTATAAGGTGATACTAGAATTAGAAATTCCAAAATGGATGTCATAAGATAAGTTATCATATTATAATTATAAGCATCTTAATATTTAAATACCTACCTTCTCTTTCCTTGTTCTTCCTAATGTAAAAATAAGCTAAATTTTCATTTTGACCAAGCAATTTTATTTTCCTTTAGTGATAAAAAGGTCATAAAATACAGCCTCATTCTTCATTTTTTTCTATAGAATCGGTTTCTTCCATATTAATTTTTTAAAAAGAATGAGTTTTGCTTTAAAGTAAGTTTTGCCCTTTCTCCTGCTCAGTAAGGTACATACTAAATTTCAAGACTTGGTGTATTTTGTGTCCAAATTAAAAGTTAAGAGATTAATTTCCTACTATTTCTTTGGTGATGATCCCTTTATTTATTTATTTTTTTTACAGCTATCTATGAGCAGTCATGTGAAGCCTATAAGCACAGAGGAAATACTTCAGGGTTTTACTATATAGATTCAGATGGAAGTGGTCCCCTGGGACCATTTCTTCTATATTGCAATATGACTGGTAAGTTAATTAACTTTTACTTAGTAGTTAACTTTGCATGAATGCTTTAAGTACACAAAATTAAAATGAAATAAGTAGAAAGTTGGCCTAATTTGCAACTTGGTTAAAATACGTGTTGTTCAGTAGGAGAATTAAACATAAATCCTAAAAAAAAAAAGTAAATGGTAATGATTTAAAATGTTACTTTTTATTCACATGGTGTTTGTGTAAAACATCTAATAATGTTTCCTATTATGTCCCAGAACAAAAAGAATAGATTTTATTTCTCAGAGAAAATTGATACATGTGAAAGCTTTAAACAATATTTACTTTTTTAAGATGTCTGTAAATATAAACTTTATTCTTGAATTCTTTACTTATATAAATTTACATAGAAATTAATAGTCATTTAATTGTATTTGATTAAATTTGACATTCATTCATGATAACAAAGAAAACTCAATAAATTACTATTAGGGGGCCGGGCGCGGTGGCTCATGCCTGTAATCCTAGCACTCTGGGAGGCCGAGGCGGGTGGATCGCTCAAGATCAGGAGTTCAAGACCAGCCTGAGCAAGAGCGAGACCCCGTCTCTACTAAAAATAGAAAGAAATTATCTGGACAACTAAAATATATATAGAAAAAAATAGCCGGGCATGGTGGTGCATGCCTGTAGTCCCAGCTACTCAGGAGGCTGAGGCGGTAGGATCGCTTAAGCCCAGGAGTCTGAGGTTGCTGTGAGCTAGGCTGACGCCACGGCACTCACTCTAGCCCAGGCAACAAAGCGAGACTCTGTCTCAAAAAAAAAAAAAAAAAAAAAAAAAAATTACTAATAGGAAATTTCCTCAATTTGATAAAGAGTAGCCACAAAAACAGCCTACAGCATAGATCACAGTTTATAGTGAAAGCTTTTCATCTGTTACTAGCATTAATATCACTCTGCTCATCATTGTATTGGAGATCCTAGCCAGTGCCATAAAGCAAGAGACAGAAGTGAAAAATTAAGTATCAGGGAAAAAAAAGCTAAGATTGTCCTTATTTGTAGATGATTAGGTTGTATATTAAGAATATTCTAAAAAATCTACAGATAAACAATGAAAATTTAGGATTATCACTGTATATCAAATTAGTAGAAAATTAAGTTTACTTCTGAATATCAGTGATAGCAGTTAGAATGTGACTTTTTAAAAGATTATATTTTCTGTAGCATCAAAAATCTCAAACACATGGTAATAAATCTAATGAAAGATATGTAAGGCTTCTATACAAATAAGTATAAAATACTTTTTAGATAAACTAAAATCCTAAATAAATGGAGGCATGTAGAATGTTCATTGATTAGAAGATTTAATATTACATATTTTTAATTCTTACAAACTAGATATCGATTCAATGCAAATCTAAGTTAAGATTTCAGCAGGGTGTGTGTTTGTAAATTGATGTGCTCGGGGTGGGGGGGGGGTGGTTAAAAACAGGCCAGCAGATTCTAAAACTTATGAACAAATATGAAGGGACAAGAGGAACCAAGTCAATCTTGAAGAACAAATTGAAGGACTCAACTCCAATAAATAGAGACGTTATACTCATAAGCTAATTAAAACAGTCTGTAGTTGGCACAGAGATAAACAAATAGACCAATAAAACAAAACAGAGACTCTATAAACAGACTCCCTCATATCTGGGTAACTGATTTATTGCCAAGGTGGTATTGATGTATAGTGAAGATGGTCTTCTCAACCGGTGCTGCTAGTGGAAATTGTACATAAATGTTAGTAAAAAGGAATATTGATCCCTTCCTCATCAAACACACAAAGAAAATGGATTCTAGATGAACTGTGCTGTCCAATGTGGTAGCCACTAGCAACAAGTGCCTATTTAGATTCCAATTTAATTAAAATTAATTATAAAATCAAATGACTTTAAATACATTTTAAAAATTCAAACAAATTTAAATAACTTAATTAAAATAAGATTAAATTAAATGTTGACTTCCTCTGTTGACTGTCTCCCTGGCCACATTGTAACCGTTCAGTGGCCTCCTGTAGCTAGGAGGGAGTGTATCGATCATCACAGGTGTAGAAACTTTCCATCATTGCAGAAAGTTACATTGAATAGTGCTGTGTTAGGAAGTCAAAGTTTTATGGAGCAAAACAAAAGGAAAATGGCAATACTAAATTGAGGCAGGAGGTGTTGCAGAGGAAGACTTGCTACTTAAAATCAAGTAGTGAATATCTGGGGACATAGTCTTCCAGGCAGAGGAAAAGCAAGTGCTAAGTTTTGAGACAGGTGATTTTTCCAGGTGTTTTCAGAAAACAGCAACAAATCCAGGTAGCGGGAATATGGTGAGCAGTAAGAGGTGAAAGCATCTAGTGTAGGGGGACAGATAAAGGAAGAATCATGGGGGTCCTACAACAATGTAAGCCCCTTGATTTTTATTCTGAATGAGATGAGAAGACATTGGGGAGTTTTAAGCAATGGTGGGATGAAATCTGACTTTCTTTAATTAGATCACAATTGCTCTTGGGTTAGGAAACACATATGCAAGAGCAGGGGTGGAAAGGAATTAGGACACTGTACTTACTGTATATTGGTGGTCCCCAACCTTTTTGGCACCAGGGACCTGTTTCATAGAAGACAATTTTTCCACATACCAGGGGGAAGGATGGTTTTGGGATGAGTCAAGTGCATTACCTTGATTGTGTACTTTATTTCTATTATTATTACATTGTCACTTGCCACTCACTGATAGGATTTTGATATGAGTCTGCAAGCAATTGATTTATTTATGGTCTCTGTGCAGTCATACCTCTCTGCTAATGATAATCTGTATTTGCAGCCACTCCCTAGCGCTAGCATCACCGCCTCAGCTCCACCTCAGATCATCAGGTATCAGATTCTCATAAGAAGCGTGCAACCTAGATCCCTCACATGCACAGTTTACAGTAGGGTTCCCACTCCTATGAGAATCTAATGCCACTGATCTGACAGGAGGCAGAGCTCAGGTGGTGATGCAAGCGATGGGGAGTGACTGTAAATATGGATGAAGCTTCACTCACTCACTCGCCACTCACCTCCTGCTGCATGGCCCTGTTCTTAACAGGCCACGGACTGGTACCAGTCCACAGCCCAGGGGTTGGGGACCACAGCTGTATATGATAGGAGTTAAGAGACCATTTTAAGTAATGCAAGAATCCAAGTATGACCTGATCTGGTGGCTTCTTGTACCAGATAATAAATAGCAATGTAGATTGGGGAAGGAGGTTATATTTGTTCATTGAATACTATGAGGTGTGAAAAAACAAAAGGGACCAAAAATAACACCATAGTTTTTGGCTTGGGCAATGGAGTGTTGGAACTGCTGTTATTTGAGATGTGATCAGAAAAAGTTTGAGTGGAAAGATCCGAAGCTCTGTCATAAACATTTTGGGTTTCAGGTGTCTGTTACATGTTCAAACAAGATACCAAGGAGGCATTTCAATATGGTCACAATAGTTCCTTTATACCAATGTGTAGTTCAAAAAACCGCACTTGTTGGTAAAATCGGGGCAACTCATTTTTGGAGGGAAATTACTATAGAATATGTCTTTGCAGATATTTTATATAGCATAACTTGCTGGCTTCCATTGGTTCTCATGACCATTGAGGACATTGCCCCATACACCAAAGCAACCTAAAATAAATGATGGTTCACACATGCTTGTCTTCTTAACAAAGCTCCCAAGTCCGCACAATACAGATTCCCAGACAGCACCCCAGGAGGTTCTAACTCAGGGGTTGAGGTGTGGCAATGGAACCAACATCCTAAATAATTTGCCCAAATGATTCTTATGTATACCCAAGTTTGGGAATTGAGTATGTGCAGACTGCTCTGGTTATGTGAGAATTAAACATAAGTGTGGACTTCACAGACTTCACAGAGAACAAAAGAAAATTTTACAAGCGTAAGATATTAACTCAAGTGTCAAAATTTACATATTTTTATTTTTCCAGTTTGGATAGGTTGGATTGTGATTGAGATTTATTTAACAATCTACAGCTACAAACCTGTGAATTCTGTGTTCCTACACATACATCCTGAGCTATTCACATACTCATGTTATATAAAGTTTTAATTCTGATAATTAGATATCTCCAAGTTGATAAAAATCTCTAGTTTTTGAAGCTTTAGGACACACACACATGCACATTATTTGCGGTGGCTACGTTGTATAAAGTAACCAGGAACACTGGATTGGCAAATACTGAACCATTGCTCTGAGGGGGAAATACAGTAAGATTAGTTTCCTGCAAGCCTCTAGTCACAACATTCTCACTAACTGATCAATACATAATCTTGTTTTATGTGTGTTTCAGATTAAAGACACCTTATTTAATACATATTGTTGATTCATTAACATTGAATTCATGGCCATCAGCACAGTGTAACTCATGCTTGAACAAAGCTTATTTAATACTTGTGTTTCCTTTATAAAGCACATTGCATGCAGCCTTCTGCACTTACGAACACTAGACAACACTTCAGCACTATGCCAGGTTGCCATTTTAGACAGCAAAATTACCAAGGAATACACAAAAATGCAAAATATGTGGCTCTTAATAGATCACAAATAGGACACATTTACAACATGAGAGCTGAAACAAGGAGACAGTGTCCCCTTTTTCAGCTTTAACTGGGTATGTGTATGTTAGTCAATCCAAATTTTTGCTGCTCTGTACATGTTCACAAATGATTGTAAAAGCATTGAGGTTACAAATAAATTTTAGCAAGTAGGCAAATGCACAAATAGAGGATCTGAAATTGTTACCGCCCAACCAGGTTCATTGCCCGCTGCCCAAGAGGAAGCCAATACACTGAGCCAGCAGGTGTTACAGCAGAGAAAGTTTAATTCCATATAGCTCTAAGCGGGGAGACGGGAGGAATTTCTCAAATCTACTTCCCCGAGAATTTGGGAGGCAGGGTTTATACGGATAGTTTGGTGGAGGAAGGATTAGGCCATTAGGTTTGCTAATTGGCTAGGTTTGGAGCAAAATTATAGGGGTGTAGAAATCATGCTTTAGTTCCTGGGGTCACAATTCCAGTTGAGTCAGTTTCTTGGCATGGGTGGCTGGTCTGGCTGGATCAGCCAATCCACTGGAATGCAGGGCCTGAAAGAGATCTCAGAAATTGGCTTTAGGTTTCAAAAGGTGATTTTATCTATGGAGAAAGTTAAGTATCCTTATGACCATCAGCTTAGTGACTCCAAACTGGTAATTACAAAGAAGCAAACAAGGGAACAGTGACTTATTATTATTATTATTTTTAGCTAGGCCTGTGCCTTCACAGAGTTTTGGGGTCCTTATCCCAGTTCTCACCTTGCATCCCTTTCTTAATTTGTAAAGGATGGTTTCAAAAGTAATCAGTATCAACTATATATCTGTCTGTATCTTATGTTTATTATGAATAATTATTCAGTAATATATAGGCCATTTGTGTTTTTTATCTAAATAATAGTGAAATTATCAGTTTCATTTTATTGAATGTATTATTTTATTTCTATTACATCACCACTTACATTTTCATACTACCTCACAACTTAATGTACCTTATTATGACAGATATATCTTTGATAAACAAATTTGGGAAAAAAGTTGTAGTCACATCTCTCAGCAAACTGAAGCGTGTGTGTGTGTGTGTGTGTGTATAGATATAGAGAATGTGCTGATCATCACATTGATGTATGTATTGATCATCATACACACACAGAGACACCTACATGGCGGGTGGGGAGAGAGAGAAAGAACAAATTTTGTATTTTAGGAACTAAGGTTGTGAGATGAGATCAAATGGCTCCTAGATTCCAAAGGGGGGAGAAAACACAAAAAAACAAGACTGGATCCCTGATTATCTAGTTATAAACTAACTAACTAACTAAATAAATAAATAAAATAAGCCTGGAGTCACTGGAAACATTCCGAGGCTAAAGGTGCTTTAGTATGATTATCTAAAAGTATTGATGAAAAAGAGGACATTGAGAAAATTTAAAGCCACACGAATAACAAGATGTTGAGGGCAGAGACACAGATACCAGAGACAGCTGAGTGTTTCCAGAAGCTCTAGACTATTGCAACATATTCAAACAGAAGTGACAACCCCAGAGTAAAACAACCCCAGTGAGAAATACGTGCTACAACTTGAAACTCTCTTTACCCCAGAGTAAAACAACCCCAGTGAGAAATACGTGTTACAACTTGAAACTCTCTTTATTGATCTGGTTTTACAAATGAAGGAAGCAAGACTCAGGGAGGTTAAGTGTAGCAGGTTGAAAAATATCGGTAGGGATAGATCAACACTAAAACCCTGGTCTCTTTTCTTACAGCCTGAATGTTTTTCCACTAGACAGGTTCCCTTCTGTCAATGTCCCATTGCTTGTAACCAATGATGTATCTTCTAGTTATACAAGTTGGATATTTCAATTGTAGAAACAAGACAAAACGTTGAATCAGTAACTTGCAAATACATATCTTAAAAAATTTGTTAGTGTAGAATGTGTCAAATTATTCCACATGTATTAAAACATCTCTAATAATCACAAACTAAAAGATACTAACAACAAAAATCTTTATTCTGAATGGATGGTCTCCTAACCCATGTTAAAAACTGAAATTTCTTTGTGTACAAATTATTCTAAATATAATATAAAAATAATTAAGAAAAGATGAATCCCAGTGGCTGTCCCTTTGAGATGTATAGGGATTGTTTTCTTCTACACTAAATTTATTGCTTTTTCCATAATGAAATAGTTTCACATTCAGGAATTTTCTCATTATCATGCATTGCATTGTAAGGACGATTATTGCAGAGGGGAGAAATTGATGAGCTCCATAGCAGCGACCTTCAAACTTTTCTATAAATGAAACACTATGAATTAAACGCACCCCTTCTAACTACCCCATTACCAAGACTCCTTCCTTGACTCAGTAAGTTTAGAGACCAAGGTTTGGATCCCTGCATGATTAACAAGCACATGATGTAATTCTGAGATAGGTGCTTCTTAGACTATTCCAGAAGGCTGGAGAGCGTGAGACTTCTAATAGCATAATTATTTTTATTTTAGAGATTTCAATAATAAAGCCTTTCCTGATAGCTATGAGGGTTAATAACTAGCTGTTATTACCCAAACACAGCCTTGTTTACATCAAGTTCTGCTCCAGAATTCTGTCTCCCCTTTCATCTCTCCTGCTTTCATTAACACAGCACTTCCAACCCTCAGCTATCGAGCAGGAAGCAACATGAGCTTTGCAACTGTGTTGCTTAAACAGCATGTTTTTTTTCCTTTTACACTGTTATCACACTAAAAACCAGCAGTCAGCCTAAGGTAAATCAAATTCTTAATTACTCAGTTGCTTTATTGACGATTCATATTATTACAAATGTCTTCGGGGAGAGACGCTGGTAGACCAAACTACCATCCAATGTTTTTAAACTTTGCAGATGTTTCTGCCTATTTCATTCAGCCACCTCTTCTTACTTATTTCCCTGTCCCCTTACACCACAGCTCTCTTTGTGTTTTGTAGAAGATAATTCTCAGCAAAGATAAACCATGGGTCTCATGCAGATAGAACAATAAAAGCTAAAAAGCACGTTTTATAGATTGTGTGTAATACATTATTAATGAAGAAATTGGTAAGCTGTTGCAACCAGTTCAAAGGGGAATCCAAAGAACAAACGTATCTACACATCAGGAACACTGAAATAAAAGTGCATATGGAGGCAACTCTGGCTTCTTCTACAGCACAGGAGGGAAATCAATAGAACCTCTACCTGGTAGAAGTTGCTTGTCCATAGACAGGAATTATTTTTTTGTAAGAAAACAATGCATTTATTTCTAAGCAAAGAAAAAAAAAAACAAATCTGGCAACCTAGGCTAAAGAATGATTAAGTAGGTCTTGGAAGTTAGAGACAGTGAATTGCTTGGAAGAGATTTAAAGGCTTATCTCACCCAGATGCATTTGCTTGCTTTCTGAGAGTAATAAAAACCTAAGGACTTGTACTTTCTCTCCTCTAAAGAAAATTTGTGACATTCCGGAGCCAAAATCTCTCTCTCACTCAGTGGAGGGGAGGAAAAGAGAATGTGCTAGCTACTTTCTGTAAGTCCAAGCCTTATAATTTTAAGGAACTCCAGCATGCACAGGTGCACAGGTACATCTAGCACTCACTACATCAGCACATGGAAAATTGGGATGTGAAGATTCTCTGTTAGTTAATGGTCCCTGCCCCAGAGGTCCTCTGTGTCTGTTAGTATAGGTAGATATATAGGTAGATGAATAGATAGATGGATATGTGGATAGATATAATCTGTATATGTGGCAAGATAACTTGTTAACTTGCAAGTAGGGTAACATCTCAGACCCTTCACGGTTTCAGACTTAACATTATTTTTCAATCCTATTATCTACAATTTCCAGAGTTATAAAACAGCTCAAAGGCAATCAGTGAAAGTCTCAGAGCCGCCACAGAATCAGAATCAGATAACCTGGAAGGCTGTGCTTTAATCTAGACAACGCATTATTTTTATTCATTCATTTATTTGTTTATTCCCTCCTTTCTTCTACAAATATCTGCCTGTTGTACCAAGCCCATGTGCTATGTTCGGGAAATACTATGGTTAGCAGATCAGAAACTATTCTGCTGTTCTCATAGAGCCTACAGACTAGTGGGCTTACAGACTGGCCTACAATAAAATAAATAATAAAATCTCAGATTACAAATTGTGATGAAGTATATGTTATTTGTGGTTCTTATTTCTAAATAGGTGTTTGTAGAAACCTCAGATAACCCAATCATGTCTGAAAGAACAGTCAGAGGCTCTAAACTGAGGATTTTCAGAGATTTCCCGATGAATCAGGCACATGAGATTTGGAACCTGGCTGCCGAGACACCCATTTCCGTTGCCCACAATCTGTTGTGATGAGTTCATTGTGTCTGCTTTGCCCTGGAAATCTAGATGGTTTGATAAGTGTAGCATCTGTTTAATGTCATACCGTGTAGAGCTTTTTATTAGAAAATAAAATCACTTACAGAAACTATCATAACATTGAAATATTTCGAATTCCAAAATCTCAATGATTATGTGAACTGCCCTTTAAGGACTGTCATGCACTATGGCCTTGAATCTGTTATAACACCTTTAAAAACCTTTAGGATCATGTGTTAATTGTGACCCAAGGGATTCTACACTATAGGGAAGTCTCTCTCAGTGTGATTCCAAAGGCAAAGAGACAAAGGCTTCAAGCAGGTTTATTGTCTGGCTCTCTTGGCAGCTACTCAGCCAGAGTTAAGCTTCTTCGTTCATGCCATTGATTTACCACAAAAGAAGGTGAATAGTTTTGCTCAACAATAAAAGCAGAGTTCAACAGTGGCAAGGCTGACAGATTTGCCTGGCTGATAATATCTTTAAACTTCCAATAGCCAAGGTTGCATTGGCTAAAATGATAGAATTTCACAGCTACTAGATAGCCTACCTCTGCCAATTTATTTTCCAAATTTGGAATTGGAGGCTCAGATTTTACCTGACTTTCCTAAGGGCACAAGATCCATGCCCAATCTGCCACTCAGATCTCCTGATGGCCTGAACACAGTATTCCTGGCCACCCATAATTAATTGCATAGAGCAAGTTCTCTTTAAGAAAAGCATTCTACTGATAAAGGCTGAACTGCAATTCGAGGTGGGGAGGAATAAAATTAACAGCTATTGTTTCCCAGAAAAATAATAATCTGCATATTCAAGGCAATAAGGCTGCCATGTTGGTCCTGCCTCAGCCTGCATCCTGTTCCAAACTGATGACTGGGAGAGAGGGGTCAGAATGAACTTTTCAAAGTATATTTCCTTATCTTGTTAGATTATTGATCCATGTGAATGCATTAACTATAAAGAGAGGGGGAGGGAATTCTACCAACCATTACTGTTTTCCTCCAATTTGGAATACTACTCTGTAATACAGAAGAGTTATGTGACTTAACAGCACATATGTAGTGGAGTTTTGACAACTTCCAATCTGTTTCTTACCTATTAAATCAGAGGCCTTTTGGTTAATCTGTTCTTGTGCCTGCATATATCACAGTACGTATGGTATAAAATCTATTGCTGGGAGAGTCAAAGGGTAGACACACTCTGCCTATTTTCTGTTATAAACATTGTGAGATTTTTATTTCATCTAAGTAATTTCGATAATCAGTATGATGGAAATGTTTACAAACACTCAGGTACCAATAGTGACAGCTCCAGTAGATACTCAAAGATATTTTGTTTTCATGTTAGTTGAGTTGCTGATGCTGTGTGAGATGTGTTCAATTCAAAAGGGTAACTTCCTGACTATATAGATCATGTGATACCAAAATGAATATTTCATATTTGATTTAAAAAGAAATATAAGTATATTCATAATTAAATGTTAACTAAAGAGAGATATATACTGGCTATAAGAGTTTGACTTTTTCCTGGCAACACAAATAATTTCTAAGAGTAAAAAAGGCATTGCTTATATTATGTAATATAAAATTTTTCACCTAATTCTAATATGCACATTTTTTTCATAACATAACATCACTAAATTCTGGGTGTGTCAAATAATCGTGTTTTACAATTATCATAGGCAGCATTTTTTTCTTTCTTGGGGAAAAATAACATAATGATGCATCTTTAAAAAGACAGACTATCAGATTCAATGAAATGAAATATATCACAAAAATTTAATAATTAGATTTCCTAATTTTTTTAATCATAAATATTGTCTGGCTAAATTTTATGAAAAAGTAAAATAAAATCACTGTAAATGCATGGCAGTAGTAAACATTTATTTCAGGGAAAAGAACCACTTTACTGTAACTTTAAAATTTTAAGAATCCATTTGTGCTGATTCTACCTCTGAGAGAGGTTTGATGACTAGAAAAATTTGACTCAGATAAAAGGTGATTTTGATTTTCTTTATTTATTTTAACTTTTGCAGACTAGTGATGGTCTCCTCTCTTTCTTCCCCCATTTCTGCATACAAGAAACTGCATGGACCATCATACAACACAACGGCTCCGACTTAACAAGAGTCAGAAATACTAATCCAGAGAACCCATATGCTGGGTTTTTCGAGTACATGGCCAGCATGGAGCAACTCCAGGCCACTATTAACCGTGCGGAGCACTGTGAACAGGAGTTTACTTACTACTGCAAGAGGTCACGGCTTGGCAATAAGCAAGGTAAGTCAACTGGGGCACCTGTCACACTGCTCACGTCACGTGGAGCACTTAGCCAGCTCCTGAGGTTTTCATTCTGCTGAGGTGCTGCCATGTAGCCACTGAGGGTGTGTGATCCTTGTGTACTTAGCAAATATGTCACAGTCTGGAAGTCACGGAGATGCTTTTGCCTGAAGAAAAGAACAAGGTCAATTTACATGGAGCTTTATTCAAAGCCTTGATTACTTTTAAACTCTCTTCCTGGTCCTGATTGGGCACAGCAAAAGCTTTCTTTTGATACTCAGTGAATGCACAGTATTTATCCCTTATACAGGGCAAGTGACACAGAAGGTTTATTTCATCATGGAAAAGAGCCAATAAACATGACTTTGTATTTTGAAAGTGCCTATTCCGTTTGACTGTTTTTCATGGGTGGTTGACAACCTCCAGGTATAACTGAAAATTAGAAAATTCTTCTAGAAACACACTTGATTTAGTAGCTCAAATAGGAATCAGAAAACCGTCTTAACTCTTTCTTTTATTCTACTTTTAATTAACCAGTCTGCTTCTGGAGTCTGATTTTGGTTTTATGTTTTCTCCCTTTAGAACATTTCATTATGCCAGAGTATCCCCATCAATTCTGCCTTAAATAAACTTTCATGACCTGATTCTAGGAGTTACAGCAAGAGCTTCCCAACTGGCTTCCCAGCTTGCCATGTCTTCTAACCATCCAATAGAAAATCCAAAATATTAAAATTTAGGAAGAAAACTAACCTTTAAGAAGTACTGCTTCCATCACAACACTGCTCTGTTTAAGAAGTTCTGCTGCCTTTCTGTTGTTTGTCTGTCCATTGCAGACTCTTCTGCCTGGGTCCCAGGACTGAGTATTCTGGATCCACCCTCTCATTCCCCAGCACACTGCCTTCTAGCGGCAATGTTATGGTGTATTTCTCTTTATATATTAGAGAAGATCCTAAGACATCTGCACTACAAAGCCACTTTGTTAATATTCACTCCTGCTTGTCCTAAGAGGGGTTGTCCTATCTGCTCTTGTCGAGATAGAATGACAAGAATTTAAAAAGAAATGTGCTTTTTATAGGAATATCATATGTCATATGAATCATCCACAGAAATGTTGAACGGTTGGTCTAACATTTGAACCTTTCACTTTTTGTTATGCATCTCATCTATTTACTCTCCACCCACTTAATACAACTCGATTAATTTCTCCCCTATGCCTGAGTGCCACCCCTCCCCCTTTTCCTCTTTCTCAGAATGTTCTCATTCAGCCTTTTACCCCTCCAATCCCATCTTGCTCAAATCTTGTCTCCCCCTGAAACCTCAATCCTATCTGCGAATGAGGATCAGACAGTTGTAGTGCAAAAAGCATAGAATTTACAGGTGGGGAGAGAGCTAAGATCAAGTTTCAGGTCTCTTGTTTACTAGGTACCTATAGAACTTAGCTAGACGAGTCTTCGATTCGTGAAATGGATGAATGGATGAATCATGACTCTCAATCTTTGTTTTCTCTTCTCTGAAACGGAGCCAATAATGCCAGCCTCACAGGGGTGCAGTGGTGATGGGGTGGGATAACACATGCAAAGTGCATAATGTGAGCCCCTCTCCTCTGGGAGACAGGTTGTCAGCATTAGCAGCAGAGAGGCTATCTAACAGTAAGTTAAAATGTACATTGGCATTTGTAAGCAAGGGAGAAATTAGTAGATATCCCAGATTCTCAGTCGGACTGATGGTTACAACTTAAACGTTTGAAAGTCAACAGAAAAAATCATCAAGTACCTTTAGGAGCTGACAGATTTGATGTTGCTTATGTTCTTCTCATGCCCTGATTCTCAAATGACTACAATTTTTCCTCTCTGTACCCCTTTTCCCCTCAAGACAGATTGCCTACATGCCTCATCCCCTTTTCTGAAAATTGCCACCTAGACATTCTGTCTATTGTTTGCTTTAGTTCCTTGGCTTCAGGTTTAGTCTTAACTCCAGGAGGAGCTGGTAGCTGAACATTTACTATAGAAAGAGATGCATTTGCTGAAGGAGATTTTTTTTTTGAGTGTAGTATTTGCTTCAGGCATAAAAATCTTTCATCGTTATTTCTGTAGTCTACAAATAAATAGCCAAGCCATTAAATGGAAGAGAAAATACATACATCCAAATACATCTTAAATCATGACAAGGGAGTGCCATACCATGTCTAATGTTTAATACACAGCTCATATATTTTTAGACAACAAACATATTGAGATAAATCAGTGACTTTACATAATATTCCATAATGTTTTAAAAGACATTTCATGATTTCAAATCAATTTTGCTTGGGTATATTAGTTACTGTGGTTGATATTTTGATGCCAGCTTGTTTCAAAATTATTTTTAAAGAAATTATATATATGACCTTCTTCTCTCAATTCATTTTTTACATCATGACTACATTAAATAGGAACTGCTGGTTTCTTTTTGACCCCAGAGAACAATGTATCAATCATTTGAGCCTAAGCACTAAAATATTTTTTTAAAACAAATCGTTCTTGAGGAAATGCCATTAATTATAGTGTTTAGTGTATTCTTACATCAAATAAATCTTTCTCTCTCTTTTTATTATTTTTAATGATTTTGGAAGAAAACAAATGTCAACATTTCTCACCTTTATCTTTCAGATGGCGCCCCTCTGAGCTGGTGGATTGGAAGAACCAATGAAACACAAACTTATTGGGGAGGTCCTTTGCCTGATTCTCAAAAATGTGCTTGTGGATTAGAAGGGAACTGTATTGATTCTCAATATTACTGCAATTGTGATGCTGACCGGAATGAATGGTGATTTCCATATGATTTCTTTATACAAGACAAAGATTTTTTTTAAAATCAATCGCTCGAAGTATGTATAGCTAGGCAGATACTGAACAAGTTAGTGCAATGAACAAATTATATAAAGGCATGTTTTGGTGAAACGTGGTAAGACTTAAGATAAGTGCCTTTCTGAGGGTTTCTGTTTTTTGTAATGGACTATAAGGCACGTACATTGTACTTTTATAATATGATGAAATAGAGGAATCTGTTACATAGGAAGTCAATTATTCTTTTTAAAATCATATTTAAGTAGACATTTTATTATTTTCAAAATGTTTGTACAGCCAATTAACAAAGCACATTTCTTCAATAATATACCTATAAAACGTTTAAACATGGAAACTTAGAATTTGCCACAATTATTTTAACATGCAGTTCTTTTATTTTTTAATAAAAAGATAAGCCATGCTGCAAATATTAATAACTAATGTTCTCTGGATCATATTTTGAAAAAGGAAATCTTTTTAGGAATTTGAAAATCGAATTTAAAATATTCTTCTAAGCAGAAATGAAGTCTTATGCATGCATTCTCCTTTATTGGAAAAGTTAATAAAAGATATTTATTGTATTTGAGACTAGAGTTGGCATGTATATTGCTCTTATTTATTATCTGTAAAGTGAAAATATTTTAAAATATTTATATTCACATTTCAGCATAACGTGTAAATGTTACATTGCTAAGCAACTGGACCTGCATGGAAAAATTACTTTAAAAATATTAATGGTCAATCTGGCTGTAAATATGAATGATTTTATTATAGAGTGCACAGTAATTTCAATGATCAATCTGCTGATAATTAAGCTCACAATTTGAATTTGATAATATTTACTTGGCATATATCAATATTATGTTTTATAAATATGCTTATATATTTATATAAAGACTGTTTATATATACACATATATATATAGAGATAGAGAGAGAGAGAGAGACTCTTTTAGAGTACCCTAGAAGGAGGCATCTGTATAGAGTAGTGTGGAGTCATGATTGCATTTTTATGTTACATGCTTGGTATGAAGAATATTGCCTCTCTTAAATTATCATTTTTCAAAATTTCTACTCCTTTTATAGGGCAGTCTTTTCTTCTTACTACCTTTACAAAATATGCCTACACAGAAATATTTTCTTTTAAAATGTGAATAATATGGTAGTAATAATACTTAACAAAGAAATTAACCTAATCACCAATATCTAATGACTCCATTACATATTGTTACTTAATAAGTTAAAAAATAAGATATTGAAACTTCTCATATTAAATTCTGCTTATGATAAAGTAGCTTGCATAGAACTAACCCTTTTCAGAAAATGTTTGTACACCCAGGAAAATATTATAAAAACAGCTACCTGAAGTAAGCGGAGAATAACAAAATATAAACAGAAACTGCCAGGTTTAGGGGCCTTTAACCTCTGAAAGAAGGGAAACCAAATGGGTGAGATATGACATATTAATACTCTTTTTCCCTTGACGGCATAGGTCACCTCCCATAGGATGCCTAGAACTCAAAGGGAATACTGGATTTTTTTTTTTTTTTTTTTTTTTGGTTTTTAAAGTAACAGAGGACAGAGTTTGGAGATGCTAGAATGGCTGGATATTGAAGGAGAAAAGGAATTCCCAGTAAAGACAAGCCACTGGGGGGGTCCACTATGTAAACTTTCCTCAGATCCTCAACTGACCCTTGAACTGAACATGCAAAGGGAAAATTTCTACGAGCTAAGCAGGGAGCTACAACTGGAAAACTGAGCAAGCTATACAGAGATTGCAGTGGCTACTACCAGTGGAGAGACAGAATTTGGAGTTTAAGAATCACTAATTGAGCTAGGCTTTGCATGACAGAAGATCCATGTGTTTGCAGCAAAGGCTATGTCCCAGAACTGAGAGACTGGATGAAAACTAAGAGCAAAAGGGACATACGCCCACCCAACTGATGTAAAACTAAGCATACACAATTTATCATGATAAAGTTGTGATTTAACTGCCTGTGAAAATAAAAAGGAAATCTTCCGAGAATGACAACATCCCAAATTTTTACAATGTATTATCTACATTATTTAGCATATTATAACAATTACTGAAATTAAAAAAGAGTAAACTCTGGTCTAAAGTCAAGAAATTAAAAGCAGTTATTACAAACAAATCCTGGGGTACTACTGTTTGAATTAGCAGGCAAAAACTTTGAAGCACCTATTATAAACATGCTTAAAGACTTATAATTAAAATAATCACAATGTTTAAACAGAGGGTATTTTAAGCAGACAACCAAATGTGAACTTTAGAATAGCAAAGTGTATCTGAAATGAAAAATTTTAACAAATTCTTCAGGCTAAAGAGAAATAATACCAGATGAATGCTCAGATCTTCAGGAAGAAATGATTATCACTGGAAATTGTAAATATGTTGGTAAATATAAAAGATAATGTTTAAATGCTTTCCTTAATTAAAAAATAAAATTCACTGTTTAATTGTATTGTAAAGTTTTTAACACATGGATTTAAAATGTTACAACAATAGCACAAAGAACAAGTATGTATGTGTGCAGGGGGGTGGTATTAAATAAATTATCCCATAGCAAGCTTCTGACATTTTTATGTTGTTATATAACATAAAATCTAAGTAGATTGTGATACATTAATGATGCTTTTCATAATCTATAAGGCAAGGATTAAGATACAATAAACAAATGTATAATTAAAGAGTGAATAGAGAAATTAAAATTAAATACAAAAAAAAAATGGAATAAACCAAGAAGAGATAGCAAAGAAGGAGCAGAAGTACAAGAAAACATATGGGGAAAAAAAGCAACAAATAGCATAATGGTAGACCTAAAACCACAATATGAATCATTACACTAAATGTTAATGGATTAACCAACCATTCCAGTCAAAAGGTAGAAAATGGTCAACTGAGTTAAAACATCTCCAGCTATACTCTAATTTTAACATATGCTGTATTTTATATTCTCTATTGTGTATTTTCTACAAGGGATGTTAAAATGTTACCATTTTTTCTTGTACTCTGATGAGCAGTTAGATCATTACTCTTTTGTGTGTGCAACTTCAGTTCAGAACATCTTGGTTTTGAAATGCAATAAGAACTATCAATAATTTTAAGAATCTTTTTGTTGTTACTGTTTTTTAGGACCAATGACACTGGATTGCTCTCTTATAAAGAACATCTGCCGGTAACTAAGATAGTGATTACAGACACAGGCCGACCACATTCAGAAGCAGCTTATAAACTGGGCCCTCTACTCTGCCGAGGAGACAGTAAGTGCTCCCAATGTGTTGTAGACATGTTTGAGAAAAGTACCGTCACTTAAGCACCATGTTTCTGTCATATAATAATTAACCAGGCTTTTATTGTGGAAACTCACAAGTAAGATCTGACATATTCTTTTAGTCAGTCAACAAATAAGTTCCTCTATGAAGTACAAAGCTATGATGGCAAACCCGGTTAAAACTCTGAGAGAAATAAACCAGTGGGTGTTGCGATGGATTAGTTCATATGTACTTTTCAGCATTCCTAAATTTCTACTTGCCATTATCAACCATAGGAAAGCCTCAATGCTATATAAAATTGTTCATAATTTCTGTGAATTTTGTACTGTTAGGCCACTGCAGGATTGGTCACTGGTACCTTATTTAGTTCGTTTGGTGAGGTCATGTCTTCTTGGATGTTCTCGATGCTTGTGGATGTTCATCGATGTCTGGGCATTGAAGAGTTTTGTATTTATTTTAATCTTCACAGTCTGGGCTTATTTGAACCATCCTTCTTCAGAAGGCTTTCCAGGTATTCAAAGGGAAGTGAGGGTTGTGATCTAAGTCTTTGGTCACAGCAGATGTATCAGCACTTGGGGGTGTCCCAAGCCCAGTAATGCTGTGACTGTTGCAGACTCCTGTGTGGACTTGGATAAGATGAG
The DNA here is from genome assembly GCF_041146395.1 of Eulemur rufifrons. NCBI lineage: Eukaryota > Metazoa > Chordata > Mammalia > Primates > Lemuridae > Eulemur > Eulemur rufifrons. Next base: position 17,720,619 of record NC_091005.1, read on the forward strand.
GGAGAATTCCCTGGATTACCAGGCAAAGTCTCTCACTCTCTTCCCTCACTCTCTGTGCTCAGCTGTTGGAGTTGGAAGAGGAGTGATGTGGGCACTTGCTCATGGCCACCATAGCTGGGACTGTGCCAGGTCACACCTGAAGCCAGCCTAGTCTCACCCAAAGCCCTGATGACTGTAGCCTGGCTACTTCTGATCAAAGCCGAAGGGCTCCTTAGTCAGCAGGTGGTGAATCCTGCCAGGACTGGTTCCTTCCTTTCAGAGTAGCATGTTTTCTTCTGGCCCGGGGTGGGTCTAGTAATGCCATCTAGGAACTAAGACCTGGACTTAAGGGTTTCGGGAGTCTGCTTGGTACTTTATTTTACTATGGCTGAGCTGACACCCAAGGTGCAACACCAAGTCCTCTAAACTGTTCCTTTTCCTTTCCCCAAGTGGAAGAAGATTGTCTCTGAGCTGCACTGCCTGGAGTTGGGGAGGGGTGATGCAGGAACTAGCTTGGGCCCCACCACTGGTGTCTCTCTGCGTCATGTGCACCCCAAGTCCACAGGCTCCGAGCCAGCACAGCTGCAGGAATTGCCCAAGGACTGTGGCCTTTGTGGGCTGACTGCTTTAACAATTTATTCCAGGCCCCAGACCACTTTTCGGCAGGTAGTGGTGGGGCTAGCTGGGTTTTAGGGTGAAGGATTTCCCTCTGGATGGGCTGCTCCAAATAGTCCCTCTGTGAGCACCAGCAGAATCGTGCCCTGTGCTGTGTTCCCCTGTGACAGGGCAGCCCTGAGTTCCAATGCAAAGTCCCACAATCACTTCACTGTCCCTCCCACAGGCACACAGATTCTCTTTCCACATGGCACGATTGTGCCTTACTGCCAGGGGATCGGGGAACAGTGGTGTAGGCAATGCAAAACTGTCTTTTCTGCCCTCTTCAGGGCCTCTTTCCTTTACATTATATTAAAACCAGGTACTTAGATCACTCACTTGATTTTTGGTTTTTCTGAAGGTGCCTCCTTGCATGTATAGTTGTTAAATTTGGTGTTTGTTCAGAGGGTCCATTGCTGGAGGTTTCTATTCTAAGAGCATCTTGCTCTGCCCCTTCTCCTCAATTTCAAATTTTAATCATTTTTTTTCAGTTGGGGGGTGTGTGTGTGTGTGTGTGTGTTTACTTTAAATCAATGGAACATGCTATTTTGTATATTCAATGTATTAATAATCTAGACCAGAATTTTATATATATATGTGTGAGTATGCTTATATATATATATATATATATATATGTTTTCAGCAAGGAATGAGCATATATATCCATTCATACATTCATAGATTGTTAACCTCTCTGAAAACAGGTTAAAGATAAATGCATTAATTATATATACTTTTAGCATTTCTAGAGCCTCAAATGGAAATAGAAGAAATATTTGTTTACACTGAAAGCATACCCTAAAATAAAATTTCATTCTAGGGGCCCAATAGAAGAAGAGAGAATCTGACAATTCAGTGGATTTATAGAGATACATAACAGAAGTTGCTTAGTTAAAAAGCAAAGATGATACTGGCTTATAAAAAATTATATATGCATTGTAAAAAACTGCCTGCCGTTATACCCACCATCTCTGATGTATATCATCTCCACTTCCTGTTCTGCCCATAAGCCTTACACAATCACGTGACGATGACATAGGATATTTCATGGAGAGAAAAATTACACACAAAGAAATGAGGTTGTAAACGCAGGATGCATCCAGGGAAGTGTAACGACTTTTCATGGCTGTGGTGAAGTTGCCATACACGTCACATGCACCTTTCACTGCTTGCTGTGATCTTAACCCTGCAGGGACCCAGGCTGGCTTTCTCTGTCTTCCTTATTCCCTTAGCCATAATCCCTGGGAAT